>NC_138555.1:52560958-52884267 GCF_964273705.1 Natrix helvetica
TGAAATGCCGATATTTAAACCTGTCGAACAACGTATTACCAGATCCACGACTAGACAAATGTTAGAATCTCACAAGCGCGTCGACCCTCAAACACAATGTGCTAAGAAAGAAGCTAAGAAGCAAACCGGAGCCATGGGAGGAGCAGGGCCGAAGATTGGTCTTGTGGAGAGAGATCTTCAGCAAATGCTTTCAGCGCTCCAGACCAGATCTAAAGATGCTTAAGCTATTATCTTGGAACGTGAATGGAATGAACTCCCCACAAAAAAGGAAAAAAATATTTTATTATTTGAAGCAATTTAATAATGATGTTGTTTGCCTTCAAGAGACTCATATTAGGCTGCAAGACCAGAAGTACTTAGTGAATTCAAAACTGGGAACATTTTATGCTGCCTCTGATTTGGTAAAGAAAAATGGTGTGGTGATATATATAAATAAAAGATTTTCAACTAAAGTTATAGAGGCAGATGGCGCTGGTAGATATATAGCAATTCAATTTGATACAGACTTCGGTTCCATTTTGGTGCTAGGAATATATGCTCCTAACCAATGCCAAGAAAGTTTTTATAAGATGCTCCATTTAAAAATTTTAGACTGGAACTTTAAGAGTATTCTAATAATGGGAGATTGGAATGGAGTGATTTCTCCAAAGATAGACAAGAGTACAAAGACGAAATTCACTACCAAATTACCAAAGGCTTTTTTTTCAAGGATTGATTTCTTTTTGTTAACACCGGATCTACTTCCTAAAGCCAAGAAATCCAAGATTTTCGCCAGGTCACTTAGCGATCATAGTCCGGTGTGGTTACAAATTGAATTAGGGATGAGGCCAAGAAGGTCTTGGAGAGTAAATGAAAATTTATTTAGATATGAAAAAAATGTTGATGAACTTAAAAAACACATGAAGGAATTTTTCAGTTTTAATATGAAGAAGGGCACTCCCATTGAAATAGTTTGGGATGCAAGTAAAGCTTATATGCGTGGGGTCCTGATACATATGAACTTTAAACACAAACAAATTAGACAGAAAAGGAGAATGGAATTGGAAGATGAAATAAAACGTAAAGAACAGCTGCTTATAATAAACCCGAATGACCAGGCGCTCCAGATGGCGCTAAAGCTGTTGAAAGATCAATTTCAGATGCTTATAGCAGAACAAACAGCAACCAATTTGCAATTTGCTAAACATAACACCTTTGCCAACGCTAATAAACCTGGTAGATGGTTAGCATATACTTTGAGAAGGAATATGAATGACAGAATTATTGATAAAATTGAGTTTCGAGGGAAGATGGTATATCAACAAGAGTTGATTAAAAAATCATTTGTGGACTATTATACTAAGCTATATGTACAGGATAATATACAGAATAAGTTAATAGATGATTTTTTGGAAGGAAAAAGGGTTGCCAAAATTTCTGTGCTTCAAAAGGCAAATTTGGAACGTCTTATAACCGCTGATGAGATCACTTTAGTTATAAATCAACTTAAATTAGCTAAGGCTCCAGGGACTGATGGTTTGACTGCAATGTATTATAAAACTTTACAACTGGAAATGATTGAATATCTTACACAACTATTTTGTAATATACAACAAGGAGGTAAAATACCTCCCTCATGGAAAGCGGCTTTTATCTCATTGATACCTAAAGATAAAGAGGGCCCTAAGAAACCAGAGGATTACAGGCCGATATCTCTTCTGAACACAGATTATAAAATATTTGCTAAAGTATTAGCCAACAGATTGATGCCGGTTATTCAAGAGATTATTCATCATGATCAAGCAGGATTTATTGAAGGCAGACATATGAAGGAGAATGTAAGGCAACTCATAGATTTAATTGACTATCTTGATAAGAATAAGCAGATCTCTGCAGTGCTGGTTTTCTTGGATGCAGAGAAGGCCTTCGATCGAGTGAATTGGAACTTTCTAACCAAGACTTTGGAAAAGATGGATATGGGACCACGATTGCGGCAGGCGATTGGAGCAATTTATCAGCAACAAAATGCACAACTTATTATTAATGGAAATTTGTCAACAACTTTCGAGATACAAAAAGGCACAAGACAAGGTTGCCCATTATCCCCATTGTTATTTATTTTAACTTTGGAAGTCTTGTTGAACGCAATTCGGGACTCAAAATCCTTAGATGGCATAGCTATCAGGCAAAAGGAATACAGAACTAGAGCATTCGCCGATGATCTGGTTGTTACCCTTTCACATCCTTTGAAATCAATAATTCAGATGAAAAATATCATAATAGAATTTGGCATGGTGTCTGGGTTTAGACTAAATCAAAACAAAACGAAAATGATGGTTAAAAACATGACAGAGACTCAAAGAAAGGGACTTGTAAGTTTAGCAGGTTTTGAAATAGTTTCTAAAGTTAAATATTTAGGAATACAAATTTCAGAATCAAACACAAAACTTTTCTCAAATAACTATGAAGTGTTGTGGCAAAAGATACAGAAAGATCTTGAAGCGTGGAAAAAGTTACAATTGTCTTTGCTTGGAAGGATCTCAGCAATTAAAATGAACATTCTACCTAGATTTATCTTTCTATTCCAGATGATTCCGGTGCTCAAGTCAGATAAAACCTTGTTAAATTGGCAAACAACATTAAATAAATTTGTTTGGAAGGAGAAAAAACCGAGAGTAAAGATGAAGATTATGCAAGATACACGTGAAAGAGGCGGCCTTAGACTCCCAAACCTTCGATTGTATTATGAAGCTGCGGTATTAACGCATGTAGCAGATTGGTTCGGGAAAACAAAAATGGAATTGCTCAATATAGAAGGCCATGATCTTGTTCTGGGATGGCATGCATATCTTTTTTATGAAGACAGGGTGGATAAAGTGTTCAACAACCATGTTCTCCGTAGTGCCTTGATGAGAATATGGAAGAAGCACCGGCCCAATTGGGATTATAAAATACCGCTTTGGTTGGATCTTGCAGACACCATGGGGATTATGAATATTAAGTCACTCGGGGGGTGTTTATATAAAGATGTGCTTATTGCTGATGGGGGCGAATGGAAGTTAAAAACTTTGGAACAGCTGTTGGAAGAAGGAATTACTTTAAATTGGTTACATTACATACAGCTTCAGAAGAGATGGGAAGAAGATCGCAGGGTCGGCTTTATGGATAAAGAAGTGGAACTGATTAAGCAGATAAAAGAGACTGGTCCAAAACAAGTTAAAAGAATATATAATGTACTGTTAGAAAGAGACTCAGAAAGTGAATTGGTTAAGGATTGTATGATTAAATGGGCTCAGAATTTTGGTGAAGTGGTTATGTTGGAAACGTGGGAAAAAATATGGGTTCAGAATGTTAAATTTACACAGTCACAGAATTTAAGGGAGAATTTTTATAAAATGTTTTACAGATGGTATTTAGATCCTAAAAAATTATCATGCATGTACCCAAATGTTCAACCAAAATGTTGGAGATGCGGGTGTCTAGATGCTACCTTTTTTCATGTATGGTGGACTTGTAACAAGGTTAAAGCTTTTTGGATAAAAATATGGTGGGTTATGCAGAATGTATTTAAGAAAAGAATACAATTCACTCCACAAATGTTTTTATTGGGTATAGTTAAGGATTTTACCAAAGGGGAAACAAAATTGGCCTTGTATATGGTTACAGCAGCTAGGTTGTTGATTGCGCAACATTGGAAAAAAGATTTTTTGCCGACAATTGATCAATGGATTCAGAAGGTGGCGGGGTTCGCTGAAATGGCAAAAATTT
Source organism: Natrix helvetica (assembly GCF_964273705.1). Lineage (NCBI taxonomy): Eukaryota > Metazoa > Chordata > Lepidosauria > Squamata > Natricidae > Natrix > Natrix helvetica. The sequence continues at coordinate 52,564,706 of NC_138555.1, forward strand.
CAGCTTTCTTAAAAGCTCAGAAACAGGAGGATTACACACAGGAATGGGCAAAATGGATTGATTATATACAGAATAAATACCAGACTAGGAGTTATTACCTAGCCTTTAGGTAAGAATGTTTAGACCGATAGATGATCTGAGTAAATAGTATATGGGATGTTTGGAATTGTTAGAGTGGTATACAGCGGAAGTCAGGGGGGTGGGTTTGTGTGGGAGGTGGGGGAGGGTTAGGGTGGAGGGTGGGGCAATATTTATGTATGAATAAATTAGAAGATGGGACTAATGAAACATTGTTAGGCTAGGAGAAATTTATATTAAGAGTTATAGATGTTAAATTAGCTTAGAAAATGATCAATGTGTTATTATTAATTTAAGAGTAATTTATATAGTTTTTGTTGGGAGGAGAGGGGTTATGAGTAATCTATTTTAAGATGGGGGGAGAGGAGGGCGTAAAGTGTTTGGTATAATATCTGAATGTGAATTTTTGCGGGGGGGTTGGGGGGGTATAGCATTTGTATGAGATTTATATTGTGTGGAGGGGGGGTGAAAAGGGGGAAAATTTGTTTGTACAAAACTCTTTTAATTAAAAAAAAAAAAAACATTCAGCCATTCTTGTGCTTTAACTCCCCCTTTCTCAAACTAACTTCAAATAAATTGTAATATTCCTTATGCGTTCATTCATAAGCTAATTGAAGTTTTATTTTGAATATAATCAATCTATCTTCTCCAGTCCAACTTGTATTTCTCATCTGAGTGGTCCTTCAAATACGCTGAAATTTTGGCCATCTCAGCAACTCTTCCTTCTTCCAGTACTGCGCCACCAACAGTCTCGCTGCCATCGTTAAATTCAAAATCAAATTAGTCTCTATAACAGTAGAATCTGAAATTATGCCTAACAAAAACAACTGGGGCAAGAATTTTATCCACTTTTTCAAAATATTTTGAATAATCCACCATATTTTTATCCAGAATGCTTTAACCTTTTTACAAGTCCACCAAATATGATAATACGTGGCATCAACACAATCACATCTCCAACATTTAGATTATAAGTTCGGGTACATACACTCTAGTTTTTTTGGAACAAGGTGCCATCTATAAAACATCTTATAAAAATTTTCTCTCAAGTTCTGAGCTTGTGTAAATTTTACGTTTCTTACCCAGATCTTTTTCCATATTTCCATCATTATTGGTTCCTCAAAATTTTGTGCCCATTTTATCATGCAATCTTTGACTAACTCTTTTTCGGAGTCTATTTCTATCAATACATTATACAACCTTTTTATATGCATTTGACCCTGGTCCCTAATTTGTCTTACCAAGTTATCCTCATTTTGAATAATACCAATTTTCTGATCTTTTTGCCATCTAGCCTGCAGCTGTCCATACTGAAACCACATTTGAATTATCCTTTCCTCTCTTAGTACATTCAAGGATTTTAACTGTAATACACCTCTATCTATACTAAGAAGTTCTCTATATGTAGTTACATCTTGTTTTTGTTCTATACTTGTATTCTCTATTGCGTGTCTGGGCACCCCCCACATAGGTATCTTGTCATTTAATTTATATTGATATTTTTTCCAAACACGCAGCAAAGCATTCCTTAAGATATGACTTTTAAAAGTCTTGTCTATTTTTTTTATCATATATTAAGTAAGCATGCCAGCCATATAGCAAATCATGACCCTCAACATTCAATATTCTATCCTCTGTTAGATTAATCCAATCGCTAATTGTTCTTAAAACTACTGCTTCATAATATAATTTTAAATTGGCCATTTTCAAACCTCCTCTTTCACGTGTATCTTGCATTATTTTAAGTTTTATTCTCGGTTTCTTCCCTGCCCAAACAAATTTATTAATACCTTTCTGCCATTCTTCCAGGTTTGCATCTTTTTAAAGTATTGGTATCATTTGAAAAAGAAATAAAAACTTAGGCAAGACGTTCATTTTAACTGCTGCGATCCTTCCCAACCAGGACAGTTGTAATTTTTCCCATTTGTTCATTTCTATCTGTATTTTTTGCCATAATGGTTCATAATTATATTTATATAATTTCCCATTTGAAATTGTAATGTAAATTCCTAAATATTTGACCTTTTTTACTATCTCACATCCTGTTGCTCTTTGTAGTTCTTCCTTTTGATTTGTAGATATGTTTTTAACTATCATCTTTGTCTTTCCTAAATTTATTTTGAACCCAGATACTTGACCGTATTGATTAATTACATTCATTAAGCCTATAACAGATTCCCCCGGCTGAGTTAAAGTTACAACCAAGTCATCCGCAAATGCTCTTACTCTATATTCATACTGTCTGATCCTAATTCCTCGAAGCTCATCGGACCCACGTATTCTATTCAGCAACAACTCCAAGGTTAAAATAAATAATAATGGAGACAAGGGACATCCCTGTCTTGTTCCTTTCTCAATTTGGAAAGTTTCTGTTAGACCTCCATTAACTATAATTTGAGCTGTCTGTTTCTGGTATATTGCTGTAATAGATTGTATAAAGTGCTCTCCAAACTGCATCTTTTGTAAAAATTTTATTAGAAATTGCCAATTGACTTGGTCGAATGCTTTCTCCACGTCTAGAAATAAGAGCCGGGACTTGGTTGTTCTTTCCCAGATATTCCATTATATTAATGATTTGTCTTACATTATTTTTCATTTGTCTCCCCTGTATAAAACCAGACTGATCATTATGAATCATTTGTTGCATGATTGGCATCAACCTATTTACCAGTATTCTAGGAAAAATTTTGTAGTCTGTATTAAGTAGTGAGATAGGCCTATAATTTTTTGGCTGGGTAGAATCCTGTTCCTCTTTAGGAATCAAAGAAATAAAAGCTGTTCTCCAAGATGGTGGAACCCTGCCTTCCACTTGGATTGTGTTAAATAATTCCTTGAGAGGTTCCACCATCTCTAGTTGCAGCTTTTTATAATAAACTGCAGGCAAACCATCTGTACCAGGAACCTTACCCATTTTTAACTGCTTAATTACCAGGAGAATCTCCTCTGTAGTTACAAATTGATTCAGTCTTCCTCTTTGCTGATCTGTAAGTATAGAGGTTTTCTCTTTCTCCAAATAGCTGTCAATATCTAAACCTTGTATTTTATCACCAGCGTACAATCTAGTGTAAAATTCTAAAAAAGCCTTTTTAATCATATCCTGTTGAAAAACTTCTTTACCTTTATATTCTACTTTTTCTATTATATGAGACTTTTGTTTTTTCCTTAACATGTATGCTAACCATCTGCCTGGTTTATTGGCGTTACAAAAGGTATTATGTTTAGCATATAGAAGGTTAGTAGATACCTGGTCTGATATCAACATGTTAAACTGCCCTCGCAACAAACTAATTACCTGCTTTGTCTTTTTATCATCTGTCTTGGACATTAACTCCTGTTCTTTCTTTTTAATCTCTGTCTCTAGTTCCCTACGTTTCTCCTCTTGTTATTATTATTCAAATTTATTAAGACACCCCTCATATATGCCTTACTTGCATCCCAAACCATATCTATAGATATCCCTTTGCACATATTAAAAGCAAAATATTCTTTCAATAATTTTTTACATTCCATAACATTTTTCTCGTATCTAAATAGATTTTCATTCAAACTCCACGACCTCCTTGGTCGCTCTCCATTTTGAAATTCTATCCAAACTGGATTATGATCTGTTAAAGTCCTCGAGCATATCTTAGTCTTCTTCACCCTAGGAAAAAGATCATTTGTAATTAATATAAAGTCAATTCTAGAAAAAGATTGATGCCTATCTGAAAAAAAAGTAAAATCCCATTCTGTAACATTCCGCTCTCTCCAAATATCTCTCAACTCAAAATCATCTATCATATCAAAAAAAGATTTAGGTAGTCTTGTTCGTGTTTGAGTATTTTGCAAGAGCCTCTTCTTATCTTGAACCGGATCCAGTACTCCATTCCAGTCACCCAATAAAACACACGATCTGTAACCCCATTGTGTTAATTTAGTATGAAGCAACTTATAAAATTTTTCTTGTTGTTGATTGGGAGCATATACTCCTGTTAAGAGTATTTTCTTGCCTTCTATTAATAGTTCAATTGCAATATATCTTCCTTGAGGATCAGCTTCGATTAATTCAGCCTTTAAATCTTTTCTTAAATATATAACTATACCATTTTTCTTCTCCGGAGCAGATGCAACGAAATGTGGTCCCAGTTTTGCATTGCTCAAGTATTTCTGATCTTGTGTTCTAATGTGTGTTTCTTGTAAGCAAATTACATCATTTTTAAATTGTTTCAGATAATGAAATATTTTTTTCCTTTTTTGTGGTGAATTTAAGCCATTAACATTCCAGGTTAAAAATTTAGTTGTCATCTTCAGCACGTTGAAGCCTTTTAAGAGCTGCCTGAAAATCTTGACTAGATTTCACCTTCGGTCTCGCTCCCCCCACAGCTTCTGTATTCATCTGGATTTGTTGAAGCTTTACTTCTTGCTCTTTACATTTAGTAACCGCACGGGTTTGTCTTTGTTCCATAATTCCTTCTGTCTCCTCCAGTAAACTCACAGCCCCAGTTTGTGTCTGTGAGCCTTGCTGCCTGGGATCTTCTGTATCTTTTCTTTCTTTGGATCCTGGAGACGGAGGGCATCCTGCCTTTAATACTCTGCTGTAGAAATCTCTTGCTTTCCAAACTGTGTTGAGTCGATGTCTTTCTCCCAGATAATATACCACCAATCCTACTGGAGCCTCCCATCTGAATTGAATCTGACGACTTTTAATTTCATCCACTAGAAACGCATAGTCCTTTCTGGATCTCAGCATTTTGGGGGGAATTTCTTTCAATACTATCACTTCTTGATCTGCCACTTGTAACTTATTTTTATAGGTTGCTTGTAGTATTGCATTCCTAGTTTTTCTGGAAACAAAATAGATTGCAATATCTCTTGGCAGTTGTCTTTGTCTGGCAATCCATGAGTTAACGCGATAAATTTTGTCCAATTGCCAGGCACATTCAACCTTTGATTCCCCAGTTAGTTGAGCAAAAGCACCAGCAAATATTTCTCTTAAATTTTCTTGGGTATGTTCCTTCAAACCCCTTATCCTCAGGGCAAATTCCATTTATCTGTATTGTATCATTGTAAGCTCCGCCTCAGAGTTGTCAATTTTGCTTTGTACCTCCATAGGTTCATTGTCCAGCTTTATATTAGACTCACTAATTTCTTCCACCTTCTCATCAAGAGATGTTACATAGCCAAATAGTCCTTTAAGTGCATCAACAATATCCTCTCTTATCCCTTGGTTACGCGTTTGGATTAAGTCCTTGATTTCAGATATTTCTTCAGAAACATCTTTAAAAGTGTTTGAAATTTTTCCCTCCAGGACAACTGCTTGATCTTTTAATGCTTTCTGCAGGGCCTCCAGTGTCAAAGTTTGTGGTTGTGTTTCCACCGGGGGTAGGAAGGCTTGCAATTTTTGCCCCTGTGCAGGGGAATTCCCCACACTCTTGGAAGCATTTAGTTTAACCTATTTTGAAGCAATTTCAAAGTGTTCAAATCAGGCTTTTTTTACAACTGATATTCAGCCTGAGAAATCCAGCTATTCTCTCAAATCCTCCAGCGACATTAGCAGGCACTTAGCGAGTGTTATTCTGCTTCCTGCTTCACTTTCGTTTTTCACCACACCCATTATTCCGGCGCCATGTTCTTTAACTTCACTTGATTTATAGAAGGAAATATAAACTAAGGAGTTAAGGTTTATACTTGCTGTTAAGTAGACCTGGTTTGCTCTGCTTGCATTTTGTTCAAATGTAGATTAACCGATAGAGCAGCAAGTGTGGACATAGCCTTTTGTTCTGCAAACTGCAGTCGAGTCCCGAGGTGAGGAGAATGTCTGATTCCCTGGAGAGATCAAACATTTCACACCACAGAATTACTTCTGCGGTTGCTAGGAATCTCTATCCTGAGTAAGCGGGCTCACCTCCCCCTCTTTGCACGAGGGGGGGGGGGGTTTCAAACTGCCAGACAGCTGATTAACACTGTTCTAGCAGCTTGTTAATCTCGGGGCTGGCGCTCAAAAGAGCGTCTTTCAAGAACCACGGAGCCACGGGAAGCCAGAAGATGTTCTTTAGCTAGAGGAAAGTGGCCTACAGCCTCAAAATGTTCCTCAAGAGGTTCCATAGCTAGAGGAACATGGCATACAGCCTCAGAACGTTCCTCAAGAGGTTCCTCAGCTGGAGGAAAGTGGCCTACAGCCTCAGGAGAGGTTGCTTAGCTAGAGGAAAGTGACCTACAGCCTCAGAAGGTTCCTCAAGAGGTTCCTCAGCTAGAGGAACATTGCCTACAGCCTCACAACGTTCCTCAAGAGGTTCCTTAGCTAGAGGAACGTGGCATACAGCCTCAGAATGTTCCTCAAAAGGTTCCTCAGCTAGAGGAAGATGGCCTACGGCCTCAGAAGTGGTTGCTTAGCTACAGGAAAGTGGCCTACAGCCTCAAAATGTTCCTCAAGAGGTTGCTTAGCTAGAGGAACGTGGCATACAGCCTCAGAACGTTCCTCAAGATATTCCTCAGCTGGATGAAAGTGGCCTACAGCCTCAGAAGAGGTTGCTTAGCTAGAGGACCGTGGCCTACAGTCTCAGATCATTCCTCAAGAGGTTCCTCAGCTGGACGACGGACATGTTGTCTGCCGTTCGCCATCTTGGTGGGCTCCCCCTGATTTAGGGGGGGGGCACAGGGTGCCTTGTAGGGCCGTCCTGCCAGAGGGGCTGCTTGCTGGAGCCCCCTGGAGCGGCGGCAGCCACAGGGGGGCTGCCAGCATTGCCCTAGGCTCCGGGAGGCATAGGGGGTGCGCAATGCCACGCGCGCTTTCGTCCTGAGGAAAGAAACGCTATACGTGAAGGCAACAGCTGAAATGCCGTGAGAGGGGAGTTCCCCCGGGGTCTCCTTTTTTCTTTTCTGAATAGACTTGTAAATAAGGATTAGCAGTTTTCCTAAGACTCTTCAATCCTGGAAAAGTGTTAAGATTGGAGAGGGGGGATTTCTCCCCCCCTCTCGGAAAAGCGGCTTCATACGATCTCACTCTCGGAGGAGAGAGAGAGAATTGGAAAAAAACTCCTTTGATACTCACTTCCCTCAAGCAATGGGGCAAGGACTTTCTAGAACAATTGCGAAAGAAAGAATCTGAGCTGACTTTATAAACTATGCATTGAAACTTTTTGAACTGTTGCTCTCTGATCGTCTGGGAGGGCTGAGCCAAAATGGCGTTTCTTCCCCCTTTCTCACTGCCTTTACAAATGAACTGTCTCTTCTGAAAAATCTTCTGGGTTGGAATTACTATACCCCAGTGAATCCTAGAGGCATCTCTTCGGATAATCTTCCTTGGACTGGAAAAAACTGATTTTAACTGGCGGGGAGCTGTATTGAAAGACTAATATCCCACATTGGACTTTGCCTGCCTGTGGATCTCGCCTGACGGTGCACTTCTACAGACACCATATTTTTGTCTAGACTTATAACTTTCTCCGGGTTTTGCAATGCCTGTGAAGAAGCCCCCCCCCCCCCCTAAATCGGCGTCGGCTCCAACATCCTCTGTTTCAAGCCCTGTTCCCCAACAAACACAATTATCTTCTTTTTTAGCTACAGGAAAGTGGCCTACAGCCTAGGAAGGTTTCTCAAGAGGTTCCGTCGCTTGAGGAACATGGCATACAGCCTCTGAAGAGGTTTCTTAGCTAGAGTAACATGGCCTACAGCCTCAGAATGTTCCTCAAGAGGTTCCTCAGCTAGAGGAATGTTGCCTACAGCCTCAGAACCTTCTGAAAGAGGTTCCTCAGCTAGAGGAACGTGGCATACAGCCTCAGAAGAGGTTCCTTAGCTAGGGGAAAGTGGCCTACAGCCTCAAAATACAATACAATACAATACAATAGTAGAGTTGGAAGGAACCTTGGAGGTCTTCTAGTCCAACCCCCTGCCTAGGCAGGAAACCCTATACCGTTTCAGACAAATAGCTATCCAACATCTTCTTCTTTTTTAAAAAAAATTATATTTTTATTATTTTTACATTTAAAAACAATGCAATACCGCGGAGTCGGAGTGACCATACATTCACATTATATACAGCTAATTTCAACCATTAACAGTTAAACTACTTGATACATTGTCTATCCTTCTGTCCAATCACAATATATACATTTGTTCCAGTCTTGTCATCTTGTCTTATACCAATCATAAAATCTATTCCATACCTCAAAATATTCTGATTCCCCTTTATTTTTAAGTTCAAGAGTGAGCCTATCTGCTTCTGCACAGGCCAACACTTTTCTGATTATATCTAGCTCTGATGGTGTATTTTCTTTTTTCCAATACTGTGCATAGGTTATGCGCGCTGCAGTTAGTATATGTATAATTAGATAAAGTGTATCTTTCTTAAACCCCTCCGGTAATATGCCTAGGAGAAAAGTTTCTGGTTTAAACATAATTTGTTCTCCCACCATTTGTTCTAACCACGACTGAATCATTTTCCAATATTTTTTTGCCTCATTGCACGTCCACCACATATGATAGAAAGTGCCTGGTGTTTTTTTACACTTCCAACTGTTTGGGGCCAGATTTTTGAACATTTTGGAAAGCCGTGCTGGGGGGAGATGCCATCTGTAGAACATCTTATAAAGATTTTCTTTATACGCCATAGCCAATGTTAGTTTCTGATTAAGTATCCAAAGTTTTTCCCACTTAGCCAATTCCACATTGTAACCGAAATTTTTCGCCCAGGCAACCATAGTTTCTTTGACATGTTCCTCCTCTAGCTTATATTCCAACAAGAATCTATACAGCACTTTGATCAGTCTATTTTCTGACTGTATCAAAAGTTTATCTAATATTGTGTAGTCTTTGGCAATACCTTCGTTCTTCCTATCCTGTGCATACCTTGATTGTATCTGTAAATAAGACCACCATTCTACTTGTACTCCTAGTGATGTCAATTCTGATCTAGTTTTGAGCTCCCCCTGTCTGTTCAATAACTCTTTATATGTGACGATATTTTCCATATTGATTAAATTTGGGTGTATGTATGCTTCCATCGTAGATAGCCAAATAGGTATTTTGGTATAGTGGTCATGTTTAATTTTGTTCCATATTAGTAACAGAGATTGTCTGATGTAATGTCTACTAAAATATTTGTATGCAGATCCTTTTTCATACCAGAGAAAGGAATGCCAGCCTGCTTGGAGGTCATGGCCTTCCAATTTGAGTAATCTTTTATTTCTCAGCATTATCCATTCCCTTAGCCATGTTAGTATGGCCGCAGTATAATAGAGTTCCCAATCTGGTACACCAAATCCTCCTTTTTCCTTAGTGTCTTGCATAGCCTTAAGTTTTATTCTTGGTTTTCTTCCCTGCCAAATAAATTTCGAAACCAATTGATTCAAATCCTTGAAGACACCTTTTTCTAATTTAATGGGAATATTCTGAAATAGGAAAAGAAATTTTGGTAATATATTCATTTTTATAACTGCGATCCTACCCATCAGGGACAGTTGTAGGTTTTTCCACCTTTCTAGATCTTTCTTAGTTTTATTAATCAAATTAATATAATTATCTTCTTTGATATCCAACATCTTCTTAAAGACTTCCAGTTTTGGGGCATTCACAACCTCTGGAGGCAAGCTGTTCCATTGATTAATTGTTCTAACTGTCAGGAAATTTCTCCTCAGTTCTAAGTTGCTTCTCTCCTTGATTAGTTTCCACCCATTGCTTCTTGTTCTACCCTCAGGTGCCTTGGAGAACAGTTTGACTCCCTCTTCTTTGTGGCAACCCCTGAGATATTGGAACAATGCTATCATGTCTTCCCTAGTCCTTCTTTCTCTTAAGCTAAACATACCCAGTTCCTGCAACCGTTCTTCATATGTTTTAGTCTCCAGTCCCCTAATCATCTTTGTTGCTCTTCTCTGCACTCTTTCTCGAGTCTCCACATCTTTTTTACATCGTGGCGACCAGAACTGAATGCAGTATTCCAAGTGTGGCCTTACCAAGGCATTATAAAGTGGTATTAACACTTCACGTGATCTTGATTCTATCCCTCTGTTGATACAGCCTAGGACTGTTTTGGCTTTTTTGGCAGCTGCTGCACACTGCTGGCTCATATTTAAATGGTTGTCCACTAGGACTCCAAGATCCCTTTCACAGTTACTACTACTGAGCAAGGTACCACCTATACTGTACCTGTGCATTCCATTTTTGTTGCCTAAATGTAGAACCTTACTCTTTTCACCATTGAATTTCATTTTATTAGATAGTGCCCAATGTTCAAGTTTGTCAAGATCCTTCTGTATCTTAAGCCTATCTTCTGGAGTGTTGGCTATTCCTGCCAGCTTGGTGTCATCTGCAAATTTGATGAGTTCCCCATTTATTCCCTCATCCAAATCATTGATGAAGATGTTAAAGAGTACTGGGCCTAAAACAGAGCCTTGGGGTACTCCACTGCATACTTCCCTCCATGTAGATGCAGTTAAATTGACGACTACACGTTGAGTGTGGTTGGTCAGCCAGTTACGAATCCATCTGGTGGTGATGTTGTCTAACCCACATTCTTCTACTTTATCTAGTAGTAGGTTATGGTCTACCTTATCAAAAGCCTTACTGAAGTCCAAGTAAACTATATCGACGGCATTCCTCTGGTCCACTAATTTTGTCACATTATCAAAGAATGCAATAAGATTAGTCTGGCATGATCTGTTTTTGACAAATCCATGTTGGCTTTTGGCTATTACTTTGTTTGCTTCTAGGTGTTCGCAAATTCGTTGCTTGATTATTTTTTCCAGAATCTTTCCTGGTATTGAGGTCAGGCTGATAGGTCTGTGGTTTCCTAGATCTAATTTTTTTCCTTTTTTGAAGATGGGAACCACATCAGCTCTTTTCCAGTCCTCTGGTAGTTCCCTGGTGTTCCAGGATCTCTGAAAGATATAATTCAGTGGTTCTGAGATCTCGTCTGCTAGTTCCTTCAGAACCCTGGGGTGTAATCCATCCGGTCCTGGTGATTTGAACTCGTCTAGGGTAGACAGATGCTCACTTACCATTTTCTTCCCTATTTCAATTTGTGTTCCTAATCTGATTTTTGTGGTGCTGCTTTTGATAGGTTGGACTGTTTTATCCCTTTGTGTAAAGACAGATGCAAAACTTGAGTTAAATAGTTCTGCTTTCTCCCTGTTGCTTGTCACCTTCTTGCCACTTGTTTCCTTAACTTTTTTCTTGTTTTTAACATGTTGGAAGAAGCTTTTTTGTTAATTTTTACTTTTGTGGCAAGCCTTTCTTCATTGTGAGCCTTAGCTTTCCTCACTTCATCTTTACAGACTCGGGCTATTTGCTGATATTCTGCCTTAGTTATGTCCCCCTCCTTCCACTTTTTATACTTACCTTTTTTGTCTTTCAGTTTGTCAGATAGTTCTTTATGCAGCCATGCTGGTTTCTTTTGGGAGCTGTTATTTTTCTTCTTCATTGGTATTGTGCTAGCCTGGGCTTTTGTAATCTCATTTTTCAAAATTTCCCAAGCTTCTTGAGTTGTTTTCCCCTTGAGGATTCTCATCCATGGAATTTTTCCCAAGTCCTCTGGTAGTTCCCCGGTGTTCCAGGAGTTTATTGAAATTAGCTTTCTTAAAGTTCAAGACTCTAGTTTGACTTTGTTCTACTACTTGTGTTTGGATAATGTTGAATTCCAATATTGCATGGTCACTTGCCCCCAGGGTTCCTATGGCTTCAACACCTTCTATCATTTCCTCTCTGTTAGTGAGAATTAAGTCCAATATGGCTGATCCCCTTGTTCCCTTCTCTACTTTTTGGAAAACAAAGTTGTCTGCTAGGTTTGTTAGGAACCTGTTGGATCTTCCACTTGGTGCAGAGTTTGTTTCCCAGTTGATGTCAGGGTAGTTAAAATCTCCCATTACTCTTGTGGTGTGCTTCCTACATACCTTAGTTAGCTGACTAGCAAAAAGTTCATCTACTTCCTCTGCTTGGTTGGGTGGCCTGTAGTATAGACCTATGGCAATGTCATTTCCCCCACAACCTTTAATATTGACCCAAATGCATTCAATATTGACCCAAATGCATTCAAAATGTTCCTCAAGAGGTTCCTTAACTAGAGGAACATAGTATACAGCCACAGAACATCCCTCAAGAGGTTCCTCAGCTGGAGGAATGTGGCATACAGCCTCTGAAGAGGTTCCTTAGCTAGAGGAACATGGCCTACAGCCTCAGAATGTTCCTCAAGAGGTTCCTTAGCTAAAGGAAAGTGGCCTACAGCCTCAGAACGTTCCTCAAGAGGAATCTTAGGTAGAGGAATATGGCCTACAGGCTCAGAACATCCCTGAAGGTTGCCTACAGCCTCACAACGTTCCTCAAGAGGTTCCTTAGCTAGAGGAACATGGCATAGAGCCCCAGAAGAGGTTCCTTAGCTAGAGTAACATGGCCTACAGCCTCAGAATGTTCCTCAAGAGGTTCCTTAGCTAGAGGAAAGTGGCCTACAGCCTCAGAAGGTTCCTCAAGAGGTTCCTCAGCTAGCGGAAATTGGCCTACTGCCTCAGAAGGATCCTCAAGAGGTTCCTTCGCTAGAGTAATGTGGCATACAGCCTTAGAAGAGGTTCCTTAGCTAGAGGAACGTGGCCTACAGCCTCAGAACATTCCTCAAGAGGTTCCTCAGCTGGAGGAATATGGCCTGCAGCCTCAGAAGAGGTTGCTTAGCTAGAGGAAAGTGGCCTACAGCCTCAGAAGGTTCCTCAAGAGGTTCCTCAGCTAGCGGAAATTGGCCTACTGCCTCAGAAGGATCCTCAAGAGGTTCCTTCGCTAGAGTAATGTGGCATACAGCCTTAGAAGAGGTTCCTTAGCTAGAGGAACGTGGCCTACAGCCTCAGAACGTTCCTCAAGAGGTTCCTCAGCTGGAGGAATATGGCCTGGAGCCTCAGAAGAGGTTGCTTAGCTAGAGGAAACTGGGCTACAGCCTAAGAAGGTTCCTCAAGAGGTTCCTCAGCTAGAGGAACGTTGCCTACAGCCTCAAAACGTTCCTCAAAAGGTTCCTGAGCTAGAGGAAAGTGGGCTACAGCCTCAGAAGTGGTTCCTCAGCTAGAGGAACTTGGCCTACAGCCTCAGAACATTCCTCAAGAGGTTCCTCACCTAGAGGAATGTGGGCTGCAGCCTCATAAGAGGTTACTTAGCTAGGGGAAAGTGGCCTACACCCTCAAAATGTTCCTCAAGAGGAGCTACGCGTCTCTGCGTTACCACGGATCTTCTGCTCACTCGAGATGATCCGTTGAATCCCGATCGTTTGGACGGTCCACTGGACCCAAGCTGTCCCGTAGAGACAGTGGGAGGTAAGGGGAAATTCTGGGGGATCCAGAGACACTCGCAAAGTCTCTGGAAACCCTGGGGAAACCCCTTTTTGCCGGCGATCAAGAGCCAGCCCCCAGGCTGCCGAAGCGGCTGACGGCTCCGTAAAGCAAGAGCAGGAGAGAGAGAAGCATGCCGCGTTTTGGTGAGACTATTTGAAAAAAAGTTTTTTTTTTTCCGTTTAAATTATGCAGAGGACACACTTAAATTGGAGACTAAAGGAAAATAGAAAACAACCGGAGACTTAGCGGCGGGTTTGAATAGAGTTAATTGAAACCATTTGGGCTTTTTTTTTCCCCTTTTTATCTACCGGAAGCCAGACCGGACTTTCATTGCAGCTGTTACAATTGCTGTTGAAGCTCTCTCTTTATTTTTAACTTCCCTTTCTTTTTTTTAAAGTGACTTCATTAGAGCCTTTTTCCTTTTACTTTATTCCTTTTAATGCCTAAAAGACCTTTTTTCTCTTGTTGCCGAGTTTAACTTTCCCTTTTACTAAAGGCAGCGCTTTAAGGGGCCAGGGACTGGATACATTTTAACACTGCCATCTAGCGGACTTTGAAACATTGTTGCTAATTCCTACTGCTGGGACTATTTTGAGAAAACACCATCCACCCAAGGTCGAGACCTGATAAGAAGCAATAAACACAGCTGTTTATTGCAGGCTGTTTCTTGTGGAGCTTTAAGGTCTGGAAACCTATTTTATCTTGGAAGACTTATAAGAGAAAACTGGAGTGACTTTGGAAATTACATCGAGTGTTTATACTATTCTGCTGGGGAAGTGATGATTTTTCCTTTTCCTGGTTGGTGCGTGTGCTGTTTGTCTCTTCTTTCCCTGAAGTCCTGAAGCCTGGAAGCGCTGAATAATTTTTTCTTTTCTTTTTTTTTCCTGGTCCTTAAATTTTTTCTTTTTTCCTTTTCTTTTTTTTTTCTAAATAACAGAGACACAATTTTTTTCTTTCTCTCCTCCCACTCCCTTCATCTACCCTCATCCTTCTTATACGGACTGCCTTCTTTTCCCTTTCCCTTTCTTTCTCTTTTTGCCCCTCTCCTTCTTCTACCTCTCTTTTATACCCTTTATTATATTTCCCATATTCTGTGCTCTCTACTTAAATCTTGATTCCTCCCCTTACTACTTATATCTAACTACCATACACTCTTTTCCCCTTTTTCCTCCTCCGTTCCTCTTTTCTTCTCCCTATCTTCTCTTTCTCCTAGTGTTAATTGCAATTGGACTGAACTACAAAACGAAGAAGAAGAAGAAGAAGAAGAAGAAGAAGAGAGAATAAAATAGCAAGATGAGTAGAAAGCCAACACCAGTGGGCTCTACAACAACAACCCCTGCCTCCTCACCGGCAGGAGGACAAAGATCAATACAATCTATGATTCAACAGGAAAAAGAGAAGACTATATCTCTAGATTCAATTATGCAATCAATACAGAAACTACAAACAAGCACCGATGAAAAATTGAATACACTTATAAAGAAAACGGGCAATATTGAAATGAAGATGGAGAACATAGAAAAAAAAAACAGATGAAGCAGAGAGAAATATAAAAGATATACAACAGTGGGTCAAAAAACAAGAAGATGTTATGCAAACAATTGCTGAAAGAGAGAAGCAGAGAGAGAAAAGGGATGAAGAATTTGATTCCAGATTGAGTGAAGTGGAAACAGAAAGCAGTGCAATAATTGGATTGGAGATGGAGCGTTCCAAATATTTTCTGAGGTTTCAAAATATAGTAGAAGAAAAGGGTGAAAATCTGCCACAAATAATATCTGAAATTCTCATAGAAATATTAGGGATACCCGAGGAGAAGATAATGGACGGGATAGATGAAACATTTCGAGTTAATACAAGATATGCAACGAGGAACTCCCTCCCAAGGGAGGTCCATGTAAGATTTACAAAAAAAGCATTAAAACTACAAATCCTGCAAAATACAAGAGATAAAAAACTGGAATACAAAGGCAAGGAGATTGCAATTCTAAAGCAAATACCAAGAAGGGTGAGACAGAAGAGAAGAAAATACCAATTTTTGACCACAGTTCTACTTAAAATAGGAGTTAACTATAGATGGTTGATTCCGGAAGGCCTCATGTTTTTATGGAAAGGACAGAGATACAGAATTGATACAATTGAGAAGGCAGAAGCTTTCTACACAGAATATTTGAGAGGAAAGGCAGAGAAGCCTGGAAACGAAGAGCTACCGGTGCAACTGCTGGATTTACCTATAATCGAAATTGAGAGGACAGAGGGTGCTGTAGGTGGAATTGACATTGAAGAAGGGGCTGTTGGGGGTGTAGAGATCAGAGCACAATGGGAACCAAGATCAACTAGAGCTATAAACCCTATATATAAAACATAAGGATGGAAGGAATAAAATTACTCTCAATTAATATAAATGGACTCAATTCGTCATATAAAAGAAGGAAAATATTTCATAAATTAGGAAAATTAAAATTAGACATAATTTGCTTACAAGAAGTACATATCCAGCAAAGAAACAGCCATCTATTAGTACAACCAAAACTGGGGAAAAATTTTACTTCGTTAGCGGATTGTAAACAAAGAGGTGTGACTTTTTACATTAAAGATAAAATCCCTGCGAAACAAATCTATACAGACGAAGATGGAAGAATTTTAATGGTGGAAATAATGGACAATGTTAGGAAAATACTACTAATTGGAATTTACACACCTAATGAAAAACAAGATGAATTTTATTAAAAAATCCACAAGAAAATTTCTGATCTAGACTATGTTGATATTTGTATGATGGGAGACTTCAATGGTATTGTAGATCAGAACTTGGACTATAAAACCCACAAAACAACAAAACTAAATAGAAAAACACTCCCAAAGTCCTTCTTCAGGATGATGGATGAAATAAATCTAAAAGATGTTTGGAGAGAAAGGAACCCCACTAAAAAACAATACACCTTCTATTCAAATAGACACTCATCGCTCTCTAGAATTGACATGATTTGGGCCTCAACGGATATATCCAACAGTGCACTAGACGTGGAGATTGAGTCAAACACCTGGGCGGATCACAATCCAACGACAATAGGTTGGAGACAACAAAGAATAAGACCTAGATGGACACTAAATAACATGATATTGAAAGAGAAAGAATTTGTAAAGAAAATGGAAAAAGAATTGACTTTCTTCTTTAAAGAAAACAAAAAAGAAGACACATCCTTACAGAATCTCTGGGATACAATGAAGGCCTTTTCTAGAGGTTTGATAATAGACTATGCAAGAAAGAGAAACTTAAAGAAAAGACAAGTGTCTAAGGATCTAGAAAAAGATTACAGCACACTGGAAAAAGAACTACAGAAATTTCCACAAAAGAAAGAGATTAAAATAAAGATGGACACAATAAAACACAAAATGGACCTACTGGAAAAGGAGGACTTGGCTCAAAAAATCAGAGGCGCCAAACAGAACTATTTTGAAAATGCAAATAAACCAGGCAGATGGCTGGCATATAAACTGAGAAAAGAAAGAGAGACCAAGAAAATACTACAACTAAGAGATGAACAAGGACAATTGCACTATGGAAATATGGAAAAGAAGAAAATTATACAAGATTACTATGCTAAGTTGTATGAACAAGAGAACATAAAAGAGGAAGAAGTGAAACAATATCTACAAAATGCCAAACTCCCCCAAATACCAAGTGATATTAGAACTATACTAGAAGATAAAATAACAATGATGGAACTAACCGAGGCCCTTAAAAGACAAAATAATGGGAAGGCCCTGGGACCGGATGGCCTTCCTGTGGAATTCTATAGAACACTAGAAAAATCTTTGGCCATTCCATTACTAGAAGTCATGAATGAAGTAATGATTGAAAGCAAAATACATAATTCATGGTTGGAGGCATATATCACATTGCTACCCAAAGAGGAGGCAGACCATACGCAAATAAAGAACTATAGACCTATTTCTTTGTTGAATTCAGATTATAAGCTATTTGCTTCTATACTGGTGGAGAGACTGAAAAAATACTTAAATGGGTTCATTCACTCGGACCAAAATGGCTTTTTACCAAAGAGGCAAATTAGAGACAACATAAGGATAATTCTGGATACCTTGGAATATTATCAGGTCCACTCTGGGAAGCAAATGGCCTTGATGTTCCTGGATGCGCAGAAAGCCTTCGATAATGTGAATTGGATGTTTATGATACAACAAATGGAACAAATGAACTTTGGTAAGAACTTTATTCAAGCTATACAAACGATTATCTTGGCAAACTGCCAAGATAATGATAAATGGAGAACTGACGGATCCAACTGAAATTAAAAGAGGTACGAGACAAGGCTGTCCACTATCACCATTGCTTTTTGTCTTAACATTAGAAGTACTAAATAGAAAGATTAGAGATGAGGAGAAAATAAAGGGAATGACCATCAAAAAGGAAAAATACAAGCTGCAAGCATTTGCTGACGATTTAGTCTTCATTCTTGAGGAGCCATTTCAATCTGCACCCAAATTGATAGGAGAAATTGAGGCGTATGGAGAAGTTGCAGGTTTAAAAATAAACAAAGATAAAACAAAGATCTTGACAAAAAATATACCCCGAAAACAAAAAGAATTGGCGGAAAATCTGGAAATGCAAATCACAAATAAAGTTAAATATTTGGGGATTCACCTAACAGCCAAATGCAGCACCCTCAAAGAAGATAATTATCTTAAATTGAAGCAACAAATTGCAACAGATTTGGCAAAATGGGAGAACCTTCAATTATCAATGATTGATAGAATCGCAACAATTAAAATGAATATCTTACCTAGACTGTTATATTTGTTCCAGACTATTCCAATTAAGTTGGGGAAAGGCTATTTTGAAGAATTAAATAAAATGGTGTTGAAATTCATATGGCAAGGGAAAAAAGCAAGAATAAAACGTAAACTGTTACAAGATGCCAAATCAAGGGGAGGGTGGGGCCTACCCGACTGGGAGTTATACTACCAGGCAGCTAGTTTGATGTGGATTAAGGAATGGATAATGTTAAGAAATGATAGGCTTTTGAATCTAGAGGGTCATGACCTGCTGTTGGGGTGGCATGCATACTTATGGTATAAAGGAACTAAAAAGCATGGTTATTTCAGAGATCATTTTATAAGAGAGGCTCTGTTATCAAATTGGGAGAAGGTTAAGAGGTTGCACTACTTGAAAATTCCAGTCTGGATATCAACTATTGAAGCTTTTTCATATCCAATAGTATATAAAAGGGAAGAAACAGTTAGATATGATGAATTATTGAATACAGAGGGTGAACTTAAATCTATACAAGAATTGAAACAAGAAGGTATTGAACTCAATTGGTATTCATATGTGCAAATACATTCTAGATACAATGAAGATCGAAAAAATGAGGGCTTTTATGATAAACTGACTGAATTAGATAAAATCTTAACAGGTAATGATGAAAAAGTAATTAAAATTTTTTATGATTATCTATTAGAGGTGAAATTATATGAAGAACAAGTGAAAGGAACTATGCTAGCTTGGGGAAAAAACTTTGGACATGGGATTGACTTAGAAAAATGGCAAAAATTGTGGACTCAAAATTATAAAATGACAATGTCAATTGCATATAAAGAAAACTTGTATAAGATGTTTTATAGGTGGCACTTATCCCCATCGAGAATAGCAAGAATGTCAAAGAATAAGTCTGAAAAATGCTGGAAATTTCAACATACGCCGGGCACATTCTACCACATGTGGTGGACTTGTCCTGAAGCTAAAAGATACTGGACTAAAATACACATGTGGTTGGAGAAAATGATACATAAACATATAGACTTGAAACCAGAACTTTTTCTATTGGGAATAATACCAGAAATATACAATAAAGACTTGAAATATTTGATTATAAATGTGTTAACAGCTGCTAGAATTGTATTTGCTAAACACTGGAAAAATGAGAAAGTACCAACAGAGGAAGAAATTGTTCGGAAGATAATGGACTGTGCTGAAATGAGTAAACTTACATTTGAAATTAGAGAACTAGAGGATGAGCAATTCTATAAAGTATGGGATTTGTTTTATCAATGGTTGGATAAAAAAACCTGGAAATGAATTTTTTTTCCCTTTACCTTATCTTATATGTAATAATAATAGAAAGCTATACTTAATGTTGAAAAAAAAATTATCCTTTCTTTTTTCTCTTTTTATATGTGTTAAGCTTTAACTATGAAACAGACTATCTACTTATACGATATAAGAATAATAAGGTATTTAACATATAAGAGTGAGTTGATTTAAATTGTTAGGTATGATTGTAGTTGGTAACTATCTTATAATATAAAATGGAATAATGATGATGTAATGAATAATGGATATAAATATAGACTGAAATATTTAATGACTACATGGATTGACAAATAATAATGGAAAATTATATTTGGAGTTGAGGATGATTGGAAATTCTATGGCTAATGGAAAGTAGAAATGTCTTATATGAAGTAATGAGTTTTTTTTTCTTTGACTTAATCCTTATTCTTATCTTTTAGAGAATGGTGATATAATTTTATAAAGACTTATTGTTACCTAATATATAATTATGGATGTAAAGAAACAAGGGTTGTCACAAAAGAAAGAATACTAATGGTAATTTGAACACACAATGCTCAATGAAATATTTAACTATGTTTAATGGATAATTAGTGACCTTATCCTTAATTGTAAAAACCACTGCACAAAAACTTGTAACCAAACGACATGCTTGATGAAATTGTGTTTTTCTTTACTTCCCTGCTCTTGTTCTGTATGTGTTGTTTTGTCTTTTTTAAAGAAAAATAAATAAAATTTATAATAATAATAAAAAAATGTTCCTCAAGAGGTTCCTTAACTTAGGAACGTGGCATACAGCCTCAGAACATTACTCAAGAGGTTCCTTAGCTAAAGGAAAGTGGCCTACAGCCTCAGAACGTTCCTCAAGAGGAATCCTAGGTAGAGGAACATGGCATACAGCCTCAGAACATTCCTCAAGAGGTTCCTCAGCTGGAGGAAACTGGCCTACGGCCTAAGAAGAGGTTCCTTAGCTAGAGGAAAGTGGCCTACAGCCTCAGATCATTCCTCAAGAAATTCCTCAGCTGGAGGAAAGTGGCCTGCAGTCTCAGAAGAGGTTGCTTAGCTAGAGGAAAGTGGCCTACAGCCTCAGAAGGTTCCTCAAGAGGTTCCTTAGCTAGAAGAACGTGGCATACAGCCTCTGAAGAGGTTCCTTAGCTAGAGGAACATGGCCTACAGCCTCAGAATGTTCCTCAAGAGGTTCCTTAGCTGGAGGAAAGTGGCCTACAGCCTCAGAAGTGGATGCTTAGCTACAGGAAATTGGCCTACAGCCTCAGAACGTTCCTCAAGAGGAATCTTAGGTAGAGGAATATGGCCTACAGCCTCAGAACATCCCTGAAGAGGTTCCTCAGCTAGAGGAAGGTTGCCTACAGCCTTACAACATTCCTCAAGAGGTTCCTTAGCTAGAGGAACATGGCATAGAGCCTCAGAAGAGGTTCCTTAGCTAGAGTAACATGGCCTACAGCCTCAGAATGTTCCTCAAGATGTTCCTTAGCTAGAGGAAAGTGGCCTACAGCCTCAGAACATTCCTCTAGAGCTTCCTCAGCTAGAGGAAAGTGGGCTACAGCCTCAGAAGTGGTTCCTTAGCGACTTCCAGTTCCGGCTGCTGATCCGACGGCAGGCTCTGCTCGCCCCGCGGTCTTCTGGTGGGCCCCCCACCGTCTGGGGGGCACAGGACGCCCCGTAGAGGCTCCTGCCGAAGGGGCGGTGTAGCGGGGCATCCCCTGAGTTGGTGGCAGCCGGGGGGGCCCCCGCATCGCCCTAGACACTGGGAGGCATGATGGGGAGGCCCTGCGGCGTCTTCGGGAGGAGGCAGCTGGAAGAACGTGCTATTTGAAGGACGCGGTTACTGTGTGGTGAGGTGGAAACTTCCCCCCGTTCCCTTGTGTGTTGGAAAGGAAAGGAAAAAAAGCTGCCAGCTGCTTTTAAAATCGCTTTCAACTCGGCTAGTGAAGCGTGACTGGAGGGAGGGGGATTTCCCCCCCCCTCGGACAGGCGGCTATAATTTTTTTTGCTCTCGACCCTAGTGGAGGAGGAAGGGAGAGAGCCAACCAATGATTTTACGCTCATAATGAAGGCGGATTTTGGACTTTAACTTTATAAATGAGGTGATGATCTGAGAACTTTGAAAACTTTCTAAACTCTCTGTTATGCCTCTTGATTCTGAAGCTGGCAGGGCAAGATGGCACACTTCTGTTGTCTTTATAAACATTGAAAATTGACTCCACCTATAGAGGTTCAGGCTTCCTGTCTTTCTCTCCGTGACACTCAGACAAATCTCTTGTTGAATTGGATTCCCTTGGAACAAAGGATTTTATTACTCTATTGCCAGAAGTAATTAGAACAACTTCCCCTCTGCTTGGACTCCTAGTCTTCTGATCTCTCTCGGCGGTTTCCCTCCTTAATTTCCTCTCTGTATTGACTTTGAATTTTTACTGCTCAACATAATGCCACCTAAAAGACCACCCCCGGGGAAGCCGGGCTTCGCTGTCTCCGCCCCGACATCAACAGTATCCAGCCCGAGCGGACAGCAGACTTTAACATCTTTGATGCAGCCCAAACCTGCTGAGACGGATTTTCAACAGATGTTCCAACAAATTTTAAAGGGACAGGAGGACATAAAAAGTGAACTAAAGGAGATGAGAGAGCAGCTTAAACAGAACCAAGACAAGACGAGTAAAAACACACAGAGACTGGATCTTTTGGAGGGAGGGATGGCTGAGATGAGGGGGGAGATGAAAGGGGTGCAGAAGGGGAACCAAGAGATTGAGATCCACCAAATGAAAACAGAATTTGAAAGAATGTCCTTTTTCCTTAGGTTCCAAAATGTAGTTGAGGCAGATGATGAAGATTTAAGGGACATCATGACAAACATTATTTATTTATTTATTTATTTATTTATTTATTTATTTATTTATTTATTTATTTATTTATTTATTTTATTCGATTTATAAGTCGCTCCCTCTCCACGAAGGGACTCAGGGCGGCGTACAATTAAATATACAAGCATATGACACGGAGGAGGAATATACATAAAACATTTTTACAATTCATAAATAAAATAGCCATAAAGTTAAAAACAGTAAAAAGAAAATTAAAACAATTAAAATACCCTAAAATTTGAAATATATCATTTAAAATTGCCAGGGGGATTAGAGAATATAGTTCTAATTTAAGCCAGGCCGGCTAGTCGGAACAGGTGGGTCTTGAGTTTCTTGCGGAAGGAGCGGAGATCGGTAGTTGTCCTAATATCGGGGGGGAGGTCATTCCAGAGGGCTGGGCCCATCACAGAGAAGGCCCTACTCCTGGGCGCCGCCCTCTGGCACTGCTTAGTGGACAGCACCAGGAGGAGTCCCTCTCTGTGAGAGCGAATTGGTCGCAGGGATGTATGTGGCAGGATGCGATCCCGCAGGTAACTAGGTCCTGTGCCATGGAGCGCTTTAAAGATGGCAATCAACACCTTGAAACGCACCCGGTAGACTACAGGGAACCAGTGCAGCTCGCGCAGGAGAGGTGTTACATGGGAGTACCTCGTACTCCCCATAATTGCCCGCGCGGCTGCGTTCTGGACCAGCTGCAGTCCCCGGGTGCATCTCAAGGGGAGCCCCATGTAGAGAGCATTGCAGTAGTCCAGACGGGACGTCACCAGCGCATGAGTGACTGTGCGAAGGGCATCCCGGTCCAATAGGGGGCGCAATTGGCACACCAGGCGAACCTGGTGGAACGCCCCCCTTGCCATGGCTGCCACATGGTCATCCATAGACAGCCGGGCATCTAGGAGGACGCCCAGATTACGCGCCTGCTCCACGGGGGCCAGTTGCTCGACCCCAATGGCCAGCGATGGGATCCACTGGTTGAACTGGGGGGCCGGTAGCCACAGCCACTCCGTCTTGGAGGGGTTGAGTTTAAGTCTGTTGTCTCCCATCCAGACCCGTACGGCTTCCAGACATCGGGACATCATTTCGACGGCCTCGTTGGGGTGGTTCGGGGTGGAGATGTACAACTGCGTATCGTCAGCGTACAGATGGTATCCCACCCAAAAACCACGGATGATCTCACCCAGCGGCTTCATATATGTGTTGAACAGGAGGGGCGAGAGGACCGACCCCTGCGGCACCCCACAAGTGAGCAGCCTCAGGGTCGACCTCTGCTCCCCTGCCAACACACATTGCGTCCGGTCGGAGAGGTAGGAGCAGAACCACCGCAAAACGGTGCCCCTTACCCCCAGCCCCTCCAGCCGGCGCAATAGGATACCATGGTCGATGGTATCAAAAGCCGCTGAGAGGTCTAATAGGACCAGGATAGAGGAACAACCCCTATCTCTGGCCCTCCAGAGATCATCTACCAACGTGACCAAGGCCGTCTCTGTGCTGTGCCCGGGTCGGAAGCCGGACTGGCGCGGGTCTAGATAATCAGTTTCCTCCAGGTGACGTGGGAACTGTTGGGCCACCACACTCTCTACAACCTTCGCTAAAAGGGAAGGTTGGAGACAGGACGATAATTAGCTAGCTCAGTTAGGTCCAGAGAAGGCTTCTTGAGTAAGGGCCTCACAACCGCCTCTTTCAAGGCGGCTGGTAGGAACCCCTCACTCAATGAAGCGTTCACTAGTCCCAAGAGCCAGCCTCGTGTGACCTCCCAGGATGCCAGTACAAGCCAGGAGGGACACGGGTCCAATAAACATGTGGTGGCTCGCAGTCGCCCATGCAACCTGTCCAAATCATCGGTGGCAACAGAGTCAATCTCCTCCCAGAATGGTCTCTCAAGACTCGCCTCGGACGTCCCCCCCCTGGATCACTGAGGGGGACCCATTCCCTCCAGATTTGAGCGATTTTATCCTTCAGATATTCCCCAAATTCCTCTGCCCTGCCCTGCAAGGGGGCTTCCCACGGCCTCTGTGACAGGAGGGAGCGGGTCACCCGAAACAGGGCGGCAGGGCGGTTGTCTGCGGACGCAATAAGAGCAGCACAATGTCGGCGTTTGGCCACTCTTAATGCCACAAGGTATGTCCTTAAGTAGGTTCTTACCTGTGTTCGGTCAAATTCGGAACGGGAGGATCTCCATCTGCTCTCTAGGCGTCTCTTGTGGCGTTTCATCGCCCTTAGCTCCTCGGTAAACCAAGGAGCCAGGGCGGTTCGTTGCCACAGGAGAGGCCGCAAAGGCGCAACCCGGTCTAAGGCCCCGGCGGCCACACTATTCCATGCGGCTACCAGGTCCTCCATCCGGGAGCGGGTCAGGTCTACAGGAAGTGGCCCAAGCTCCATCTGGAACCTATCCGCTTCCATCAGGCGCCTGGGGCGGAACCATCTAGGACATTCTGGTTCCGCCTTCCCGCGGTGGGGGGTAGTGCCAGGGAAGTCAAGCCGGAGAAGTGAGTGATCTGACCATGACAGGGGTGTGATGACTAAGTCCCCTATTCCCAGATCACTCATCCACTGGCCAGAGACAAAAACAAGATCCAGCGTGTGGCCTCCCTCGTGCGTGGGGCCCTGAATTAATTGAGTCAGGTCCATGGCTGTCATGGAAGCCATGAACTCCCGAACTACCTCGGATGCTTCTCCCATCGACGGCAGGTTGAAATCCCCCATAACTAAAAGTTTGGGGGTCTCAACCCCCATCTCTGCGATCAGCTTGAGGAGTTCAGGCAGGGCCGCTGATCTATAGTGAGGAGCCAAGTATACAATCAGCAGGCCCAGCTGTCTCCCTGGGCCCCATCTCACGCCCAGAGACTCACACCCGGGTGTCTGTGGCACAGTGAACTCTCTCGGTTCCAGACTCTCCCGTATAACCACCGCTACCCCACCACCCCTACCCTGGGCCCGTGGCTGGTGGAATACTCGGTAGCCTGGTGGACACATTTCCATGAGGGGTAAGCCTCCCTCGTGGCCCAACCAGGTCTCCGTTATTCCTGCGAGGTCTGTCTCCCCCTCTGAAATCAGGTCTTTAATGAGCGGGGCCTTGTTGACAACAGACCTCGCGTTACACAGCATCAGCCTCAGGCCCTGGCTCTGTAGATCCTGGCCACCTAGAATGCGGGGGTTGGTACAAGTGACCGGGCGTGTCCAGCGACCACGGTCTCCCAACCGACTGCAAGTTCTTCGTCTGTCCTCGCACCCACCCCTCCCTACGACCGTTGGTATAACGAAGCCCTCTGTTGGAATGTTATTTTCCCTCCTCTCCCCCGCTCCGCTCACTCCCCTCCCGACCACACCTGTTCGCCTGGCTCTAATCCCATTCCTGGCCTGTTTAACCCTCCCCCCCACTCCGGAACCCCTTAAAACTGTTAAAAAGCTTTTTATTAAAAATCCCCTGAGCTTCCGTTTCCTCCACCTCTCTGGGTTAATAAACCCGTCATCAAGGTGGGCCCTTGAAAGGGCAGAGGGCCATACCTGCGAGAGGGGGGACTCTCGCAGCAGCAGCAGGTCTAACCTCGAATAGATCTTGTTCCTATAATTACCACAGGGCTGCGCGTGTTTTCGGGTGCTGTAGTTGTTTCCCTGATTTTGTAAGCCGGGATTCCCAACAAAAGGGGATAAATAAATTGTAATTGTCCATCCCTAGGTGGAAAGGATGGGGTGGTGAGTTTGCCAGCTGATCTATGGGTGGAGCTGAGATGCAGTTCGTGGTGGACGATAAGGGCAAAGCCCATATTCAGAATGGTAAAGTTGGTAAATAAGAATAAGTGAGCGGGAGAGGCAAAATGTCAGCAAAGAAAATGGCAGGGGTAAGAGTCAAACCTTAGGCGTGTGGCCACTCGCCTCTCCAGCATCTCCCCCTCCATGTCCAGCCTTCGTCGCGAGTGGCCCTCCGCCTACTCAGCGACCCAGAGCCGTATACTGAGGCCCGCAGGACTGTTTTGATCTCCTCCACAATCCTCCTGATGATCTTCCGGCGCCCTCTGGTGCCTCGGGCCTCATTCTCCCTCTCGCGGCCCTCCCTGCTGGTCTGGTGCTCATGGCGGCCGAGGAGTTCGGCGCTCGGCGTCTCCGACCGCCGCCGCTGCTGCCGCCTCCATATCATCGCCGCTGGGCCGCTCGGGTCGTTGGGGTCGCCCCCATCACCGCTCCTGTCCTCGTTATTCATCCGCTCGGGCCATTTGCCGCTCCGTTTCACTTCGTTCCGCACCGCCCTGCTCAGAAACACTCAAAAACGCCAGCTCAGAACGGTCCTCCCAGCTCCAGCTGGCCCGCTCTCCTTCTTCCATCCGGCTATCCGACCACCCTGGTGGGCCAGCCTGGATCCAGGGCGAAGCCGAGTGTGGTTGCCAACAAATCCCCGGCCCTCGAGGTGGAAACAGGGGCCGGCAGCATCCCTACCCCGTCGGAGAGCCCCCGCGATCCTGCGGAGCTCAGAGGCAAGCCGCCATTTCCCTCGGAAGCTCCTCCTCCTCCCATCTTGGCTGAATACATTCAAAAAGAAAAACAACAGATGGGGTGGGAATTGGATCTGGTTTATAGAGTAAATTCAGCATATGCTAGAACACATAACTGTTCTGACCCCCCCTTCCTCCGTTGCCCACACAGCACACACACTCCGGAACAGTACAAGGGAACAAGGTTTATTACACCAACAGACAAGAGGCTTTGTGGCAGCAAGCCACCAAGACAGAACTCACAAAGACAGAACACACAAAAGCAGCAATCCAGCTTGCCAGGATCCCAGACTAGAGTTGCTGTCAGAAGTCCTTTGTTGATTGCTACGCAGAGCCTCTCCAGAGTCAACCCTTTTATAACCTAAAAAGGGCGTCTCCCAAACAGCACCTGAGAGCTCTTTACTGCCTATAATTACGCCCACGCTCCTTGCGTTTGTGGGCGCGCCGGAAACGGGCATCTCGAAACGCCCTACTAAGTCCTGAGTCACTATCCTCTCCGGTGCTCCAAGGCAGGGCATCGGGAGTCCTCCTCCTCTCGCTCTCACCGCTGCTCCATGCCTCTGGCGCCACCTGGTGGCCGACCAGACTCTCGGATTCCTGCTCAGCCTCCGAATCCTGTCCAGGATCGCACATCTCCTCTGGAGCTGACTCGTATGGAGTATCACTCTCGGAGTCTGGTGACAGTGGCACCGGCTGGGCCACAACACTATCCCTCACCGCAGGGCCCTTCCCCCGGGCCTGACGCTCGGGATGCGGTCGGGAGGGAAATTGTCCATGATAGGCCCGCACCAAAGCTGGAGCATGCACAGCCGTCGCATCGGTCCAGGACCCCCCGTCCGAGTCCTCGTCCGCCCAGTCGACCAAATACTGGAACCGACCCTTGAGCCATCTCGAGTCACGGATCTGGGTCACTCTGTGCGATGGGCGTGCTTGCACCTCAGGCGACGACGGCAGGGGTGAAGAGGGACGTCGGAGAGGACAATCCGACCGCTCAGGGATCAGGAGCGAGCGATGGAACACCGGGTGTACTCGCATCGAGCGCGGGAGGGTCAGGCGATAGGCCACCGGATTGATAACGGCCTCCACAGGGAACGGCCCCAGATACCGTTGGTCCAACTTCCTCGTAGGCCGGTGGGACGGAAGATGCCGCGTGGACAACCACACGCGATCACCCACGGCCAATTCCGGCACCTCACGGCGAGACCTGTCCGCCACCCGCTTGTAATCCTCCTTCGCCTGATTCAAGTAGCGGCGCACCATCTGGTGAACCGCCTGAAGCTCAGAGAGGAAATCCTGCGCTGCGGGGACTGGAGAGCCCACGGAGGTGAGAGGGAAAAAACGAGGGTGGTACCCGACGTTCGCCATGAAAGGCGTCGTCCGTGTGGAGGAGTGCTGCGAGTTGTTGAACGCAAACTCCGCCACGGCGAGGTACTCCGCCCAATTGTTCTGCTGCTGGTTCACGAAGCAGCGCAGATATTGTTCCAGAATCCCAATCACCTTCTCCGTCCCTCCATCGGTTTCAGGATGGTGCGCCAAGGACAGACAAACTTGAACGTCAAGAGCGGCCATCAGCCCTTTCCAGAACTGGGCCGTGAATTGTGTACCACGATCGGAGACGACCCGGTCAGGTAGGCCATGCAGCCGGAACACGTGCTGGATGAACATGCGGGCGGTGGCGCGGGCTGTCGGCAATCTCCGGCAGGGGATGAAATGCGCCATCTTGGTGAGCATGTCCACCACCACTAGGACCGTAGTGAAACCGGACGACGGAGGCAGGTTGGACACGGCTCCCCAGGGTCTGTCCGGGGTCGGCAATGGCTGTAGCAAGCCTGGAGGAGCTCCCGTCGCTGATTTGGCCTGTCGACACTGCACACATGACGTGATGTATGTCTGCACGTCGTGTCGCAGGCGAGGCCACCAAAACGTACGGGAAACCAGGTGCAAAGTTTTGAACAGGCCAAAGTGTCCCGCTGCCGGAGTGTCATGACATTGGGAGAGAACCAATCCACGGAGCGGTCCTGCAGGCACGTAGAGCTGATCCCGATACCTCAAAAGGTCCTCGTCAAAGGTCCACGGGGATGTCGGCCCTACCTCTGCCCGCCGTTGTTCCACCCACTCGTCGTTTCACTGCGCATTCCGTATCAACGACCGTAAATCCACGGGTTCCTGGATTGCAGCGAAGGACTCGACGGGTAGGACCGTCCGGGGGGGCAGTGAGTCAGCAGGGTCTGAGTACTCCGGCTTTCTAGATAGGGCATCCGCCCTCTGGTTCAAGGCACTGGGGATATACGTGACCTTGAAGTGGAACCGGGCAAAAAACAGAGACCACCGGATCTGGCGCTGATTGAGCTTCCGCGCTGTTGTCAAAAACTCCAGATTCCGATGGTCTGTCCGGACTTCGACCTGATGCCTGGCCCCCTTCAGGTGATGTCGCCAGGCTTCGAACGCCGCCTTGATAGCCAGCAACTCCTTCTCCCAGATGATATAATTGCGCTCGGAAGGATTGAGTTTCCGAGAGTAATAGGCGCAAGGGAAAAGGGTGCCATCAGGGGCGTGAGCCTGCAATAACACCGCCCCCACAGCGATATCGGACGCATCCGCCTCGACTGTCAGGGGAAAAAAAAACACCCTGTTAGAGACCGATGAACCGTGGCTGATTCCCTTCTGCATATCTTTTGAGATATTGAGAAAAATAAGTCTTTAAAAGTATTCTAATTAATAAACAAACTTTAATAATAAAATAATAAAAGTAATTGAAAACAGAAAATAACTAATTGGTTACATTTTGATAATGAAAAGCTTCGTCAGCCAAAAGTTGGCTGCCGAACAAAGAAGAGAGGAATTTTGGAATGTGTAACGCGTGCGCAATAAATCACTTTCAGATAAGAACCCTTTTTTTGTTTTATGACCTGCGCAATA
The DNA here is from genome assembly GCF_964273705.1 of Natrix helvetica. NCBI lineage: Eukaryota > Metazoa > Chordata > Lepidosauria > Squamata > Natricidae > Natrix > Natrix helvetica. The sequence goes on from NC_138555.1 coordinate 52,594,437, forward strand.
AAGCTTTCTTAGTTTAACTCTTGAGTGTCAGTTTAGGCAGTTCAGGCCTAGCAAACCTTTTAACATCGTGACACCCCTTCTTTTGCTAGTCTGGGCTGACGTCATCAAATCATCAATTAAGGCACATCTTCTTTCGCAGATACTCGTGTTGATTTGCGGCAAGTGGTTTGTTAAGCATGTCTGCGATCTGATCATGTGTAGAAACATATTGCAATTTAACAAAACCTTGCTTAACTAATTGCTTTGTGTTTTGATAACGAATGTCAATGTGTCTGGACCTAGAACCTGTAAAATGTGACTCAGAAATATAAACAACAGATACATTATCTTCCATCACGGTGATTGGTCGAATCGGACGTGTCCAGATATCTGTGATCAAAGCATCAAACCACGTTAGAGAATTACAAGCATCTGAAACACAAGCATATTCAGCTTCAGTAGATGAACATGAAACAAAACTCTGTTTTCTCACTTGCCAGTAAACAGGACAACCATTTAGGAACATCATGTAACCAGAAGTGCTTTTGCGTGACTTCTTGTCGCTCGCCCAGTCGGCGTCGGCAAAACAAATCAACTTTGGTTGATCAGTGTGTGTTGGTTCTAGCAATAACTTCATGTGTTTAGTGTGTTTTAGGTATTTCAACAACTTCTTAATGCATGACCAATGAAATTGTGTTGCCTTACCTACGTGTCGTGATAAAAGATTAACACTAAGTGCGATGTCAGGTCTGGTCCAACTACTAATGTATAATAGTGAACCAATGACTGAACGATAAAGTGTTTGATCCTCGAACTCAGGACTTGGTTCATGTGTTAAGTTGTGAAAATCTGTTTGCATGGGTGTCTTTGTTGTGCTAGCATCTTTCATGTTGCAATGATGTAGAATGTGGTCAATTTTCTCCTCTTGTGAAAGACTAAACCCCTTCTGTGTCTTTTCAATTTGAACACCTAAATAAGTGCTAATGTGTCCTAAAGATTTTAGTGTGAAGTATCTCTGCAAACTTTTAGCAAAAATCTCACTCATTTTCTTATTTGGACCAATATAAACAATATCATCAACATAAACAAGAATTATCTCATATGCATTGTTAGATCTTTTTGTGAACACGCATTCATCAGTTTCGGACTTAATAAAGCCCATTGAATTTAGTTTGTCAGTAAGACATAAATACCACATTAAACCTGACTGTTTCAGACCATAAAGACTTTTGTTCAGGAACCAGGTGTCCCCTTCTTGCTTTCGGAATCCTGGAGGTCTTCTCACGTAGATCTCTTCATCTAGGTCTGCATGTAGATAAGCTGTGTCCACATCAAATTGAAAAACTTCTAAACCAAGAATAGTTGCAGTGGTTAAAGCAATTTTTACACTTTCAGTTCTGACTGTTGGTGAGTAAGTGTTTGTGAAGTCCTCAGGATAACGTTGAGCGAAACCCTGAGCTACCAGTCTGGCTTTGTATAAGGACTCACCATTCGGTTTCTTCTTGATTCTGTAGACCCATCGGGTGCCAATGACTTTCTTGTTTGCTGGAGGTTTTGCAGGTGTGAATACATTAAGTTTCTTTAAACTGTCCATTTCATCCTGCATTGCATCATACCACTTGTCTTGTTCTGAATCAGGAAGCTGTTTGATTTGTGTGAATGTCTCTGGAGGAAGAGTAACGTTGCAAATCAAAGGTAATGGTGATTTTGTCAGTTGCCATGAATAACGTTGTGGAGGGATTCCTTTTGTGGCCCTCTTGGAGCGTCTAGGAACAACAGACCAGTCTTCTTCTTCTTCTTCATCATCATCCTCGTCCTCACGTTCGTCGCTAGCATCAGCATCCGCGGCTTGAGAAGACGGAACATCAGGTTGTGAAGAACTGGTAGAAGGAATATCTGCCTGCGAATTGTCATCAGGCTGCGTGGCATCTGGAACACCATCTCTAGGAAAATAAACTTCAGGATCATTGGAATGAATCCTGGACCAGTCAATGTCTTCCTCAAAATTAGCAGATTGTGAAATGACAATCACATGTTTAGTATCAATGAATTTGTACCATTTTGAATTATCATCAATACCCATAAATCTCAGTCTCTTTGCTACTGTACCTCCCTTTCTTCTTTGACTTAAGGGAGTGTTCACCATAGCATATGAACCAAAAATATGGAGGTTCTTGAGATCAGGCTTGTAGCCATACAGCATGTAGAAAGGAGTTTGATTGATTACACTGCTCCAAGTACGGTTGACAATGTAATTTGCATATTTGATTGCTTCACCCCAGTATGCGTTACTGAGATTGGCATCTTCTAGAAGACAACGCATCATGGTTTGTAGAACCCCTTGTCTTCTTTCTACGACTCCGTTATGAGCCGGTGTATATGGAGCAGATGTCTGATGAAGAATTCCATTCTTACGCATCCAGTCCTGGAAACGCTGAGACATGAATTCTGCACCACGGTCACTCTGGATTCTGGCGATGCGAACTTGGTATTGTGTAGAAACAAATGCTGCAAAGTCTTTAAAGATCTGAAAGGTCTCAGATTTCTCTCTCATAGGATATACAAATCCATATCTAGAATGATTATCTACAATTGTTAAAAAATACTTTCTGCCACCAAGGGTTGGTGGGAAAGGACCCACTATGTCAGTGTGTACCAAATCAAAAATGCGTGTTGACCGGCGTGTAGCGTGTTTGGGAATTGCAGCCGCCTTGGATTTAGCCTTTTTGCAAACCGCACAATCCAAAAACACCTTACACCCCTTTAGATCCAAACCTTTTGCGAACTCCGGCATCTTTCTAAGAACACGGAAACTGGCATGCCCCAATCTTCTGTGCCACTTGTGAATACACCTGGAATGCAAAGGTTTACCAGTTAGTGAATTCTCAACATTAACAGTTTCATGAGGACCCTCAGGCTTGCTCTGAGCAATCTGTTTTTGTTTTCTCTGTTTGTTGGCTTTAGGAGCCTTTGGCACAGTAACGCTTTCTCTCTCTGGGACAACTCTCTCTGGGTTTGCGTTGTGCCTTTTTGGAGTTTGCATACTTGCCTGTGCTTGCCCTTTAGGCTTTGGCTTTAAGTAATAAACACCACCAATCAGCATGGTTTCAGCAACAATATCACCATCTTTAACTAAGTAACTTGCTTTTTCGAGGTGGTGAACCTGGAACTTTAACTCTCTAGACAAGTGACTTTGACTAAGCAAATTACTGGTTGCTGAAGGTATGTAATAAACATCAGGGATGTGTGTATCGAGCTCTTCAATGTAAACAGTTCCTTTTCCCATAACCTTGCAAGTGTGGTTGGTGAAGGAATACAGTTCTCGATACTCGGGCTCTGGTTCGCCCATCTCTGTGAAAAGTTCCCTTCTGTGGGTAACGTGCACAGCTGCTCCACTGTCTAAAGTCCACAAAAGACGTCTGTCGAACTTTGGATCAGGTTGTGGAACGTTGGTTATGGCCAGTGTTGCAAGCGGAGCTTGTGGATCACGCCTTGGACCACGACGACCTTGTCTTCCGCCTCTACCTCTGCCTCTGGAATCTGTTCCTCTGGGCTGGTACATGACGGGAGCTGGAACTCGTTGGGGACAATCCCGGGTGTCATGTCCCACACGGTTGCAGGTGTAGCATTTTGGCATCCTTGGAGCGTAGCCTCTTCCTCGGAAGGGACGTCTGGCTGGAGCCTTTGGTGCTGGAGGCCGTTGCAGATGTGGGGTAGCTAACCTGATAGCTTCGTCTTCCACTAAAAGTCTGCAAACGTGGTTAACTGTGCGTTGAGCAATAGGCACGTAGTTAATCTTTGCAACAGCATCTTTCCATTCATAATTCAATGAGTTAATGATGATGCTAATCATTTGGATATCATCGATTACATGGCCATTTTGTCTCAATTCACTTCTCATTCTTTTCAGTTTGGTCAAATGTCCACCAATTCGTTCACCAGGTTTCAACTTCGAACCATGGAACTCAGACATGAGCAAACATGAGGATTCAATTGAAACGGGCCTGTAGCAATCTTCCAAAATAGCCCATATTTCTTGGGCAGTTGCATCAGGTGGAAAGATACCTTGGATCTCAATTTCCATTGACATGAGTAAAGTCGTGATTGCTCTGTTTTCAAGGTTTCTTATTGCAGGCGTCCAGGGTGGAGGAGGAGGATTAAAAACCATGGAATATGTGCCTTCTCTTCGAAGCAAGAGCGCAATTTCACTGACCCAGGCTTTATAATTCTCTCCTGACTCCTTTAATTTGGACTCACCAGTCAAGGGGGTGACTGTGAATACCTGCTGAGGAATGATTTGTTGCTCTGGTTGCAAAGCTGGTTGTTGAACCAGGGGATGCTGGGGTTGCATCATTGGCCTTTGCGTGGCAACATCAAATTGGCTTCCTCGAATTCGCCTTTGGCTTTGCCTTTTTCCATCTAGGGAGAATTCCACACCGCCAGGGGGTATTGAAGACTTAACCTTTGGAGACAAAGTTTTGGCTTCTAAAGGACTCATAGCTAATTCTTTAAAATTCATCACCTTTTGTTGTAATAATTTTTCTCCGCCAGCAGATGGCAGTGCAGCTTCACTTTTTGGCTGCCTCTCCTTTCTATACGTATGCTGAAGTTCAATGGGCTCAAAGGGACCACGTGACCTCGGTGACGTGTACATGTCTCTTTGTTCTAATTGACCAATGAACTCTGTGGGGTGTGTCTTAGGCTGTTGTTTTGAAGAAGACAAGATGGCGTCCTCAGACTTTTTGGGAGTGGGGGAGCTTCTTCTACTTCGCCTTATCTCTTCAAAACACACTCTCGCCTCCTTAGCATATTTTTCAAACAGTTCTATTTGATCTAGATAGCTTTGCATTTCTTGCTCACCATCTGGGGAGATGTTATAAAATCTGCTTTCTGCGTGGGAGGATATTTTCTGTGCCGGCAGTTGCCATTCATCAATCGTTTGATAATCTGCGAGGGTCTGGGAATGGAGTGGCTCTGGCAGAGTGGGAAGTTTTGGCTTGGCCCCCAAAAATTCATAATCTCCTGGAGATATTTTAGAAGGAGGAACCACTGACCTCGTTTCGTGGATGTCGCGTCCTGTAGCTCTTTCTCCCATATTTGGCTCGGCACCTGAAGGAATTTGTTGTTCCTGAAGCACGTTTTGATCTTGCTTCTCTGTGTCCGAGGGAGCCTCTTTGTCAGAGGAAGCTGATTCATCTGTGTTCGCCCCATCTTTCTTTTTCTTTCTCTTCTTCGACATTGCTAATTAGGCTTAGTCGGTTATCTTTAGATAGCATGAAGGGAAAATACAGCCATAAATTGTAGTCATCTCAGCTTGTATCATCAAAAAGCCAAAACTCTGCTACCAAGGTGTCAACCAAACCTCTGCTACCAAGGTGTCAGGGGAAAAAAAAACACCCTGTTAGAGACCGATGAACCGTGGCTGATTCCCTTCTGCATATCTTTTGAGATATTGAGAAAAATAAGTCTTTAAAAGTATTCTAATTAATAAACAAACTTTAATAATAAAATAATAAAAGTAATTGAAAACAGAAAATAACTAATTGGTTACATTTTGATAATGAAAAGCTTCGTCAGCCAAAAGTTGGCTGCCGAACAAAGAAGAGAGGAATTTTGGAATGTGTAACGCGTGCGCAATAAATCACTTTCAGATAAGAACCCTTTTTTTGTTTTATGACCTGCGCAATAAAGCTTTCTTAGTTTAACTCTTGAGTGTCAGTTTAGGCAGTTCAGGCCTAGCAAACCTTTTAACATCGTGACATCGACTACAAAGGGGCGATGGGGATCAGGGTGTTTCAAGATCGGCTCCTTTGTAAAAGCGCGCTTCAAGGCCATGAACGCTTGTTGTTCCGTGGACCCCCAGTGAAACGGCACTTTCTTTTGCAGAAGCCGAGTGAGGGGCGCGGTCAAGAAAGCAAAGCCGGGGATGAAGGACCGGTAGTAGTTGGCAAACCCGAGGAGTCTCTGAACGTCTTTCATCCGTCGAGGAGATTGCCAACTTCGTAATGCCTCCACCTTGCCTGGCTCCATCGCAATTCCTTCAGGGGATATACGGTGCCCCAGGAACTCGATGGTGGTCTGCCAGAACTGACACTTTTCCAGCTTGGCAAACAAGCGATGCTTTCGAAGGCGCTGCAAGACCTGACGCAAATGCTGTTGATGATCCTTCCGAGACGTAGAGTAGATCAAGATGTCGTCCAGGTAGATGACGACAAACTGATCCAAAAGGTCCCGAAAGATATCGTTCATAAAATGTTGGAAGACAGCTGGGGCGTTGGTCAACCCGAACGGCATGACCGTATACTCAAAATGTCCGTATCGGGTACCAAAAGCTGTCTTCCATTCGTCCCCCGCCCTGACTCGAAGCAGATTGTAAGCTCCACGTAAGTCCAGTTTTGTAAACACCACAGCCTCCCGGAGCCGCTCCAACAACTCAGGAATCAGAGGCAACGGGTAGCGATTACGGATCGTGATGGCATTCAAGCGCCGGTAATCGCAACAAAGTCTTAGATCCCCGGTCTTCTTTTTGACGAACAAAACCGGGGCAGACAAGGGCGAAGACGAAGGCCGGATAAAACCCCGGGCCAGGTTCTTGTCAAGGAAGTCCCGCAATGCGGCCAACTTCGGTTCAGACATGGAGTATAGGCGGCCCGTCGGGAGTTTCGCATCAGGTACCAGGTCAATGGGACAGTCGTAAGGCCGGTGCGGTGGCAGTTGATCCGCCTCCTGCTCGCTAAACACGTCCGCGAACTCCGCTAAATCCGGCGGCACTGTCACCTCGGCCGAACTGGGCACCTGAGCCGCGCAAACATGACGGGTATGGTCCACGCATTGCAAGGACGGGAACGAGATGCGGTTCTGCGACCAGTGGATCTGGGGATCGTGCGCCCGCAGCCAAGCCCAGCCCAACACCACGGGGAAATGCAGACCCGAAGCCACGTAAAATTGAATGGCCTCCTCATGCTCCCCGAGGATCAGGCACAAAGGCTGCGTGGCGTTCTTGATGGGCCCAGACAGAAGCACCCGGCCGTCAATGGTTTCCACTCGCATCGGAGGGTCTACCGGGCACAGAGGGACGTGATATTTCGTGACAAACGCTGCATCCATAAAATTTGTGGTAGCCCCGAAATCGACCAAGGCATGGGCTGGAATTCCCTGCGGACTACCCGACAAGAGAATGTGCGCTGCAAGAATCAGATGTCGTGGACGCCCCTCCGCCTCTGTTCCGGCCTGTGCCCGACCCGAAGTCTCCCTCAGATCGGGCTTTCCCCGTTTCCCGAGACGGAGGTCCGTCGTTGAGGGGGGGCCGTAGACCGTGCAGCCCGTCTACCTCCCTTCTTGGGGCAACCCGTAGCCAGATGTCCCGGATCCCCACAGTAAAAACACAACCCCCCTGCACGCCGTCTCTCCATCTCCGTGCGTGACAAGCGGGGTCTGGCTGCACCCAACTCCATGGGCTCCTCTCGTGGGACAGGAGTCTCTCGTGGAACTGGCACTCTCAGCACCTCCCGGGACGCTCGGCGAGGCCTCCGCCTCTGCAGCCGGCCGTCAATCCGGAGGCATAGATGAACCAACGCGTCAAACGTTGGAGGCCTGTCCACTCTCACCAGCTCATCCTGCAGGTCCTTTGACAGGCCATCCTGAAAAGCATCCATAAGGGCTGGCTCATTCCACTCAGAGTCCTGACTGAGCAGCCGGAACTCGGTAACGTAGTCCAGTAAAGAACCACGCCCTTGGTGCAACTCTTTCAGGAGTCTGGTGGCTGTTTCTCCTTTGATGGGGTCCTCGAACGTCAGCCGAAGATGAGTGCAAAAACCCTGGAAGTCATCCAGCAGGGGGCTCGGCTGAGTCAGCAAAGGCGTAGCCCACAGTGCTGCTGTGCCTGAGAGCAAGCTTATCACAAAGCCCACCTTCGTCTGGTCGGTGGGAAAGTCCTCCGCTCTCAAGGCAATGAACAACCGGCATTGGCCCAGGAACGCCGGGAAAAGTTTCGGACTGCCATCAAACTTATCCGGCATGGCCACTGGGCATTTCCTTCGTTGCTGCTGGGGGGGTGGGGGGTTGGCAGGAGCAGACAGCTGTGCAACTTGCGCTGTTAGCAAGGCAAGTTGCTGTGCGAAGAGAGCATTCTCCGCCTGAAGTTGCTCCATCATAGCTGAATGGAGATACGTTTGGGGTAGCAATCAATTTGGGGTAGGAGTCTGGTGACAGCGGCACCGGCTGGGCCACAACACATAACGTACCTAGGGAGGTACATATTAAATTTCTCAGAAAGACCACAAGAGATGAGATTCTGAGTGCACAAAGGGGGCAAGTGTTGAAATATCAAGATAGAGAAATAACCATTCTGAAACAGATCCCCAAGAAAGTGAGAGAGAAAAGAAAAAATTATTCGCAATTAGCGAAGAAGCTATACCAGAAGGGGGTGTGGTTCAGATGGTTGATGCCTGAAGGTATGTTAATATTCTGGGAGGACACAAGAGTTAGAATTAATACAACCATAGAGGCTCAGGCCTTTATGGAAAAAAATAAAGCACTCCTAGATAAATCTGATGATCCTACACCAGACATACAAGACACGGGAGGGGCCGGAGCCCTGCTGCCGGGGGGAGAAGGGGCAATATCAAGAAAACTCACAAACATGAATAAGGAAATTGGTTTGATATAAATTGATTGAACTTATTATCTGAATTTACATGCTGACAAATTATCATTATTTAGTATTGAATTATTTGCTTAAATGAATACTATGAGTACGGGGGGCGGGGACACCTTCTACATATTGTAACTGCCAAAATTTGTAATCCATTCCAATACCCCTTTCCCTTTAATTTCCTAAAAAACCAATAAAATTTTCTTTAAAAAGAAAAGTGGTTCCTTAGCTAGAGGAAAGTGGCGTACAGCCTCAGAACGTTCCTCAAGAGGATCCTTAGGTAGAGTAACATGGCATACAGCCTCAGAACATCCCTCAAGAGGTTCCTCAGCTGGAGGAATGTGGCCTGCAGTCTCAGAAGAGGTTGCTTAGCTAGAGGAAAGTGGCCTACAGCCTCAGAAGATGTTCTTTAGCTAGAGGAAAGTGGCCTACAGCCTCAGAAGAGGTTGCATATCTGAGGAAACTGCCCTACAGCCTAAGAAGGTTCCTCAAGAGGTAAAATAAATTGCTCCAATCGCCTGCCGAAATCGTGGTCCCATATCCATTTAGGAAAAGTTTTGTATTTGATTCTGCAATTTGTATTCCTAAATATTTGACATTGGAAACTATTTCGAAACCTGCCAATCCTTCCCAGCTGGTGTTGGTGTAGATGTACGTGGGGGCGTTGCAGTTGCCTTCAGTATTTCATAATAAAAGTCTCTTGCTTTGTCTATAGTATTCAAACGATACCTCACCCCTTCATATCTGAATATAACACCCATTGGAGGAAGGGGGCCTACAGTCTCAGAAGAGATTCCCGTAGCTAGAGGAACTCGGCCTACAGCCTCAGAACATTCCTCAAGAGGTTCCTCACCTAGAGGAATGTGGGCTGCAGCCTGAGAAGTGGTTCCTTAGCTAGTGGAAAGAGGCCTACACCCTTAAAATGTTCCTCAAGAGGTTCCTTAACTTAGGAACGTGGCATACAGCCTCAGAACATTACTCAAGAGGTTCCTCAGCTGGAGGAAAGTGGCCTACAGCCTCAGAAGAGGTCGTGTAGCTAAAGGAAACTGGCCTACAGCCTAAGAAGAGGTTGCTTAGCTAGAGGAAAGTGGCCTACAGCCTCAAATCATTCCTCAAGAAGATCCTCAGCTGGAGGAAAGTGGCCTCCAACCTCAGAAGAGGTTGCTTAGCTAGCAGAAATTGGCGTACTGCCTCAGAAGAGGTTCCTTCGCTAGAGGAACATGGCATAGAGCCTCAGAAGAGGTTCCGTAGCTAGAGTAACATGACCTACAGCCTCAGAATGTTCCCCAAGAAGTTCCTTAGCTGGAGGAACATGGCCTACAGCCTCAGAACATTCGTCAAGAGGATCCTTAGGTAGAGGAACATTGCCTACAGCCGCAGAACATCCCTCAAGAGGTTCCTCAGCTGGAGCAATCTGGCCTGCAGCCTCAGAAGAGGTTGCTTAGCTAGAGGAAAGTGGCCTACAGCCTCAGAAGGTTCCTCAAGAGGTTCCTTACATAGAGGAACATGGCCTACAGCCTCAGAAGAGGTTCCTTATTTAGAGTAACATGGCCTACAGCCTCAGAATGTTCCTCAAGAGGTTCCCTATCTAGAGGAAAGTGGCCTACAGCCTCAGAAAATTCCTCAAGAGGTTCCTCAGCTGGAGGAATGTGGCCTGCAGCCTCAGAAGAGGTTGCTTAGCTAGAGGAAACTGGGCTACAGCCTCAGAAGGTTCCTCAAGAGGTTCCTCAGCTAGAGGAAAGTGGCCTATAGCCTCAGAACGTTCCTCAAGAGGTTCCTTATCTAGAGGAAAGTGGCCTACAGCCTCAGAACATTCGTCAAGAGGATCCTTAGGTAGAGGAACATTGCCTACAGCCTCAGAACATCCCTCCAGAGGTTCCTCAGCTGGAGCAATCTGGCCTGCAGCCTCAGAACAGGTTGCTTAGCTAGAGGAAAGTGGCCTACAGCCTCAGAAGGTTCCTCAAGAGGTTCCCTATGTAGAGGAACATGGCCTACAGCCTCAGAAGAGGTTCCTTATCTAGAGTAACATGACCTACAGCCTCACAATGTTCCTCAAGAGGTTCCTTAGCTAGAGGAAAGTGGCCTACAGCCTCAGAACATTCCTCAAGCGGTTCCTCAGCTAGAGGAAAGTGGGCTACAGCCTCAGAAGTGGTTCCTTAGCTAGAGGAAAGTGGCCTACAGCTTCAGAACGTTCCTCAAGAGGAATCCTAGGTAGGGGAACATGGCCTACAGTCTCAGAACATTCCTCAAGAGGTTCCTCAGCTGGAGGAATATGGCCTGCAGCCTCATAAAAGGTTGCTTAGCTAGAGGAAAGTGGCCTACAGCCTCAGAAGTTTCCTCAAGAGGTTCCTCAGCTAGCGGAATGTTGCCTACAGCCTCAGAACGTTCCGCAAGAGGTTCCTCAGCTGGAGGAAAGTGGCCTGCAGCCTCAGAAGAGGTTGCTTAGCTAGAGGAATGTGGCCTACAGCCTCAGATCATTCCTCAATTGGTTCCTCAGCTGGAGGAAAGTGGCCTACAAACTCAGAAGAAGTTGCTTAGCAAGCGGAAATTGGCCTACTGCCTCAGAAGATTCCTCAAGAGGTTCCTTTGCTAGAGGAATGTGGCATACAGCCTCAGAAGAGGTTCCTTACCTAGAGTAACATGGCCTCAGAATGTTCCTCAAGAGGTTCCTCAGCTGGAGGAAGGTGGCATACAGTCTCAGAACATTCCTCAAAAGGTTCCTCAGCTAGAGGAAAGTGGGCTACAGCCTCAGATCATTCCTCAAGGGGTTCCTCAGCTGGTGAATGTGGCCTGTAGCCTCAGAGGAGGTTCCTTAGCTAGAGGAAACTGGGCTACAGCCTAAGAAGGTTCCTCAAGAGGTTCCTCAGCTAGAGGAACGTTGCCTACAGCCTCACAACGTTCCTCAAGAGGTTCCTTAGCTAGAGGAACATGGCATAGAGCCTCAGAACATCCCTCAAGAGGTTCCTCAGCTACAGGAAAGTGGCCTACACCCTCAGAAGTGGTTCCTTAGCTAAAGGAAAGTGGCCTACAGCCTCAGAACATTCCTCAAGAGGAATCTTAGGTAGAGGAACATGGCCTACAGCCTCAGAACATTCCTCAAGAGGTTCCTCAGTTGGAGGAATGTGGCCTGCAGCCTCAGAAGAGGTTGCTTTGCTAGAGTAAAGTGGCCTACAACCTTAGACCTTCTATATTCAACAGTTCAGTTTTTGTTTTCCCAAACCAATCTGCTACATGCGTCAATACCGCAGCTTCATAATACAATTGGAGGTTTGGGAGTCTGAGGCCACCTCTTTCACGAGTGTCTTGCATAATCTTCATCTTTACTCTCGGTTTTTTCTCCTTCCAAACAAATTTATTTAATGTTGCTTGCCATTCTAACAAGATTTTATCTGATTTAAGCACCGGTATCATCTGAAATAAAAAAATGGCCTACAGCCTCAGACGTTTCCTCAAGAGGTTCCTCAGCTAGCGGAATGTTGCCTACAACCTCAGAACGTTCCTCAAGAGGTTCCTCAGCTGGAGGAATGTGGCCTGCAGCCTCAGAAGTGGTTGCTTAGCTAGAGGAACGTGGCCTACAGCCTCAGAAGAGGTTCCTTAGCTAGAGGAACATGGCATACACCCTCAGAACGTTCCTCAAGAGGTTCCTCAGCTGGAGGAAAGTGGCCTGCAGCCTCAGCAGAGGTTGCTTAGCTCGAGGAATGTGGCCTACAGCCTCAGAACATTCCTCAAGAGGTTCCTCAGCTAGAGGAAAGTGGCCTACAGCCTCAGAAGAGGTTCCTTAGCTAGAGGAAAGTGTCCTACATCCTCAGAACGTTCCTCAAGAGGATCCTTACGTAGAGGAACATGGCCTACAGCCTCAGAACATTCCTCAAGAGGGTAGGGGAAAACCCGGGGGATCCAGAGACATCAGCAAAGTCTCTGGAGACTCGGGAAAAAAACCCTTTTGCCGGCGATCAAGAGCCAGCCCCTTGGCTGCCGAAGGTGCTGACAGCTCCGCAAAGCAAGAGCAGGAGAGAAAGGAGAGAAAGAAGCATGCCGTTTTTGGTGAGACTACCTATAAAGTTTTTTTTTATTGTAAAGAGAACACCCTAATCTTGGAGATTTAAGGAAAATAGATTATAACCAGAGAACTAGCGGCGGGTCTGAATAGGGTTAATTGAAACCGTCCAGTTTCCCCCCCCCCCCCTTTTTGTTATCGGAAGCCAGACTGGACTCATGTTACAAAATGTGGATTCGTTGTTGAAGCTTTCTCTTTACTTTTAACTTTTTGTTTTTTGGAAGTGATTTGACTGGGACTATTCTCTTTTTTTATTATGCCTTAAAGATTCCTTGCCTTTTTTCCCTTTTCTTATTATTTCCGTAGCCCCTGGTTTTCCTTTTTCTTTTTTCTTTTTGAATATTTCTTCTTTTTTTTAATTAAAGTTTTAATGAGTTTTACAATTGTTTTCTCCCTCCCCTCCCTCTCCCCCCAACCCTACCCCGTCTCCATCCCTCCCTCCCCCTGACCTCCCAGAGCAAAGTTCAGGGTATAATCATTTGACAAACATATGCTAACATAAGCTAACTAATTTTAACATTCAACCATTCTTGTGCTTTAACTCCCCCTTTCTCCAGCTAACTTTGAATAATTTGTAATATTGCTTATGCCTTCATTCATAAGCTAATTGAAGCTTTTTAGTCTAGTATTTCTTTTGAATATAATCAATCCATTTTTTCCAGTCCAGCTTGCATTTCTCATCTGAGTGGTCCTTCAAATACGCTGATATTTTGGCCATCTCGGCTAGGTTTACTACTTTTAATGTCCATTCTTGTATAGTAGGCAACTCTTCCTTCTTCCAATATTGCGCCACCAACAATCTTGCTGCCGTCGTTAGATTCAAAATCAAGTTAGTTTCTATAACAGTAGAATCTGGAACTATACCTAACAAGAACAACTGGGGCAGGAATTTTATCCTCTTTTTCAAAATATTTTGAATGATCCACCACATTTTTATCCAGAATGCTTTAACTTTTTTACAGGTCCACCAAATATGGTAATACGTGGCATCAGCACTATCACATCTCCAACACTTGGATTGTAAGTTTGGGTACATACACGCTAGTTTTTTTGGATCAAGGTGCCATCTATAAAACATCTTATAAAAATTTTCTCTCAAGTTCTGAGCTTGTGTAAATTTTACATTTTTTACCCAGATCTTTTCCCATGTTTCCATCATTATTGGTTCCTCAAAGTTTTGTGCCCACTTTATCATGCAATCTTTGACTAACTCTGTTTCGGAGTCTATTTCTATTAATACATTGTACAACCTTTTTATGTGCATTGGACCCTGGTCCCTAATTTGCTTTACCAAGTTATCCTCATTTTGAATAATACCAATTTTCTGATCTTTTTGCCATCTAGCCTGCAGCTGTCCATACTGGAACCACGTTTGAATTATCCTTTCGTCCCTTAATACATCCAAAGATTTCAACTGCAGCACACCTCTATCCATACTGAGAAGTTCTCTATATGTAGTCACATCTTGTTTTTGTTTTATACTTATATTCTCTATTGCGTGTCTGGGCACCCCCCACATAGGTATCTTGTCATTTAGTTTATATTGATATTTTTTCCAAACACGCAGCAAAGCATTCCTTAAGATATGGCTTTTAAAGATCTTGTCTACTTTTTTATCATATATTAAGTAAGCATGCCAGCCATATAGCAAATCATAACCCTCAACATTCAGTATTCTATGCTCTGTTAGATTAATCCAGTCACTAATTGTTGTTAAAACTACTGCTTCATAATATAATTTTAAGTTAGGCATTTTCAAACCTCCTCTTTCACGTATATCTTGCATTATTTTAAGTTTTATTCTCGGTTTTTTCCCTGCCCAAACAAATTTATTAATACCTTTCTGCCATTCTTCCAGGTTTGTGTCTTTTTTAAGTATTGGCACTGTTTGAAAAAGGAATAAAAACTTAGGCAAGACGTTCATTTTAACTGCTGCTATCCTTCCCAACCAGGACAATTGTAATTTTTCCCACTTGTTCATTTCTATCTGTATAGCTAAGGAACCTCTTCTGTTATTCAAATTTCTATCCAAACCGGATTGTGATCTGTTAAGGTTCTCAAGCATATCTTAGTCTTCTTCACCCTAGAAAAAAGATCATTTGCAATTAATATAAAGTCAATTCTAGAAAAGGATTGATGCCTATCTGAAAAAAAGGTAAAATCCCGTTCTGTAGCATTTCGCTCTCTCCAGATATCTCTCAGCTCAAAATCATCTACCATATCAAAAAAAGATTTAGGTAGTCTTGATCGTGTTCGGGTACTTTGTATGAGCCCCTTTTTGTCTTGAACTGGATCCAGTGCTCCATTCCAGTCACCCAATAGAACACATGATATATAACCCCATTGTATTAATTTAGTATGAAGCAACTTATAAAATTTTTCTTGTTGTTGATTGGGAGCATATACTCCTATTAAAAGTATTTTCTTGCCTTCTGTTAGTAATTCAATTGCAATACATCTTCCTTGTGGATCAGCTTCAAATAATTCAGCCTTTAAATCTCTTCTTAAATATATAACTATAGCATTTTTCTTCTCTGGAGCAGATGCAGCGAAATGTGGTCCCAATTTTGGATTCATCAAATATTTCTGATCTTGTGTTCTAATGTGTGTTTCTTGTAGGCAAATTGCGTCATTTTTAAATTGTTTCAGGTAATGAAATATTTTTTCCTTTTTTGTGGTGAGTTTAAACCATTAACGTTTCAAGTTAGAAATTTAATTGTCATCTTCAGCACGCTGAAGCTTTTTAAGAGCTGCCTGAAAATCTTCATGGGATTTTACCTTCGGTCTCGCTCCCCCCACAGCTTCTGGTATCTGAATTTGTTGAAGTTTTAGTTCTTGCTCTTTACGTTTAGTAACCGCCTGGGTTTGTCTTTGTTCCATAATTCCTTCTGTCTCCTCCAGTGAGCTCACAGCCCCAGCTTGTTTCTGCGAGCCTTGCTGCCTGGGGTCTTCTGTATCTTTTCTTTCTTTGGATCCTGGGGATGGAGGACATCCTGCCTTTAATACTCTGCTGTAGAAATCTCTTGCTTTCCAAACTGTGTTAAGTCGATGTCTTTCTCCCAGATGGTTCACCACCAGTCCTACTGGAGCCTCCCATCTAAATTGAATCTGACGGCTTTTAAGTTCATCCACTAGAAACGCATAGTCCTTTCTGGATCTCAGCATTTTGGGGGGAATTTCTTTAAGTACTATCACTTCTTGATCTGCCACTTGTAATTTGTTTTTATAGGTTGCTTGTAGTATTGCGTTCCTAATTTTCCTGGAAACAAAGTAGATTACAATATCTCTTGGCAATTGTCTTTGCCTGGCAGTCCATGAGTTGACACGATAAATTTTGTCCAATTGCCAGGCACATTCGACTTTTGATTCCCCAGTTAATTGGGCAAAAGCATCAGCAAAAATTTCTCTTAGCTTCTCTTGAGAGTGTTCTTTCAAACCCCTTATCCTCAGGGCAAATTCCATTGACCTGTATTGTATCATTGTAAGTTCCGCCTCAGAGTTGTCAATGTTGCTTTGTGCCTCGGTGAGCTTATTCTCCAACTTTATATTAGACTCACTATTTTTTCCACCTTCTCTTCAAGGGATGCTACATAGCCAAATAATCCTTTAAGTGCATCAACAATGTCCTCTCTTATCTCTTGGTTGCGTGTTTGAACTAAGTCTTCGATTCCAGATATTTCCTCAGAAACATCTTTAAAAGCGTTTGAGATTTTCCCCTCCAGAGCAACTGCTTGATCTTTTAATGCTTTCTGCAAAGCCTCCAGTGTCAGAGTTTGTGGTTGTGTTTCCCCCGGGGGTAATAAAACCTGTAATTTTTGCCCCTGTGTGGGCGAGTTACCTGCACTTTTGGAAGCATTTACTTTAGCTTGTCTAGAAGCCATTTCAAAGTGTTCAAATCGGGCTTTTTTACAACTGATATTCAGCCTGAAAAGTCCAGTTATTCTCTCAAGTCTTTCCACTGCGTTAGCAGGAACTTAGTGTTATTCTACTTCCTGCTTCACTTTCGTTTTGCACCACACCCGTTATCTTGGTGCCATGTTCTTTAACTTCGCTTAATTTATAGAAGGAAGTATAAACTAAGGAGTTAAGGTTTGTACTTGCTGTTAAGTAGACCTCCTGGTTTGCTCTGCTTGTGTTTTGTTCAAATGTAGATTAACTGGTAGAGCAACAAGTGTGGACATAGCCTTTTGTTTTGCAAACTGCAGTCGAGTCCCGAGGCGAGGAGAATGTCCGACTCCCTGGAGAGATCAAACCTTTCACACCACAGAGTTACTTCTGTGGTTGCTAGGAATCTCTATCCCGAGTCAGCAAGCTCGTCTCCCCCTCTTTTCTCGAGGGGGGGATTTTCAAACTGTTAGACAGCTGATTAATGCTGTCCCGGCAGTTTGTTACTCAATCTCGGGCTGGCGCTCTTGAGGGAGCGTCTTCCAAGAACCACAGAGCCACCGGAAGTGAATATTTCTTCTTAAAGGCAGAGCTTTAAGAGGCTAGGGACTGGATACAATTTAACACTGCCATCTAGTGGATCTTGAAACAATGTTACCAATGTTACCAAATCTTACTGCTGGAATTATTTAGAGAAAAACTCTCTTACTCAAGGTTAAGACCTGATATGAAGCAAGAATCACAGCTGTTTACGCAGGTGGTTTTTGTGGATCTTTATTGTCTGGAAACCTAGTTTGGAAGATGAATGAAAATGTTTAAGGGAAAATTGGAGTGACATTGGAAAAGTCTCTACATCAAGAAGGGGGGGGGGAACCACTTTGAACTCTATTCTTCATGTTTTTGGCAGCCAGTGGTTATATTATTTTGCCTGGGATGTGATGATTCTTTTTTTTTGTTTTTGTTGTTGCTGTAGTTCCACTTCATCCTTTTTTTAAGCCTTGAAGCTTTAAAGCATTGAGTTATTTCTTTTTGTGCTCCCCTTTTTCCTTTTTTGAAATATAGATTTTTCTTTTTTCTCCCTCTTCTTACATCCACCCTTATTTTTATAGATTGCCTCTTTGCCCTTTCTTCCTTTATTTCTTACCACACTTTTTATATCCTTTTTACCTTAATTCCAACCTTTCTGCCTACTTTTTCTACTTAATCACTACACGCTTTCCTCTCTCTCCTTCCTTTCTTTTCTCTTTCTTTCTCCCTCTTTTCTCTTACAGTTTGTTGCAACTGGATTGAACCACGAAAAGAAAGAGAGAGAATAAATCAGGAAGATGAGTAGAAAGACAACACCAGTGGGCTCCACATCAACGACCCCTGCCTCTTCACCGGCAGGAGGACAAAGACTAATACAAACTATGATCCAGCAGGAAAAAGAGAAGCCTACATCACTAGAGTCAGTTATGCAGGCAATACAAAAACTTCAAACAAGCACTGATAAAAAATTAGATATACTTGTAAAGAAGCCGGAAAATATGGAAAAGAAGATGGAGACAATGGATCAGCGAATTGGGAACATAGAAAAAAAAAACAGACCAAACAGAGGGAAAGATAGAGGACATACAACAATGGATTATAAAACAAGAAGATAGAATGCAAAAAATTGCTGAAAGAGATGAACAAAGAGAGAAGAGGGATGAAGAAATTGACTGCAGACTAAGTGAAATGGAAGCAGAAAGCAGTGCAATAATAGGATGGGAGATGGACCGTTCCGAATATTTCTGAAGATTTCAAAATATAATAGAAGAAAAGGGAGAAAATTTGCCACAAATAATATCTGAAATCCTGATAGAGATATTGGAGATACCTCAAGAGAAGATGTTGGATGGCATAGATGAGACATTTCGAGTAAATACAAGATATGCAACGAGAAACTCTCTCCCAAGGGAAGTCCATGTAAGATTTACTAAAAAAGCACTAAAACTACAAATATTGCAGAAAACAAGAGATAGAAAATTTGAATATAAAGGCAAGGAGATAGTAATCTTGAAGCAAATCCCAAGAAGAGTGAGAGAGAAGAGAAGAAAATACCAATTCCTGACCACAGTTTTACTTAAAATAGGAGTTAATTACAGATGGCTGATACTGGAAGTTTTAATATTTCTATGGAAAGGACAAAGATACAGAATTGACATGATTGAAAAAGCAGAAGCCTTCTATACAGAATATCTGAGAGGAAAGGCGGAGAAGTCTGGAAAAGAAGATTTATCGGTGCAATCGTTGGACACACCTATAATTGAAACTGAGAAGATAGAGGGTGCCGTAGGTGGAATTGATATTGAAAAAGGTGCCATAGGGGGTGTAGAGATTAGAGAACAACGGGAACCAAGATCAACTAGAGCTATAAATCCTATATATAAAACATAATGATGGAAGGAACAAAACTGCTTTCAATTAATATAAATGGACTTAATTCGGCAACCAAAAGAAGGAAAATATTTCATAAATTAGAAAAATTAAAATTGGACATAATTTGCTTACAAGAAGTACACATTCAACAAAGAAATGGTCACTTATTGGTACAATCAAAACTTGGAAAAAATTTTACTTCCTTGGCGGATTGTAAGAAAAGAGGAGTGATCTTTTATATTAAAGATAAAATCCCAGCGAAACAAATCTACACAGATGAAGATGGAAGAATTTTAATGGTGGAAATTATGGATAATGCAAGGAAAATACTTTTAATTGCAATCTACGCACCCCTTGAAAAACAGGATGAATTTTATAAAAAACTCCACAAGAAAATTTCTGTCTTAGACTATGCTGATATTTGTATGATGGGAGACTTTAATGGCATTACAAATCGGGAACATGGATTATAAAACCCACAAAAAAATAAAATCAAATAGAAAAACACTCCCGAAATCCTTCTTTAGGATGATGGATGAAATAAATTTAAAAGATGTCTGGAGAGAAAGAAATCCTACCAAAAAACAATATACCTTCTATTCAAATAGACACTTATCATTCTCTAGAATTGATATGATTTGGGCGTCAACGGATTTAAATGGCACTGCACAAGAGGTGGAAATTGAACCAAGCATTTGGGCGGACCACAATCCAATGACAATAAAATGGAGAGCGCAAAGAACAAGATCTCGATGGACTCTAAACAACATGATATTGAAAGAGAAAGACTTTGTAAAGAAAATGGGAAAAGAATTGACTTTCTTCTTTAAAGAAAATAAAAAAGAAGATACGTCCTTGCAGAACCTTTGGGACACAATGAAGGCCTTTTCTAGAGGTCTGATAATAGACTATACAAGAATGAGAAATTCAAAGAAAAGACAAATATCTAAGGACTTAGAAAAAGACTATAGAATACTGGAAAAAGAACTACAGAAATTTCCACAAAAGAAAGACATTCAAATAAAAATGGACACAATAAAACACAAAATGGATTTATTAGAAAAGGAGGAACTGGCACAAAAAATTAGAGGAGCTAAACAGAATTATTTTGAAAATGCAAAGAAACCAGGTAGATGGTTGGCATAGAAATTGAGAAAGGAGAGAGGGGCCAAGAAAATACAACTAAGAGATGAACAAGGACAAATGCACTATGGGAATATGGAAAAGAAGAAAATTATACAGGACTATTATGCTAAGTTGTATGAACAAGAGAATAAAAAAGAGGAAGAAGTTAAACAATATTTACAAAATGCCAATCTCCCCCAAATACCAAATGATATTAGAACTATATTAGAAGGTAAAATAACAACGATGGAATTAACTGAAGCTTTTAAAAGACAAAATAATGGGAGGGCCCCGGGACTGGATGGTCTACCTGTGGAATTTTATAAAACACTAGAGAAATCCTTGGCTCTTCCCCTGTTAGAAGTTATGAACGAAGTAATGATTGAAAGTAAAATACCTAACTCATGGCTGGAAGCATACATTACATTGCTACCTAAAGAGGAGGCAGATCATACGCAAATTAAGAACTATAGACCTATTTCCTTGTTGAACTCAGATTATAAATTATTTATTATTCAGATTATAAATTATTATTATTATACTGGCTGAGAGATTGAAAAAAATATTTAAATGGGTTTATCCACCCGGACCAAAATGGTTTTCTACCAAAGAGACAAATTAGAGATAATATAAGAACAATTTTGGACACTTTGGAATATTATGAGGCCCACCCTGAAAAACAAATGGCTCTGATTTTTCTCAGTGTGCAGAAGGCCTTTGATAATGTGAACTGGCTATCTATGATACAACAAATGGAACAAATGAACTTTGGCAAGAATTTTATTCAAGCTATACAAACGGTATATTGCAAGCAAACAGCTAAGATAAATGGAGAACTGACAGATCCTATTGAAATAAAAAGAGGTATGAGACAAGGCTGCCCACTATCACTGCTACTTTTTGTCTTAACGTTAGAAGTCTTAAATAGAAGGATTAGAGAAGAGGAAGAAATAAAGGGAATGACTATTAAAAAAGAAGAATATAAGTTGCAAGCATTTGCAGATGACAAAGTCTCCATTCTTGAGGAGCCACTTGAATCTGCACCTAAATTGATAGGAAAAATTGAGGAGTATGGAAAAGTGGCAGGCTTGAAAATAAACAAAGATAAAACAAAGATTTTGACAAAAAATATACCATCAAAACAAAAAGAAGAATTGGTGGAAATTTTGGAAATGCAAATTACAAAGAAGGTTAAATATTTGGGGATTTCTCTAACAGCTAGATGTAGTACCCTTAAAGAAGACAATTATCTTAGATTGAAACAACAAATTGCAGCAGATTTGGTGAAATGGGAAAATCTTCAACTATCAATGATTGGGAGAATCTCAACAATTAAAATGAACATTTTACCTAGAATCCTATATTTATTCCAGACAATCCCAATTAGGTTGGGGAAAGACTATTTTGAAGATCTAAATAAAATGGTGTTGAAATTTATATGGCAGGGGGGAAAAGCAAGAATAAAACGCAAAGTGCTGCAAGATGCTAAATTAAGAGGACGGTTGGGCTTACCTGACTGGGAGCTGTATTATCAGGCAACTAGTCTGATGTGGATCAAGGAATGGATAATGTTAAGAAATGTTAGGCTTTTGAACCTAGAGGGTCATGATTTGTTGTTGGGATGGCATGCATTTTTATGGTATAAGGCAGTGGTGGGCAACCTTTTTTTTCAACTGAGCCAAATCTCGCCAAAACCACGATTGAAATTTATTTTGAGAGCCACATTTTTAAAACCGAAAATACATAGGATGGTACACTGTTTTTAGTTTCAATAAGTTTTTATTGAGAATATTCTGCATGCAAGTATCCACATAGGTCGGGAGGATACAAATAACACAACTAATAAAACAAAAACTTTAGAACGATATTATTTATCGATAACGTTAAATTCCGTAAAATTTGCCTTACAATGTAGAGAAAATTACATCCTGACAATGACTGACAAAGTCACAACCACTAATGTGAACATTGGCCTTGCATTTCCTTGGATAGTTTGAGTAAGTCAGGTTTGTATGTTGTTGTTTTTAATTTCATCTCTCTCTCCCACTTTCTTTCTTTTTTTCTTTTTCTTTCTCTCTCTCTCTCTGGCTCTTTGTCTCTCTCTCCCTCCCTCCCTCTCTGTCTCCCTCTGTCATTTTCTCTGGGTGTCTATCTGTCTGTCTCTCTCTCTGTATCTCTGTCTCTCTCTCCTCCTTCCCCCATCTCTGTCACTCTGTGTGTGTGTGTGTCTGTCTGTCTCTCACTCACTCACTCTGTGTGT
This sequence comes from Natrix helvetica, assembly GCF_964273705.1. NCBI lineage: Eukaryota > Metazoa > Chordata > Lepidosauria > Squamata > Natricidae > Natrix > Natrix helvetica. The sequence goes on from NC_138555.1 coordinate 52,616,796, forward strand.
GTGTGTGTGTCTGTCTCTGTCTCTCCCTCTGTCTCTCTCCCCTCCCTTCCTCTCTCTCTGTCACTCTGTGTATGTGGGTGTGTCTGTCTCTCACTCATTCACTTAATCACTCACTCTGTGTGTGTCTCTCTCTGTCTGTCTATCTTTCTCTCCCTCCCTCCCTCTCTCTGTCTCTCTGTGTGTGTGTGTGTGTGTGTGTGTCTGTCAGTCTCTCTCTGATTCTCTCCCTCACTCCCTCTCTCTGTTCCTCTCTCTGTCTGTCTGTCTCACTCACACACACACACTGTGGTCACCTTGTTGAGTGTTCCAATCACATTTGAAACACTCAACAACTGGCCTGCATTTATGGTATTTTGCAGCATTCTGTGTGTGTGTGAGAGTGAGTGAGACAGACAGACAGACAGAGAGAGGAACAGAGAGAGGGAGTGAGAGAGGGAATCAGAGAGAGACTGACAGAGTCTGACAGAATCAGAGAGGTACTTTTAACTACCTGGCAGCGGCGTTTTTCCTTGGGGGGCTCCTCAGAACATCCCAAGACTTCGGAGGGAAGCTTACAGCCCAGAGCAGGAGCAAAGCCCCTTTCCCAACTGGCCCTTCCTCCCTCGGAACGCTTTGGAGGGAAGCTTCTGCAAAAGCCCGGGCGAGTGACAACAAGTTCCCGCCGTTACGAAGTCTCGGAGGCTGTAATTTTCTGAGCTGTGCGCGCGCGCCTGTTTTCCATGGCGTGGAGCAGCAGTGAGGCTCTGTGAGGCGAGCGATGATTGCGGAGGCCGTCAACGGTCCCCCCTCGCATTCCTCGTCTTCCCGGATGGCATCCTGAGTCATTGCCGGCCACGCAGAATCTCGCCGCTGCTCCACGGCGTGGAAAACAGGCGTGCCCGCACAGCTCAGAAAATTACAGCCTTGGAGACTTCGTAACGGCGGGAACTTGTTGTCACTCGCCTGGGCTTTTGCAGAAGCTTCCCTCCGAAGCCCGAGAGGAGGGAGGGGAGTGGGCTCCAAGCACACAGAAGAGCCGCATTAAAGGGTGTAAAGAGCCGCATGTGGCTCGCGAGCCGCGGCTTGCCGACCACTGGTATAAGGGAACTAAAGAACAAGGTTATTTTAGAAGGCACTATATAAGAGAGGCTTTGTTATTAAACTGGGAGAAGGTTAAGAGGTTACATTATTTAAAAATTCCAGTCTGGATATCAACCATTGAAGCTTTTTCGTATTCAATAATATATAAAAAGGAACAAACAGTTAGATATGCTGAATTATTAAATACAGAGGGTGAACTCAAATCTATACAAGAATTGAAGCAGGAAGGTACTGAAGTTAATTGGTATTCATATGTGCAAATACATTCTAGATACAATGAAGATCGAAAAAAGAAGGGTTTTTATGATAAAATGACTGAACTAGATAAAATCTTAACAGGTAACGATGAAAAAGTAATTTAAAAACTCTATGACTACCTATTAGAGGTGAAATTACAGGAAGAACAAGTCAAAGAAACTATGTTAGCTTGGGGGAAAAACTTTGGGCATGGGATTGATTTAGAAAAATGGCAAAAACTGTGGACTCAAAACTATAAAATGACAATGTCAACTGCATATAAAGAGAATTTGTTTAAGACGTTTTACAGGTGGCACTTACCCCCAATGAGAATAGCAAGAATGTCTACGAATAAATCCAAAAAATGCTGGAAATGTCATCAGACGCCAGGCACATATTACCACATGTGGTGGACTTGTACTGAAGCTAAAAGATACTGGACAAAAATCCACATGTGGCTGGAGAAAATGATACATAAACACATAGACTTAAAACCAGAACTCTTCTTATTGGGAATAATACCAGAAACATACAACAAGGACTTTAAATATCTAATTATAAATGTTTTAACAGCTGTTAGAATTGTATTTGCCAAAAATTGGAAAAATGAGAAATTACCAACACAGGAGGAAATTATTCGGAAAATGATGGAATGTGCTGAAATGAGTAAGCTTACATTTGAAATTAGAGAACTAGAGGATGAGCAATTTTATAGAGTATGGGATTTGTTTTACCAATGGTTAGATAAAAAAAACTGGAAATGAAATTTTTTCTTATGCAATAATAGAAAGTTTTATTTACTGTTATGAAAGTTTTTTTACTTTTTTACACACACACACACACACACACACATATTTGTGTTACAACCCCTGGTATGCCTAAATATGGGAGGAAGGTCACACTCCCTCTTTCTGTCCTTCGGCTTCATCACACAAATACAACACATATATATATCAGCACAAATACAACACATATATATATATATATATAGTTTTTACATTTAAAACAATGCAATACCGCGGAGTTGGAGTGATCATACATTCACATTATGTACAGCTAGTTTCAACCATTAACAATTAATCTACTTAATACATTGTCTGTCCTTCTGTTCAATCACAATATATACATTTGTTCCAGTCTTGTCATCTTGTCTTATACCAATCATAAAATCTATTCCATACCTCATAATATTCTGATTCCCCTTTATTTTTAATTTCAAGAGTAAGCCTATCTGCTTCTGCACAGGCCAACACTTTTCTGATTATATCTAGCTCTGATGGTGTATTTTCTGTTTTCCAATACTGTGCATAGGTTATGCGCGCTGCAGTTAGTATATGTATAATTAGATAAAGTGTATCTTTCTTAAACCCCTCCGGTATTATGCCTAGGAGAAAAGTTTCTGGTTTAAACATAATTTGTTCTCCCACCATTTGTTCTAACCACGACTGAATCATTTTCCAATATTTTTTTGCCTCATTGCACGTCCACCACATATGATAGAAAGTGCCTGGTGTGTTTTTACACTTCCAACAATTTGGGGCCAGATTTTTGAACATTTTGGAAAGTCGTGCTGGAGGGAGATGCCATCTGTAGAACATCTTATAAAGATTTTCTTTATACGCCGTAGCCAATGTTAGTTTCTGATTAAGTATCCAAAGTTTTTCTCACTTAGCCAATTCCACATTGTAACCGAAATTTTTCGCCCAGGCGACCATGGTTTCTTTGACATGTTCTTCCTCTAGTTTATATTCCAACAAGAATCTATACAGCACTTTGATCAGTCTGTTTTCTGTCTGTATCAACAGTTTATCTAATATTGTGTAGTCTTTGGCAATACCTTCGTTCTTCCTATCCTGTGCATACCTTGATTCAGTGACGTGCGGTGAGGTTTATGACTGGTGAGGCACTGACACAGTGCTGGGTTTCAAATATTTTTAGACTTGTGGACTTCAACTCCCAGAATTCCACAGCCAGGCATGCTCAGTTCCAATTTAAAGCGACAGCATTTGTTTTTCTCCTTTGCTCCTTCTTTCTTTTTCTTTTTCTTCTCCTTCCCCTCCTTCCTCCCTCTCTCCCTTCCTCCCCCTCTCTCAAACACACACACACACACACACACACACACACACACACACACACACACACAGAAGTTGGATTGGACTATCTCTCCTACCCCTTCCCTCTCTCACTCACTGTCAAACAAACCCCCCCACACACAAAAGTTGGATTGGATATCTTTTCCAGTGGCTTGAAAGCAGCTCCTCTGCCATCCCCCCCCCCCATTCCCCTGCTGCCTTTCCCAAACACCTCCACCATTGCAAATGCAGCCTGCTGTCTGGGTGGGAAATGCCTGGAACACAATAAAGCCCACCCACCACCTCCTGCTGGCAGGCTGGGGTGAGAGGAGAGGCAGAGAAGCCGGAGGGGAGCCAAGCCGAGCCTTCCAAAAGAAAGAGGCTGGGGGGAAGTGTGTGTACTACAGCATGGCTCTTTGCCTGGCTTCCTGCCTCCTCCTGTGGTCTCCTCAGTGCTCACTTGTGCTCTCCCTCCCCAAGTGTAGTTTGATTGCAGGTGGAGCCACGTTGCCTTTTCAAACTTGTAATCAGTGAAGCTGGGCTAGATTTTTATATAGTTTTATCCAGCTGTGTGTGTGTGAGAGAGAAATGAATGGGGGCCTGGGGAGGAAGTCACTACACTTGGGGAGGGAGAGCACCAGTGAGGTTAAGCAGAGTCATCCACGGTGAGGCAGCAACTAGCTCAGCTTTTTCCTTTTACTTTTTTTTTTCATGATGAGAGTGGTGAGGCTCTGCCTCACTTGCCTCACCTGACTGCACGTCACTGCCTTGATTGTATCTGTAAATAAGACCACCATTCTACTTGTACTCCTTGTGATGTCAATTCTGATCTGGTTTTGATCTCCCCCTGGCTGTTCAATAACTCTTTATATGTAACTATATTTTCCATGTTGATTAAATTTGGGTGTATGTATGCTTCCATCGTAGATAGCCAAATAGGTATTTTGGTATAGTGATCATGTCTAATTTTGTTCCATATTATTAACAGAGATTGTCTGATGTAATGTCTACTAAAATATTTGTGTGCAGATCCTTTTTCATACCAGAGGAAGGCATGCCAGCCTGCTTGGAGGTCATGGCCTTCCAATTTGAGTAATCTTTTATTTCTCAGCATTATCCATTCCCTTAGCCATGTTAATATGGCCGCAGTATAATAGAGTTCCCAATCCGGTACGCCAAATCCTCCCTTTTCCTTAGTGTCTTGCATGACCTTAAATTTTATTCTTGGTTTTCTTCCCTGCCAGATAAATTTCGAAACCAATTGATTCAGGTCCTTGAAGACACTTTTTTCTAATTTAATGGGAATATTCTGAAATGGGAAAAGAAATTTTGGTAATATATTCATTTTTATAACTGCGATCCTGCCCATCAGGGACAGTTGTAGGTTTTTCCATCTTTCTAGATCCTTCTTAGTTTTATTAATCAGATTAGTATAATTATCTTCTTTGATGGTCGCACACCTCGCAGATAAATGTATACCAAGATATTTAACTTTTTTGACAATTTGGATACCCAATTTCTTCGTTAACTCCTCTTTTGTTTTTGATGTCATATTTTTAGTCAGCATTTTGGTCTTTGTCATATTTATCTTTAGACCCGCTATTTTCCCATACTCTGTCAGTTCCTCAATGAGTTTCGTACCAGACTTCATAGGATCTTCTAGCACAAACACTAGATCGTCCGCAAAGGCCTGTAACTTAAATTGCTCCTTTTTGATTTCTAGTCTCTTTATCTGTACCTCTTTACGTATATTCCTGGCTAGTACTTCTAGGGTTAGTATAAACAACAGGGGGGATAAGGGGCAACCTTGTCTTGTACCTTTCTGGATTGCAATACTTTGTGTTAATTCACCATTGATTATTACTTTGGCTTTTTGGTTTGTATAAATTGCTCTGATCGTGTTTATAAATTTATCCCCACAATCCATGCATTCTATTTGTTGGTGCAAAAATTCCCAATTGACATTATCAAATGCCTTTTGGGCATCGAGAAAGATTAGTGCAACCTGTTTTTCATTGTGCACTTCATAATATTCAAGAATGTCCAACATAATTCTCATATTGTTTTTAATTTGTCTTCTGGGGAGGAATCCATTTTGATCTGTATGGATGAATGATGTAAGAAATTTTTTCAACCTTTCTGCTATTATTGAGGCAAAGATTTTGTAATCTGCATTTAGCAGTGAGATTGGTCTGTAGTTTTGTATAAACACCTGGTCTGTGTCCGCCTTAGGTAATAGTACAATGTTAGCCTCCGTCCATGATAACGGTGTCTTCGCCTCTTTCAACACAGCGTTATAGACTTCCAACAACGTTGGGACAAGTATATCCTGGAATTCTTTATATATTTCCGCTGGCAACCCATCCGGCCCTGCAGTTTTATTATTCTTTTGTCTTTGTATGGCCTCGGTTATCTCTGATGTTTTAATGTCTTCATTGAGCATGTCCTTAATCTCCTCTGGTATCTTTGGCAGATCTGACTTTTCCAAATACTGTAGTATTCCTTCCTTTGTATGGTCTCGGTTTTCTCTATATAACTGTTCATAAAACTCTTGGGTAATCTTTTTCTTTTCCTCTAGTTGGTAGCAGATCTCGCCTTTTTCATCTTGTAGTTTATTGATCCAATTCTCTTGCTTTTGCTTCCTCAACCTATAGGATAGCCATCGCCCCGGTTTATTTGCATTCTCAAAGAAGTTTTGTTTTGCTTTTTTCATAGATTGTGCCAATTTTGCTTTTTCGAATATAGCCAATTTATGTTTAATCAGTTCCATATTTCCTTTTATACTTCTGTTCTGCGGTTTCTTTTGCAGTTCACTCTCTAAATTTCTATACCTTTCTTTCAGCTCTCTTATTTTTAGATTCTCAGTTTTTTTCTTCCTGGCTGTGGCTGATATTGTGACCCCTCTTATAAATGCCTTAGTTGTATCCCATAAGTTTTGTATGGATGTATCTCCTGGTCCGTTTTCTTTGAAGAAGAATCTTAATTCTTGGTTGACTCTTTTAATATATTCCTGGTCTTTTAGAATTGATCTATTGAGTAACCAATGATAACTGCCCTTTTGTTTTTTCCAAATAATCCTCATGGGATTGTGATCAGCCCATAGATTGGGTTCTATATCTATCTCCTTCACGTCTGAAATTAACTCCATCGGCAGCCAGACCATGTCTATCCTTGACCAGGATTCATGTCTATTCGAGTAGAAGGTATATTGCTTTCCCTCTGGACATCTTTCTCGCCATACATCAAACATATTAAGTTCTTCAGCCATTTGGAAAAATGACCTTGGCAAAGTTCTCCTAGCTCCTTTTCTCTTCTTCCCACTTTTATAGTCCCGTTTCGGGTCAACTATAGCATTGAAGTCACCCAGTAAACAAACATTTTCATTTCCCAACTCTCGAATAATGCTATGTAGTCTATGATAGAAATTTTCCTGGCCTTCATTAGGTGCATATATTACAACCAGTGACACCTTTTTTTGGTTTAACATTATTTCTACGATTAGTATTCTCCCTTCCTCATCATGATAAATTAGTTTAGTCTGGATTGTGTCTTTGACATATAATGCTATTCCTCTTTTCTTTTGGTCAGCCAGTGCCGCATAGAGTTTACCCACTCTAGGACATTCTAAGATCTGTATCTGTCTTTTAGTCATATGGACCTCTTGCATTGCAATTATATCGTAGTTCAAATGTTTTAATTTATTAAATATTGTTTTCCTCTTCTGGGGTGAGTTTAGACCATTAATATTCAATGATAGAATCTTGATTTCTCCCGACATACTTCTAAGTGTATTTGGGTCGTGTGCTTCTTGTTGCCCTTATTTCTCTCACTTCCTTTGATTCTTCCCCTTTTTCTCCTTTCGTTTCTCCACTGGTTCCTTTTCTCTTCTTATCTGTGCCCTCCTTGCTCCCGCCTGTTCTCCTTCATCTTTCTCATCCTCCTGCCCAACAAGGGTATTGTAAAAATCTTCCTCTTGTTCTATCGTGTCTATTCTAAATCTTCTATCTCTCCAAGTTACCAGTACGCCCTCTGGCATCAGCCATCTAAAGTTAATTTCAAATTTGTTCAGGACAGATGTTAAAAATTGATAGGGCCTTCTTAATTCTCTAATTCTCCTCGGTACCTGTTTTAGAACTGTTAGTTGTCGTTGGTTGTAAATTATCGGGTCGTCTCTTGTTCTATTCAGCACCTCGTCACGTATTGATTTTTTAACAAACTTTACATGAACTTCTCTTGGTAAATTATTCTTTTTTGCGTAGTTTGTCTGTATTCTATACGTCTCATCGCTCTCACTTGCCATCTCATCCTTTTCTATTCCCAAAGCCTTTGCCATTACGTCTGCCATCGTGTCTGGTAAATCCTCGCCTTCTTCTTCCTTTATGTTCTGGAACCGTAGGAATTGGGCTGCTTTCTTCGATTCTAACTTGAGGACCGTTAACTCAAGTTCCTTGTTTGCCTGGATCAGCCTAGCACTCAGCTGCTCCATTTTTTCATCCTCCTTTTCCAACCTTCCTTCTATTACATCTATTCTTTGTTCGTGTTTATTGATCTGTTCCTGGAACTTCTCAAATTTATCATCCATCTTCTGCATTCTCTCCTTTAATTCTGCCGTATCACTCCTTATTTCTTTAATATCCTTTTTAAGTTCTTCGTGATTTTTAGCCATTGCCTCCAGCATGGTCTGTAGTATCATCTGCAATTCCTTAGTTGAATTGGATCTTTCTCTCTGAAGCATATCCTCTGAAGATCTTTGGTTCGAGGGACTGGCAGCCGCTAGGGATGGCTGGGATGCTGGCTTCCTCCCCGTGCCAATTTTCATTAAATTTGTACTACTTGTCATTTTTTGGAGGAATTGGATCCCTACTTTAATTTTTCTCCAGAACTCCCACTTTCTTCTCCCCCTCGTAACTTTCTCCAGTCGTCCTTTCTTTCTTTCTTTCTTTCTTTCTTTCTTTCTTTCTTTCTTTCTTTCTTTCTTTCTTTCTTTCTTTCTTCCTCCCTTCCTCCCTTCCTTCCTGCCTACCTGCCTACCTGCCTTCCTGCCTTCCTGCTTTCTTTCCTCTCCCTCTCCTCCCTTTCCCTCTCCTCTTCCCTCTTCCTCTACTCAATTATCAATTTTAAATAGTGATAGGGGGTAGTAAACTCTATATGTCGATAAGTTCGTATGTTATATGGGAACAGCTGTCATAGGATAGTGAGAGAGTGAGAGAGACTTATCGGTTTATCACTGTATATATATGTGTGTGTATGTCACACTTATAATACTCCTAACTTTCTATTAACCTATTAATCTATTTTATTAACTTAATAAAATCTAAGAGTAGAATGCTTATAGTTATTACTTGTATTATGATCAAACAATCTCCTAAATTAATCAGTACTAGTGCCCATAATATCGAAAGGAGTTAGGATTAATAATCTTACAGCAATAACAATTACAAAAACAGTATATTCCTTTGATGGTAGTAATATAACATTAATTCCTATTTTTTAAGTTCAACCTTAGATGCGTCCCTCCTGTGTTGGATAATTATATGAGAGTGTTCTGGGTTCCCCTGCTCCGATAGATCTTCTTTCTCTCTCTCCAGTTGATTCCATTAGTAGTGTCCAAGGATTAGCCTCAAAAAACTCTAATAGTTTATCCAGAGAATATAGTCAGCAAAGTTCCTGTTTTCTCTTAAGGTATTAAGAGGGAAAAAATTCCAAATTTCGCCAGTAGATGTCGCTCTTCCACTCGTCCAGAAGCTAACCAACTACAGTCAATTCATATATATATATATATATATATATATATATATATATATATATATATATATATATATATATATATATATATATATATATATATATATATATATATATATATATATATGTTGCCAAGTTATATTTCTTCCTTCTTCCTCCTTCTCCCTTCAAGCCTTCAAGACTTGGATAATTAACTCAAAACCCCCTGAAGGTATCTGTGTAGTCAGAGTTATTTACAGCCGGCCTTTGTTATGTTAACAAATTAGATTTAGGTTCAGCTTATCAGACAGTTCAGAGAGTAAAAAGAGATAGCCTCCATTTTTCACTCAGCATATTACTCTCGCCGCTATAATGAAGGGGGGTAAGCAGCCCCCCCCCACTTCTTCTTGGATCCCTTAATCTCTTGAGCTGTTTTGGGATAGAATTACCTTCTCCAAGATCAGGAAACTGTTAGGTCACTCGCAACTCCGACAGTTTCTCTGTAATAAATCCTCGCTTGCTTTGAACTGTTGTCAGCATTTTGGGACAGCCATTACTTGTCGCCCTCTTTCCACGGCCGGGGTTATGAAGGAGATTTCAAGCACAGACCATGGATTGCCCTCCTATGGTCGTGTCAAACCAACCTTCTCTCTTCAGTCTTCCCTCCAGGAAGACTTGGCTTATCAAAATCTTTTCAGCAAACCCCCTCCGGACGTTAGATCTGGCTGCTGCTAACGGAGCTCTCCGTCCAAGCAGCCATTCATGCTGGCAGCAAGCCCCGCCTCCTTACTTTTTATTTTTTATTATGCAATAGAGTACTTATCTACACGATATATGAAGAACAATAATGAACCTAATGTATAAGAGTGGGATGATTTGAACCTCTAGGTATAACTGTAGGTAGTGATCATTCTATACTATAAAGATTTTTGCTATACTAAATGGACTAATGACGATGTAATGAACAATGGATACATATATGAATTGAAATGCCTAAAGACCATATGGATTAATAATTAACAATGGAAAATTATATTTGGAGTTGTGGATGATTGATGACATTACGGTTAATTGAAAGTATAAATGTGCTATATGACTTAATGGGAATCTTTTGTTTTAATCTTTGTTTTTACTCTCTAGAGCATGGGTCGTCAACCTGGTCCCTACCGCCCACTAGTGGGCATTTTGGGATTCCAGGTGGGCAGTGGGGATTTCGGAGGTTAAAACCTCCTTTTGTGTGAGTGGGCAGGCGAGCGCAAGCGCGTGCACAAGCAAACACGTGGGAAGAGGAAGGGGAGGAAACTTCTCCGGTCGCGCCTGAGCTGGTGGAGCGCAGGCAAGCGCCGTCCCATCGCCAGGGAAACAGTGAGTGAGGTGAATCACGTGGTTGCTCAGATCGCACGCGAGAATGCGTGCGTTAGGGATTTTGGAGGTTAAAACCTCCTTTTCTGCGAGTGGGCAGGCGAGCGGGAGCGCGTGCACAAGCAAACACGTGGGAAGAGGAAGGGGAGGAAACTTCTCCAGTTGCACCTGAGCTGGTGGAGCGCAGGCAAGCGCCGTCCCATCGCCAGGGAAACAGTGAGTGAGGTGAATCACGTGGTTGCTCAGATCACATGGGCGCAGCCCGAGAAGACATTTCTGAGAAGAGAAACTTCTCCGGTCGCGCCTGAGCTGGTGAAGTGCTAGAAGGGGGGGGGGGGAGGAGCAGAAAAGACAAAAAGGAGAAAGAAAGGGAGAAAGAGGAGGTGGGGGATTGTGGGATCCTTGCTGCTTTCTGAGCTTGGGGGGGGGGAAGGAGCAGAAAAGACAAAAAGGAGAATGAAAGGGAGAAAGAGGAGGTGGGGGATAGTGAGATCCTTGCTGCTTTCTGAGCTGGGGGGGGGGGAGGAGCAGAAAAGACAAAAAGGAGAATGAAAGGGAGAAAGAGGAGGTGGGGGATAGTGGGATCCTTGCTGCTTTCTGAGCTTGGTGGTTTTCTTACAGACCTTTGATTACCAAACTAGGTAACATCATCACTGCTAGAAGGGAGTGGGGTTGTGGGGAGAGGAGGAGGAGGAGAAGTCGAAGGACAAAACTGGTGGGCGGTAAGGAAATTTTTCCATCAAGAAAGACCCATTAGTGGGCGGTAGGTAGAAAAAGGTTGACTACCACTGCTCTAGAGATAGGCGATATTATAATTCTATAAAGACTTATTGTTACTTACTAGATAATTATGGATTCAAGGAAATAAGGGCTGTCACAAATGAAAGAATATTAATGGTAATCTGAACACATAATGCTCAATGAAATATTTAGTTATGTTTAATGGATAACCAGTGACTTTATTTTTAATTGTAAAAACTGTTGCACAAAAACTCGTAACCAAACGACATGCTTGATGAAATTGAGGAAAGTTGTTTTTTCTCCTTGCTTTTGTTCTGTATGTGTTGTCTTGTTTTTTAAAGAAAAAATAAAAAAATATTTTTTAAAAAAGAACATTCCTCAAGAGGTTCCTCAGCTGGAGGAATGTGGCCTGCAGCGTCAGAAGAGGTTGCTTAGCTAGAAGAAAGTGGCCTACAGCCTCAGAAGATGTTCTTTAGCTAGAGGAAAGTGGCCTACAGCCTCAGAAGGTTCCTCAAGAGGTTCCTTAGCTAGAGGAACATGGCATACAGCCTCAGAAGAGGTTCCTTAGCTAGAGGAAAGTGGCCTACAGCCTCAGAACGTTCCTCAAGAGGATCCTTAGGTAGAGGAACATGGCCTACAGCCTCAGAACATTCCTCAAGAGGTTCCTCAGCTGGAGGAATGTGGCCTGCAGCCTCAGAAGAGGTTGCTTAGCTAGAGGAAAGTGGCCTACAGCCTCAAAATGTTCCTCAAGAGAATCCACACAATTCGACCCTAATACAATATGTGGACGATTTGTTGCTGGCATCTGAAACAAAGGAGGCCTGTAAAATGGACACAATACACCTCCTGCAAGCTTTAGCAGATAGAGGGCACAAAGCCTCACCCACTAAATTACAATATCTAAACCAAGAATTGACCTATTTGGGGTACATTATAGCACCCGGAATAAGGAAACTGGCCCCCAGCAGAATACAGAATATTTTACACATGAAACCTCCACAAACGAAGAGGCAAGTCAGAGCCCTACCGGGCGTACTGGGCTTCTGCAGCCCATGGATTCCGTCATTCGGGGAATTAGCTAAACCCTTAATACAATTAACAGAAAAGGCTATGCCCGACCCCATCGAATGGACCAACTCCCTAGACCAAACCCTAAAAGAGGTCAAACAGACATTAGCCTCAGCCCCAGCACTGGGACTTCCAGACTACAAAAAACCTTTTACATTATTCATTCATGAAAAGACAGGAGTAGCTTCAGGGGTTTTAACACAAACATTTGGCCCCGCGCAACGTCCAGTCGCTTATTACTCAGTAACCCTAGACCCGGTAGCTCAAGGAGCCGTACCATGCCTCAGAGCAGTGGCAGCAACAGTAGAAATTGTAAGAAAGTCAAAAGACATAGTCCTGGGATACCCGCTGCTTTTAAAGGTACCTCACGAGTTTTTTGCGATTCTGTTAAAATCACAAACGCAAGCCTTCACACAGCAGCGCCTAGCACAATATGAGGCTGAATTATTTACAACAGACCACATAACATTTGAAAGATGTATGACTCTGAACCCAGCCACCTTACGTCCTGCAGAACAAGGGGACAACTTGCACGACTGCCTCCACCTGGTTCATGATGCTAGATCCCCATGACCCGATCTCACTGATACCCCACTTCTAAATCCGGACATGGAACTATGCACAGACGGCTCATCTTATATGCATAACGGGAAAAGGGTAGCAGGAGCAGCCGTTGTTTCCCTACATGAAATTGTTTGGGCTTCCTCTATCCCCCCCTCCTATAGCGCCCAGGCGGCTGAACTCATAGCATTAACAAGGGCTTGCGAAGCCGTCAGGAACCGGTCTGTAAACATTTACACCGACTCCAAGTATGCCTTTGGGGTCTGCCATGCCACGGGAACCCTATGGAAACAGCGGAGTTTTCTCACATCAGCTGGCCAACGCATAGCCCACGCTACTTTAGTCTCCGAACTACTAAAAGCCATTCAATTACCAAACTCCATAGCAGTCATCCACTGTAAAGCACACCGAACGGATGACTTCTTGACCACAAAAGGCAACAGATATGCCGATGTAACAGCAAAATGGGCAGCAACCGAACCTCTCCCTTGAAGTATAGCAGCGGCAGCAATAAAAGCCACCCCAACCATCCCTTATGCTGATTTCCTGGAAAACGGAGAAACAGAAATGTGGAAGGAGACATTGGGCGCAGTTTTCAGGGAAGGGTTCTGGAGGGCGCCGGATGGTAAGCCAATAGCCCCACAATGCCTCTTATGGTTAATCTGCCAGAGGCTACACTCAAAAGGTCACTGTGGGACACAAGCGATAGTAGACGCCACCAGAAGAGTATGGCATGCGCCAGGGATATATAGTGAAGCCACCAGAGTGACTAGCACCTGCCAGATGTGCCAGGCCAATAACAGTTCATCTAGGAAAAGTATTCATGAAGGCGGTAGGCCTTGGGCACAGTGACCATTCGAAAGAATACAAATGGACTACATACAATTACCCAAAGCAGATGGATACCAGTATGCCCTTGTATGCCGGGATCAGCTCACACACTGGGTAGAGGCTTTCCCCTGCCGCCACGCTACAGCCTTAGAGATGGCTAGGCACCTCATCAAAGATATAATACCAAGATTTGGGGTACCTACAGTCCTGGACATGGATCAGGGAAAACATTTCATAGCACAAGTCTTAAATCACATATTCCAAGCTCTAGGTATTACCCAGAACCTTCACTGTCCTTATTCGCCTTCTTCCTCAGGAGGAACTGAATGATCTAATAGGGAGGTTAAGACCCTGCTGGGAAAACTTTGCCAGGAAACACATCTCTCATGGCCAAAAGTATTGCCCATCACGCTGTTTTATATCAGGACTAGGCCATGGTGAGATATCGGACTCTCTCCATTTGAGATACTTTTTGGAAGGCCACCTGATACCTTAAAAGGTCTAGACCCACACTCCCTAAGTTTAGAGAGGGGGGATATGGTGTTATGCTCTTATCTTTCAGCCCTGCATAAAAGACTCCAGACTCTGTGGACACAGAGTGCCTTGACCCAGACGCTACCCCTGGAGGAAAACCTGCATCCATACGAACCGGGCAGCTGGGTGTGGATAAAACACTTTACCAGAACAACACCACTACAACCCAGGTGGACAGGACCCTACCAAAACCTTCTGACTACACAAACAGCTGTAAAGGTTGCAGAAAAGGACTCCTGGATTCATTGGACTCACGTCAAGCCTGCAGTCATAGACCACAGTGCTGACATCCCACCGATTAAGCTGAAAAAGAACCCAGAAACTCAACAGTGGACTTTGGAGGCTTTCTTCCATGAGGAGGAACAGTAAACTGACCTAAAAGACTCATTGGTGAAATCTTAATCATTCTAACTTCCAAACAAAATAATAATAATAATAATAATAATAATAATAATAATAATAATAATAATAATAATAATAATAATAATAATAATAAAAATTTAATTTGTTAGCCGCTCCCTCTCCACAAGGGACTCGGGGCGGCGTACAATAAAAGCACATACAAATATGCATATAAACATACACATACACACATACACATACATACACATGCACGGAGGAGGTAACAATCATAAATACATCACAATAATAATAATAAAATTAGCCATTAATATACCCCATATTAAAAATTACAAATTTAAAAAAGGACTGTCAGGAGGAATAGGATGAAACTACGGTTGAGCCAGGCCAGATAATTGAAAAAGGTGGGTCTTGAGCTTTACACGGAAGGAGCAGAGGTCGGAAGTAATCCTGATGTCAAGGGGGAGGTCATTCCACAGGGCTGGGCCCATCACAGAGAAGGCCCTGCTCCTGGGTGTCGCCCCCCCGACACTGTTTAGCGGACGGCACCCGGAGAAGTCCCTCTCTGTGTGAGCGGATTGGTCGTAGGGATGTATGGGGCAGGATGCGATCCCGCAGGTAACTAGGTTGGGGGGGGGGGTTAGCTTAAAATGGGAAAAGGAAATATTGTGATAAAGGTTTTATGTTGTTGTACAATGTTAACTGTAACTGAAGTAACTGCATTTTTAGAACCAAACCTCATCCCAGAGAAAGGAAACATCTGGGAATACTTAGCAGGGGAAGTGCTTAACACCACAGACTTCTGCCTAGAGGGTGGGAGATCAGTGAAAGATATTTTAAAAACATGCCTCATGGGGGTGCAGTGGGACCCCAAGCCATTCACAATGACACTAAGCTTAGACACATCCCCATCACACCATCACAGTCAACCATTTATGATTGAGGAAACGTCACCAAGACTAAAAACTTAGACATGTACACTCTACACATAGCAGCTGTCTCATCTTCACCCTGGTGTTTTAGGGTTGAGGGATGCTGAGCCCAAAGAGGGGTAGGCTGCACTAGCCTAAACAACACCGACCTCAAATGCAACCATACAGAAAGCATTCCCCACTCCTATAGCTACATGAGGCTACCCCACGGATGGTTTATGCTATGTGGATTACAAGCCTATTCATATATACCGGCCAACTCCATGGGGGGGGGGGGCATGCACCCTGGGAAAGTTAACCATGCTCATGCCTTCCTTACAGAGGCGGCACAGAAGAGCCTTTCACTCCCTAGACTCAGACTGCGAATCTAAAGTATCCCTACTGAGAAAAGCTGAATATGTTTCATTGGCGGTATCACTAGTGGGAGTGTCAGGGCTAGCAGTGCGAAACTCCAGAGATTTGATTAGCCTGGCATGTACCTTAGCAAAAGGTTTAAATTCGACTTCCCATGCGCTGGCTGCTTTGAACAGGGAGCTGCGACAAGTTAGAGAGGCCACCCTGGAGAATCGCGCAGCAATAGACTTCCTATTGTTGAAACATAACTATGGATGCGTGGAATTCAGAGGGTTGTGCTGCTTCAATCTAGATCAAAGCTCTGAAATTGTAGAGAAGGACATCCCCCACTTAAAAGAATTGGCTCAGAATATAGGCCAGGACCAACCCTTTATAGACTGGTCATGGATTTATTCCTGGCTACCAGACTTCCATTGGCTGAAAATACTCCTACGAATCGTCGTAGCCTGTGTCATAGGAGCCCTCATGTGTTGTTTCTGCCATTGCATTCCCCCTTGTCTAGCCTGCTTAAGGACCTGCCAACCCACTCAAACCCCACAAAGAACAACCAAACATCGCCAAGCAGCCCTCATGATGATCCAGATAGACCAGGACTTTCAAGTATACCCAGACGAGGCACCCAACGATACTGAGGTGCGAAAATAATTGACATCAATTATTTTGCCCCAGTTCATAATGAGGGATTGTAGTAAGGTAACAGAAATAACCCAGAAGGCATGTACAGGAAAAATTAATAAACACGCAGCCAGGAGCCATAGCCAGAGAAAACCACACGCGTGGACAAGAATACGTTACACTCGGTCACAAAAGAAACACAAGATAATAGGATTAGGAAAAGGGTAACAAAGTTGGGGAAAACCCCGAATCTAGCAATGACTGGTCAGAATAACAAAGAGACTAAATCCAATTCCAAGATAGCACAAACATCATGACTATTTACATATAGCAGACACCTTTGTATAAGCGCCCAAACAGGAAAACACCCTCCTCGTGTTTTATGATAGGATTAGCCCAAGGACAAGACGCCGGAGGAACGAAATCCAAAGACAAGAGAATCAAGATCAGAGCAATCATCCAGAATAAAAGAACTTTTGTAAAAACTTTACACAATAGCCTGAAGCAAGAAAAACTGTATAAAAGGGAAAACCAAACTGTATATGGGGTGCTGCAGACCCGGGAATGACGGAGCTGTGTCTCATCCTTTCCGTTTTTCTTTCCTCAATAAAAACTCATAACTTCCAGGCAGCTGTCTTCACGAAATTTTCTTTTAGCATCGGTGGTGACTCCCGGCTGGGAACGGACCGGAAACCTTTGCCTTCCAACACAGACTTAGAACGTACCTCAAGAGGATCCTTAGGTAGAGGAACGTGACCTACAGCCTCAGAACCTTCCTCAAGAGGTTCCTTAGCTAGAGGAACATGGCCTACAGCCTCAGAAGGCTCCTCCAGATGTTTCTCAGCTGGAGGAATGTGGCATACAGCCTCAGAAGAGGTTGCTTAGCTAGAGGAAAGTGGGCTACAGCCTCAGAAGATGTTCTTTAGCAAGAGGAACATTGCCTACAGCCTCAGAAGATGTTCGTTTGCTAGAGGAACATTGCCTACAGCCTCAGAAGATGTTCTTTAGCTTTAGTCCGATTCCGGCGGCCGATGGCGATGAGCAAGCCTTGCTCGCCCCCCGCTTCCCCGGTGGGCTTCCCACTCCTTGGGGGGCACAGGACTCCCCGTAGAGGAGTCCTGCCGAAGGGGCGGCACCGCGGGGGATCCCTGGATCGGCGGCGGCCAGCGGGAGGTCCCCCGCCTCGCTCCAGGCACCGCGGAGCACAATGGGGAGACGCTTCGGTGTCTTCGCTGGGATGCCGTGTGGAGATAAAGAAAGCTGAAGGACGCGGCGGCAGTGCGGTGAGGCGTAGACTTCCTCCATTCCCATTACTAACTTTAAAACCTGTCAGTTGTGTAAACGTTACTTTTTGGCTTGACTTGGAGAGGCGCGGCTGGAGGGAGGGGGATTTCCCCCCCCTCGGACAAGCGGCTGGAAACAAGTGTGCTCTCAGCCCCAAGGGAAGGAGGAGGGGGAGAGCCAAACCAATGATGTCACACCCTTGCTAAGTGGCTTTTTAGACTAAAACTTATAATATAATGAGGATCTGGAAGCTTTAGGAATTCTGAACTTTTGAACTTTGAAAACTTTATTTGTTGCCTCGAAACCCGAAGCTGGCAGGGCAAGATGGCACACTTCCGTTGTCTTCATGAAATGTGAAACTTGACTCCACCTTGCAAACTTCAGGCTTCCGGTCTTTGTCTCTGTGCTACTTGGACAATTCTCTTGTTGATTGTTTCTCTTTGAACTCCCTGGAGTGAAAAACTTTTGCTCTTCTGCCAGGGTGATTAGAAAATTCCCCTCTGCCTGGACCCCCTGTCTCCTGGACTCTCCTGGCTGCTCTACCCTTCTGACTGATCCTTTTCTATACTGACTGGACTCTCTACTTTATAAACAATGGCATCAAAAAGACCACCTCCTGGAAAGTCGGGCTTTGCTGCCTCTGCCCCGACATCTGCAACCTCCAGTCCCAGTACACAGTCAACGTTAACAGCCTTAAAGCAACTTAAATCTACGGACTTGGAGTTTCATCAAATGTTTCAGCAAATTCTACAGGGACAAGAGGAAATAAAGAGACAACTGAAGGAGATGAAAGAAGAAATTAAAGAGAACCAGGATAAAATTAATAAGAACTCACAGAGACTGGATCTTTTGGAGGATGGGGCGGCTGAGATGAGGGGGGGGGGATAGAGGGTGTGCAGAAGGGAAACAAAGAACTTGACACCCAACAGATGAAAATAGAGTTTGAGAGAATGTCTTTTTATCTTAGATTCCAAAACGTGATGGAGACAGATGATGAAAATATAAGGGACATCATGACAAACATTTTGGCTGAGTATATTCAGAAGGAGAAACAACAGATGGGGTGGGAAATAGACCTGGCCTATAGAGTGAACTCAGCTTACGCTAGAACACACAATGTTCCCAGGGAGGTACACATTAGATTTCTTAGGAAAAGCACAAGAGATGAGATTCTGAATGCACAAAGGGGGCAAGCCTTGACATACAAAGATAAGGAGATAACCATCCTGAAACAGATCCCCAAGAAAGTAAGGGAAAAAAGAAAACATTATTCGCAATTGGTGAATAAATTATACCAGAAGGGTGTGTGGTTTAGATGGTTGATGCCTGAAGGTATGTTAATATTCTGGGAGGAGACAAGAGTTAGAATTAATACACCCATAGAGGCACAGGCCTTTATGGAGAAAAACAAACTACACCTAGAAAAACCAGAAGACTCCTCAACAGACATACAAGACACGGGAGGGGCCAGAGCTCTGCCAGCGGGGGGAGATGGGGCGACATCAAGAAAGCTCAGATCACACAAATGAGTAAGAAAAGCCACCTGATATAAACTGACCGAAATTACCAATTGAATTTACCACACTGACTATATGTTATTACTTAATATTGATTTTTATGCAAATGTATACTATGAGTTTGGAGGGGGGGTGCACCTTCCGCATTTCGCAGCTGCCAAAATATGTAACCTTTCCCTTACCTTTTCCCTTTGTAAAATATAAAAAAACCAATAAAACTTTGTTTATATATAAAAAAAGGAAGATGTTCTTTAGCTAGAGGAAAGTGGCCTAGAGCCTCAGAAGGTTACTCAAGAGGTTCCTCAGCTAGAGGGAAATGGCCTATAGCCTCAGAACATTCCTCAAGAGGTTCCTGAGCTAGAGGAAAGAGGCCTACAGCCCCATAAGGTTCTTTAGCTGGAGGAACATGGCCTACAGACTCAGAACGTACTGCAAGAGGATCCTTAGGTAGAGGAACATGGCCTACAGACTCAGAACGTTCCTCAAGGGGTTCCTTAGCAGGCGGAAAGTGACCTATAGCCTCAGAAGAGGTTGCTTAGCTAGAGGAAAGTGGCCTACACCCTCAGAACGTTCCTCAAAAGGTTCCTTAGCTGGAGGAATGTGGCAGACAGCCTCAGAAGAGGTTCCTTTGCTAGAGGAACGTGGTCTACAGCCTCAGAACGTTCCTCAAGAGGTTCCTCAGTTAGAGGAACGTGGCCTACAGCCTCAGAAGATGTTCTTTAGCTAGAGGAAAGTGGCCTACAGCCTCATAAGGTTACTCAAGAGGTTCCTCAGCTAGAGGGACATGGCCTACAGCCTCAGAACGTTCCTCAAAAGGTTCCTTACCAGGTGGAATGTGGTAGACAGCCTCAGAAGAGGTTCCTTTGCTAGAGGAACGTGGTCTACACCCTCAGAACGTTCCTCAAGAGGTTTTTTAGCTAGAGAACGAGGCAGATGTCGTGACGACACAACGTGCCGTCTCGACAGTCCGAGACCGCCGTTGATTCTTTTACCTGCTGCACGGTCCATAGGGACGTAAACTGTCCTGGAGAGACGGTGACAGGGAGACAAATCTTTGCTGGTCTCAGGGACACCGCAAAGTCCCTGATTGACCCAAGGGAAGTTCTCCAAGCCGGCGGTAAACAGACAGCCCCCAGGCTGACAAAGTTGGAGAACGCTCCGGAAAGAAGGTGAAAGTGAGTCCAGCCGGTGAGGTTTTTTTTTTCTTTGAGAATGATTGCCCAAAGAAATTTTTTTTAAAAGATAAATTAGTTCTTTAAGCAAAAGAATAAAGCGGCGAAATTTATCTTTATTGGACTGCCTTAGAAAGTTTTTTTTTTTCCTCTTCTATGTAACAGCGTTTTGTGGATTGAAGTGATTGGAATGCTTCCTGTTTCTCCTCTTAAGTGAATGAATTGTTTTTTCCTCCTAATTTGTGCTACCTTTATTTTTTGGCTGACCTAAAACTTTTTTCACTTTAATAATCCTTCCACTTTCTGACTATTAAATTTTATTAAAGACACTTAGAGATCTTTGTTCTCCTTAAGCTTGATACGAATGAGAGAAAGTTGAATCTGCCATTCGGAACCCAGAACTTGGTTTTTTTTTTCTTTTGAAACAAAGTATCCTTTGCTTTATTTTCTCTGAGTTTGTTGACATTGTAACTAGAGGGTTTGCAGCTTCTCTGTAGAGACTGATACTGGCTCAAGGACATTAACTGTTTTTCTTGCAGGTGTCCTTGTGGAATATTTTGGACAAGGGAAGGGAAAGAAAAGATAGAACCCTCATTTCTTTTTTCTTTTTAGATATAAGCCTTAGATAGTGAGTTGGAAAAAACGGGAATATGCTATAAAAGGGTAATTATTGGAGGTTTATAGGAATAGCTAATGAATGCCAGTAGATGGTGGTGTCTTC
The DNA here is from genome assembly GCF_964273705.1 of Natrix helvetica. Classification (NCBI taxonomy): domain Eukaryota; kingdom Metazoa; phylum Chordata; class Lepidosauria; order Squamata; family Natricidae; genus Natrix; species Natrix helvetica. The sequence continues at coordinate 52,637,961 of NC_138555.1, forward strand.
AAGTGCAAATGATTCTAGATAAAAGCATATTTAAATAATTACAGCTAAATGAGAATGATGGTATATTGATGGTAAAATACATAAAGATCTTCGATTTTAAAATGTAAATGAAAAATATGAAGGATGAATAGTAACGCACGAAATTCATTTGTAACCAATCAACATGCTTTCTGCAAGATGTAATGAAGAATGGGTTTTTTTGTATTTTTGTTTAATTAAAACAATAAAAAAAATAAAAAAGAGGTTTCTTAGCTAGAGGAATGTGGCCTACAGCCTCAAAACATTCCTCAGGAGGTTCCTTAGCTAGAGGAACATGGCCTACAGCCTCAGAACGTTCCTCAGGAGGTTCCTTAGCAGGTGGAAAGTGACCTATAGCCTCAGAAGAGGATGCATAGCTAGAGGAAAGTGGCCTACACCCGCAGAACGTTCCTCAAAAGGTTCCTTAGCTGGAGGAATGTGGTAGACAGCCTCAGAAGAGGTTCCTTTGCTAGAGGAACGTCGCCTACAGCCTCAGAACGTTCCTCAAGAGGTTCCTCAGCTAGAGGAACGTGGCCTACAGCCTCAGAAGATGTTCTTTAGCTAGAGGAAAGTGGCCTACAGCCTCATAAGGTTACTCAAGAGGTTCCTCAGCTAGAGGGACATGGCCTATAGCCTCAGAACGTTCCTCAAGAGGTTCCTTAGCTAGAGGAAAGAGGCCTACAGCCTCATAAGGTTCTTCAGCTGGAGGAACGTGGCCTACAGACTCAGAACGTACCGCAAGAGGATCCTTAGGTAGAGGAACATGGCCTACAGCCTCAGAACGTTCCTCAAGAGGTTCCTTAGCAGGTGGAAAGTGACCTATAGCCTCAGAAGAGGTTGCTTAGCTTGAGGAAAGTGGCCTACACCCTCAGAACGTTCCTCAAAAGGTTCCTCAGCTGGAGGAATGTGGTAGACAGCCTCAGAAGAGGTTCCTTTGCTAGAGGAACGTCGCCTACAGCCTCAGAACGTTCCTCAAGAGGTTTCTTAGCTAGAGGAACATGGCCTACAGCCTCAGAAGAGGTTCCTTAGCTAGAGGAACGTGGCCTACAGCCTCAGAACGTTCCTCACGAAGTTCCTTAGCTAGAGGAAAGTGGCCTACAGCCTCAGAAGAGGTTCTTTAGTTAGAGGAACGTGGCCTACAGCCTCATAACGTTCCTCAAGAAGTTCCTTAGCGGAGGGAGCGGCTGATGTCGCTCATAAACAACACACAATCTTGGAGCTCCAAGAGTGCTGTCGATAGGTCTGCTGCTGGATGGTCCTTTTGGACCTAAACCATCCCTTAGAGATGGTGATAGAGAATGGCACTTCCTGCTGATCTTAGGGATATCGCAAAGTCCCTGATTGATCCAGGAGAAGCTCTTTTTTCCGGGAACAAGAGAAGCAGCCATTAAGCTGCAGAAGGTTGGGACAGTCCCTGAATGGAAGTAAAGCAGGAGAGAGAGTGTGTCAAAATGGGGAGATAAATTTTTACTATTAGAGAAGAGAACACCCAAAAAGACTTAAAGTAAAATTAAAATGGAAGACAGAAGAGAGCAAGTGGCGAATTAAGCCTGCATTAAACTTAGGGTGTTATCCTTTTTTAACTGTTTTTTTTAATGGATGGAATTGTTACAAAGGCCTCTTACTTTATAAATTCGACTGGTTTCTTTTTTCCTTCTACTATTTTTCCTCTTTTTTCATATTGGTGGATTATGAATTTCTTTCCTTTCTTTTTTCAATGCTTGGCTGGATTGTCTTTTTTTAAAGAATTTTTTGTCTTAAGTTTGGAATCTAAAGAGAGGGATAAAAGCAGAGGAAAAAGAAGTCATACTGCCACCTAGAGGCTGGAGGCTTGGAAACATTGTTTTTTTCTTATTCCCTTTGAACATCCAACTTATATCTTATAGTTCAAGGCTCCTGATTTTGTATATTGAAAGGAATAGTGGGAAGAGTACGGATTGTTTATGTAGGTGCTCTTCTGGAGTACTATCAAGCTGGACTGGAGTGAAGAGAAAGCCTTGACTTGAAAGATTATTTTGAACTTGTTTGAAACTTAACAAAAAAGCCTTGGATGTTTTAGTGGCAGTATTTATAACCTTGAAAAATGGCGCAACATGAGGAAGAAAAAGGACACAGGATGATAAAATGAAATGTTATAATAAAAATTAAGTTGAACTTAGTTAAATTTAGAGTATTATGTATAAAAAAAGGTAATAATAGTCAAATAAATGATTAATAATGATAATAATGCATATATATACACACTAGATTGATAATATGAATTTTTACACAAATTGTAAGTGAGGATTATGGAGAGGATGCTGAAAAGCTTTGTTATAAAAGATAAATAACTCTATATAGAATAGAATATAAAGATGTAATACTATTGGATGATTTCAGGATGATGTAATGAAATGCCATAATATAAATTTATTTTAAATTTAGAATACTTTACATAAAAAGGATGTAATAACCAGTTATAGTCAAATGAATGTTTAATAATCATAATAATTGTATACATATATACTAGATTGATGATATGAGATTTTATGTAAATTGCAAGTGAAGACTATTGTGAGGAAGCACAAAAGTTTTGTAACCAATCGACACACTGTAAGTAATTGGAGAAGGGTTTTTATACTTTCTGTGTGTTTATGTTTGTTTGTTTTATGTTTAAAAATAAAAACTTTAATTAAAAAAAGTTATGTCGCTTATGCACACCTGGTTGTAAACAACTAAAAAGATCAAAGGATTCTGGAGTCAACATTTGTGGACCAGTCAGCAAGTGATATCAGAAATCACTTTCAAACTATAGTGTCCTGGGCTTCCCCCAAGATGGCATGCTGAGTGACATGGGGATTTGTTTCTCCTGCTGATGAACAGCTGATTTAGCTACCAAAGCAGGTTCTTTGGCAGCCATCTTCTTAGTGTGAAGTTCCCAGAAGACAACCTAATTAATTTACAAGCCTTGAGACAAAGTTCAAAAGAAATCCAATCATTTATTAGGATCAACATTCTGGCGTGAACTCCTGTGGAGCCAAAACTGCTTTCACTTAATTGCGTTTGAACTTTACCCCTGTATCACCTCCCTTCTATCCTGCGCATAACTCATATTCTCCAACTAGGCTGTAGACATGAGATCCGACTCCGGCCGAAGGCATACGTGGAATCCCCCCCCCCCCATGCCAGCCTGTTAATAGTCATGGCAACGCTTTAGAAGTTGACATCCGGCTCCCCTCACTTCCCGAAAGCGACCTGTGTGACACAAAGACAATTTGAGTACAGGTATATAACTTAGGGATGTGTCCCTCCCCCAGGCTTGTTTTGATTTTCTGCATGGAATTTTGCTATGAGGTGATCAGCCTGGATATTTCTACTTTTCACCCAAGATGCCTCCGATAATGGGTAGCCCTTCCACTTGATTAAGTATTGGAGTTGTCTCCTGTGCCACCTTGAATCGAGGATTCGTTGAACTTCATAATGGGTTTGGCCCCCTATGACCATAGGGCCTGGGGGTTCCCAGGGTAGTGGTCTCAGAGTAGATCCGATCACAGGTTTTAAGAGGCTACTATGAAAAGCTGGGTGTATCTTCCCCAACAATTGAGGTAGTTTCTTTTTTCTTTTTTAAGAATTTTATTGGTTTTTAAACATTTATAGGAAAGGGTAAGTGGATATACAAAAACTTTTGGCAGCTACATCGTGCTGAAGGTAGAAATCTCTCCAAATCTCACAACTTTTACAGAGAAAAAAAAAGATAAAAGATAAGCAGAAACAGCATCTTGTTATACATTGTATCAACCATATGTTCAATCATCTCTTGTCAGGCCTGTAGTTATGTTCCTTTTAGGATCTTTGGCCTGCCACACTTTCTATTATTTTCCTATGCTGTTTCATTAGTGTAGCAGTTGGGAGGGGGGAATAGAAAGGAGTAGAATTGTGGAATGTGTTGTTGTCATTCTTTCTAGAAGATCAAGGTCATCTTTTGTCTCCGCACCTCGACACCTGACTGGAAGCAGAGGGGTGTAGATGCCAGCGTGGAAGATGAAGATTGGACCATGTGATGGAATTATGGGTGTGGGGATAAGATCATGAACTTTCAACTGGGTGGAATCCCAGGAAGCAAATCAGATTTGGGATTTCATAGCGCAATGCCAACATGTCTGTCTTATTAAATTGGAACTTTAAGGAAAGTTTTGCCTTTGATTCTGATTTAATTCTGCATGATATTTAGAACGCTGACATTATTCCAACTCTGCCTTTAAAATAAATCACTAGCACCCCCCCTCGCGGGGGGGGGGGGCTGGTGAGGGGGTGCTGAATTCCCAATGCTGACTGGGACAGCGTAAAATATCAGCAAACAATTATGAGTAAGCTTTTGGAGATAAGAAGCTGAGATGAGATGCTTTTCTGCCAATCTTCAAAGGTAAAGGAATTTCTGCTTCAAGATTTATTGCATCTTGCAAGAGGCACAGCCTGAGGGGGATGGAACGGAGGTGGCTGGAAAGACTTGTTCTACACCCGACTAGAGGATGGCCAGATGATGAAATGAATGGAGATCCCAGCCACCCTTACACAATCATCTCTGATGGACTTCCCGGACCATTTCGGACAACTAAACGTGAGTGTATGCTCCCCCTCCTTCCCCCAGCCAAGGCTTGGAAAAAAAACCTGCAGTGGAGATTTTGACTCCTTTCCAGACAGCGATAAATGAAATGACTTATTACCCTGCAACTGAGAGGAAGACAGATTCCCTATCAAAATGGGAATTTCAACCCAGCCAGCAAGAAGGGATTTGGCCAGCATCTTTCACTTGCCAGCCACCACAAATTGAGCTGCAGCTTGTGAATGAAGCACCACCAGATTGGGTTTTCTTCCCAGAGTATGGATGGATGAGATAATAATACAATACAATAGTAGAGTTGGAAGGGACCTTGGAGGTCTTCTAGTCCAACCCCCTGCCTAGGCAGGAAACCCTATACCGTTTCAGACAAAAAGCTATCCAACATCTTCTTAAAGACTTCCAGTGTTGGGGCATTCACAACTTCTGGAGGCAAGCTGTTCCACTGATTAATTGTTCTCACTGTCAGGAACAATTAATCAGTGGAACAGCTTGCCACTGGGTACCTCCTGTGCCATCAACATGGGAAAATGCTCCAAGCAAGCAGAGGGCACCTACTTGGCCCATAACTCCTCCAAGCCAGCAAAAGGGTCCTTGGCACATAAATCCCCCTAGCCAGCCATCGTTGGTTGAATTGAAACCTGTGAATCAGGCAACCCCGGGATGGGTCTTAACCCCAGGTAGTGGATGGAAGGGATGCCAGTGGGCATCTGCCCTCCCTCAGCAGATTGCACCATGGCAGAGAACTGGGCAGTGGCCAACTGAGGGATTGACCTCCACACCGGTTCCAGTCTCCCCTGCAATGCCCCAACAGGTTCTTACCCCACCTTCCTACAGAGAAGCAATCTCCACAAGGGAAGAAGGGATTACCAAAGGGAGGCCTGCAGGATGGATGGCAGGACAATGTGTACCTGCAATGCCCCAACAGGTTCTTACCCCACCTTCCTACAGAGAAGCGTTCTCAACAATGGAAGAAGGGATGAATGAGGGGAAGACTGCAGGATGGATAACAGAACAATGTGTAGAGGCAATTCCTAAGTTTAGAGATGTAACTAGGTTCCTTTCCTCGTGGGCGTCAATAAAATGCCAACATTGCTGTCAACTTGGCCACAGAGCGTCAGAGTGCTTGGCTCCAGCCCCAATGCCACAAACGTGCGCACAAACTGCCATGGCGGTAAAGGGAAGGCCCCAGATGCCACCACAGAAGGGACATCTGGGCCAACAACCTCTGGAAGAGGATCCCCAACTTAAGGTGACAAAAAGTCCTACCAAGGGGGAGGCCTCGGAGGAGGAAAAGGGCCAGCCGTGGATGATTGAATCCATGAGCCCAGAACCTGCAGCACCTGCAGCAGAGAGCCCTAACCGACCATGGGAAGATGTCACAATGGACTTCATCGTGGAACTCCCAGACAGCAGTGGCAATAAAGTAATCTGGACAGTTATTGATTTGGTTTCTAAGCAGGCACACTTCATCGCTTGCTCAGGATTGCCATCCGCAAAGAAATTAGCGAAAATGTTCGTGAAACACATTTATTGCTTGCACGGAGTACCCAAGAGGATCATTTCAGACCGCGGAGTCCAGTTCACAGTCAAGTTCTGGAGAGAGGTCCTGAGATCCATTGGGTCCACACAAGAACTGAGCTCAGAGGTTCATCCCAGCATGAACTGCGCAGCAGAGAGAGCCAATACTGTGGTGGAACAATACATCCAGTGTTTTGTGGACTATCAGCAAGACAACTGGTCGGACTTGCTACCCTTCGCCCAAGTGGCGTACAACGATGCGGTCCACAGCAGCACTGGATTTACTCCTTTCCAGACTACCAGTGGCATGGAATTTGTTGCCATGCCTGAGTTGCCTAGAGAACCTCCTTCCTCCATGTATTTGAATGAATGGATGGATACACTAAAGAAAGGATGGGAGAATACAAAGAAGGCTGTAGCAGATGCGGCAGATGCCTACAAGAAGCAAGCTGAGAAACATCGCTCGCTCCCAACCCCCTTCTGTGTGGGGGACAAAGTTCTTGCATCTACCAAATACATGAGATTAAGAATGCCTAGCAAGGAATTTGGTCCAAAATTTCTAGGTCCATTCCCAATAGTGAGGAGAGTTAACCCAGTTACAGTTCGACTTAGTCTACCCAGAAGTCTAGGGAAATTTGACCCAGAATTTCATTGTAGCTTGTTGAAACCAGTAATTGGGTCTAGCATAAGAGCATCCACCCAAGCTCACTCTCCTCCTTTAGTGATAGAAGGGGAAACACAATCTGAGGTGGAAAGAATTGTAGACTACAGGCTGAATAGGGGTCATTTACTGTACTTAGTGCACTGGAAGGGTTACCCTTTTTCTGAAGCTACTTGGGTGAACAGTGGGAACCTAAAAGTGGAGAAGTTAGTAAAGCAATTCCATGAGAAGTTTCCTGATAAGTCAAAGGGTCCCCCTGGGGGGAGAAGAGGTGGTTAATTGTGTTATGTTAACTTTTATGTTATTCTCTTTACAGGAAACATTTTTCTTTTGAGGAGCGGCCACCTGTCAGGCCTGTAGTTATGTTCCTTTTAGGATCTTTGGCCTGCCACACTTTCTATTATTTTTCTATGCTGTTTCATTAGTGTAGCAGTTGGGAGGGGGGAATAGAAAGGAGTAGAATTGTGGAATGTGTTGTTGTCATTCTTTCTAGAAGATCAAGGTCATCTTTTGTCTTCGCACCTCAACACCTGACCGGAAGCAGAGGGGTGTAGATGCCAGCGTGGAAGATGAAGATTGGACCATGTGATGGAATTATGGGTGTGGGGATAAGATCATGAACTTTCAACTGGGTGGAATCCCAGGAAGCAAATCAGATTTGGGATTTCATAGCGCAATGCCAACATGTCTGTCTTATTAAATTGGAACTTTAAGGAAAGTTTTGCCTTTGATTCTGATTTAATTCTGCATGATATTTAGAACGCTGACATTATTCCAACTCTGCCTTTAAAATAAATCACTAGCACCCCTGCTGCGGGTACCCCCTTGCCACCAGATAGTTGTTCCCCACTTGTCTGGCCAGGAAAGTCCCAGTATGACTGCGTCTGTCATTTTGGGGGCTATTATGAATCGAATTGCTTCCCAGTGATCCACTAGCTCTAGCCTCACTGGTTCAGTCAGGTGGGTGGCATAGGCTCCTCCCATTAGGGACCCGTCGAGCTGCTTGAACCGGATTGGGTGGGCCAGTCTTTTTGCTCTGATCCCCAGTTTCAGGACTGTGGTTAGGTTGATCAAGCACCTTGTGCAGCCTGAGTCTATTTGGGCTTGAAAATCACCCTGATTTCCTGTTTTGGGGGCTGTGAGGCGTATTGGAAAAAGGAAAGGGTAAATTGATTCACTCACCATTGGGTCATTTTCTCCCTCGTTCTCGCTGTCATGATTCAGGCAACTAGTTCTCATTGCCTGGGGTTCCATTACTTTTGCCTGAGGGGGAAGGGGCCTTTGCAGACTGGAGGGCTTTCCCAGACATGTTGGTGGTCCGTTTGGGCCCTCGTTCTGGTCGTGCTCTGGGCGGTGGGTCTGGCCTTGGTTTTAGGGCTGGGGTTGGACATGCAGCTGCCATGTGGCCCATCCCCCCGCATCTGTAGCATTTCAGCGGACTTCGAAGGAGGGCTGGTCTCAGAGCCTGCTGTGGTGCTGTGGTTCCCTGCTGGCTGGGTGGTTTCAGGTCAGGTTGACCTCTCTCTTGTTCGTCCGGTTGCTTTGTCATGTCGTTGGTGCGCAGCCCGCTATCGACTTTTGTTGCTACTCGGAACCACTCAGAGAGTTGTTTTGGGATGTCACAGTATGCAGTTACTTGGGCAATTTGCTTGTCCAGGCTTGTTCTGAAAAAAATGCACCAGCAGCCGCTCTGGTAAAGGGGGTAGCCTTCCTATAACCCTCCTAAATTCACGGATGTGCTCTTTGATGGGGCAGCCCCTCTGCTTTAGGTTGCTGAGATCCTCTTCTGCATATGGGTCCTCCTCCACCTCCTCAAATATGGCCTCTAGCAGTTGCAGGAAGTCATGTCTTGCAGTTGGGGGTGGTCTCCTCTTGTGGAGGGCTGCTAGCCATTCCCTTGCTTCTCCTTCTAGACCCTCTGTGATGGCATTCACCATGGCTCTGGGGGATGGGTAGAGGTGCCCATAGCGTTCTAGGTGGATATCAGCTGAATCAAGGAATAGGGCTAGCTGGTCTGAGTCTCCGTCAAACTTTCCCCTGAATTGGGGTGGGTCATTCAGCCCTAATCCCCCAGCCTCCTGTCAGCCTTGGTATGCTTGCACCTGATATGGCTGGTCATCTTCTTCACCCCTAGTTTGGAGAGAGGAAGGGGGTTGCCTGCTCTTGGCAGCCTGCCTGCTGCGTGGGAGAGGGACTGGTTGCCGTTTTGGGCTCCTTCTCCTTCTATCGGGATGGGGAGGGGGGCTGCGCTCCAGTCTGCATCTCCTCCCTTCAACAGGATCAGATGTCCCTCCCCTCTCTTTTGGGCGGCATTTTGGCCCCTCATCATGAAGGGTGGTTTGGTAAAAATCCTCCCTCTGTTGCTCTTTTGCACTCCCTCGGGATTCCATCTGGTGCTTTGGGAACCTGACTTGTTTCCAGTCCCACCTCCAGTCCACCCTTGCCAGCTTGCTTGAGACCCTTCCCTGTATCTGGGGACTAGAACAAGGGAATTTCCACCAGTACTTATCTTCTCTTGCTTCTGCTTCTTAGAAAGGCATCTCTGCTTGGCATTGCCGCATACCTCCAGGTCCAATCAATCTCCTGTTGCCTGATTTTCCCTCCAAGCAGCCCAAACATTGGGAGAGTGCTCGGAGACCCTGGGCTTCAGGAAACACAGATTTTTTTTTTAAAAAAAAGTCAGTTTTGGCTCTCTGTGAAGTTCCCAGAAGACAACCTATTAATTTACAAGCCTCGAGACAAAGTTCAAAAGAAATCCAATCATTTATTAGGATCGACATTCTGGTGTGAACTCCTGTGGAGCCAAAACTGCTTTCGCTTAATTGCATTTGAACTTCACCCCTGTATCCCCTCCCTTCTGTCCTGCGTCATAACTCATATTCTCCAACTAGGCTGTAGACATGAGATCCGACTCCGGCCGAAGGCATGCATGGAATTTCCCCCCCCATGCCAGCCTGATAATAGTCATGGCAACGCTTTGGAAGTTGACACTTAGATCTGAATGGGTACAGCTAGGAATGACCGAAGACGACCCTTAGAGCGTGGACCCTCCTGGGAATAGGAATCTTGAGAATTGCAATTCCTGGTAGGAAGGGTTGGAGAGTTGGGTCTCCATCTTTCCTTTCAGCTATTTGGTTTTTTATAAGTAAGCCTGGGTTTTAACAGCAGTTTGAATTTTCTTTTTTACCTTTATTTTTCTTTTAAAAGTTACTTTGACTTGTTAAAGTCTGATTTATTTAACCCCTTGCTGGATTTTTATGTGAATTATTTAATGTTGAGGGAGGCTCTCTTGGGTATTCTGGCATGGGTGTAAAATCTACCCCCATGACTATTTTAAACAGGGCAGGTCCAGTGCTACTATGCACCACGTTGTTGTATGTAACTTCAGCAAATGGCAGGTGTTCTGCCCAGTTCAGTTGCTGATAATTGACATAGCAACTGTCAGCTTTAGAAGCCATATTAACACCGGATGCTTCCACGCTGCCATATTCTTGTGCCTGGGAAAGCAGGAGGGGGGATTTAGTAGAGGGGGTGTAGTTACATAAAATAGCATTCTTCTTTTTGGTCAAGGTCAAGGTATTCCTGCATCTGGAGAAGGAGTGGTTGGAGTGATGTCTCAAGTTGGGATGGATTGGGATTGGACCATGTGATGGACTGATGGGTGTATGGGATGGGTTTGGACTTGAAAATGCCTGTCTCAGAGTTTCATTGGAGTTTGGGTTTTCAGGAGCGGCGACATTAACCCGAATCCCTAAGTATTCAAACAGCACTCTGAAAGGGGGCTGTCTGGGATGCTGAGCCCCAACACCAACCTGAACCTCGGGCAGTGTGAAGACTCAGAGAAAATGGAGGGGAGAGAGAAGATTGCAAAAGGAGCTGTGGGAGCTGCACAATGATGGGTCGCAGGGAACCTTAGACATTGGCCTGACAGAATGCTCCTACACTATTTCAAAGAGGCCATCGATCAAGAAGTCAGAACAGCCTGTCACATTCAAGGGGTGCCAGAGTGCCTACAAGACTGCTACGCCATGTCGATAGTTCTGTGTTGTGGCCCAGCAGGAGCTGTTGGAGCTGCCACCAGACTCCGACAGCGAGGGTCCCTATGAGTCGGCTCTGGAGGATGTGGAGGACCCTGGGCAGCGTTCTGACTCTGAGTAGGGATCGGAGAGTCTTGTCGGCCACCAGGAGGTGCCTGAGGCATGGAGCAGCGGTGAGAGCCAAAGGAAGGGGGCTCCTGATGCCATGCCTTGGAGCAGTGGGGAGGAGTCACGGGACAGTGACTCAGACATCAGCAGGGAGTTCTTAGATGCTCGTTACCACCACGCCCACAGGCACAAGGAGCAAGGTAATTGCTCTCAGCTGCTGATAAGTAGACTCCTCTTCAGTCTATAAAAGGACTGATTGTGCATACGGCCTTTGCAGAAGTCAACGTAGGAACTATTGGGAAAGTTCCGTCTTGTGAGCTTGGCATGCTGGATAGCTGCAATCGTGTCTCAGTGCTGGAGGGTTCTGAGAGCCTAGTCGCGGTGGATTGCTGCCAAGGATCTGTCTCTCTGTCTGTGCAATAAATCCTGTTGAAGTAGTTTTGGTCCGAGGTGTGTTCTGTGTTGGCGAGGGAAGAAGGGGGGTCAGAACAGTTCTGGATAGAGAAATCCACCCCCATCGTAAGCCCACAGCCGAGAGGCCCCCCTGGAGGACTTTAGCTAGATGCCCCCTGGCCAAACCAACCGAGGCTGCCCCTACTCAACCCACTGGGGTCGTCAAGTGCTTTTGTTGCAGACAAAGAGGTCACCATGCTTCCAAATGTCTGGCACCTGCTCCAGTTCCCCAGCCACGGCCAGCCACGGCTACCAGAAGTTGGAGGGCTCTAGGAAAGCCCCCAGATATCAGCCGGTTTGCCAGACAAGCCGTTGAGGTTCCCCTCCCCACCAAAGAGAGCAAGGAACCTCCGGCTTGAAAAACCCCTCCAGGCCAGGCTAACAAGCAAGATGACTTGCTGGTGAGTGCACCCCCCCCTTTTTTTTTCCAGTTAAAGTGAAGTTGGTGGTGCCTGAGACAGGGGAGCAAGGAGAAGTAAATGCAGTGATAGATACAGGCTGTACCAGATGTTTCACTGGGCTTCCAATTGTTGAACAATTAGGGGTAAAAACTGGAGCCCTAAAGCGCCCAATTAGGTTCGAGCAGGTAGATGGAACATTAATTGGAGGAGTCCCAGCCACCCAAATCACAGAACTGGTTAGATTGGAAATGGGGAGGCATTGTGAACTTATAAGATTTGTAGTGGCTCCAAGGATGTCAGAATCTGTAATATTAGGCCTTGCTTGGCTTGACAAGTGGGCTCCAACCATTAAATGGGAGGGTGGATACTGGAAAATCATAATTGGCATTGGCCCACTACCCCCTATCCCTTCTGACAGGAGACTGCCAAGCAATAGGGGCCAACCATCAGAGACAGTCGCCGCTGCATCAGACTTGCCTCCAGGTGAACCCCTGATTCCTAAGGAATATACAGACTTAGCTGAAGTGTTCAGTTAGGAGGACTGCAACATCTTCCCCCCTCATTGTGCCACTGATTGTGCCATTGAATTAGAGCCTGGGATCAAGCTTCCTGTTGTGGCCCAGCAGCAGCCGGCTGAGCTGTTGGTGGACTCTGACAGCGATGACCATTATGGGACTGCTCTGGAGGATGAGGAAGACTCTGGAGGGTGTTTGGAGTCAGAGCAGGGACTAGAGTGGCCTGTTGGCCACCAGGTGGCATCTGAGTCAGGGAGCAGTGAGGAGGAACAGAGGGAGGTTGTCCCTGATGTGCGTGTGCATAGAGCTGAGAGGAGAAGGGAGCAGCTGTGCAGAAGATGTCATAGAAGGAAATAGGGACAGCTGGCTACTGTTGTGGCCCCTCCCAAAGAGTTTATAGGTGGAGTGACAGGAGGGGAAACTTTGCAGGAAACAACAGTCCATTTTACTAGCTATTGAGAAAGTATTCCGTAAGTCTAATCTTGTTTTCTTGAAGATAGCGTTCTAGGCTCCTAGCCAAGGAGTGGTTTTATCTCTGTAATTAGTCGTGGCAGACAGCCAAGCCTGTGTCTGCATATTCATTGGAATCATGGGACAGAACACTACAAAAACCAATAATCTACTCCATGATGCCCGCCAAAATGACCGAATTGAGGAAGTATATTGATACCAATTTAGCCAGAGGGTTCATTGAGACAGCAAAATCTAACATGGCAACCCCCGTATTGTTTAAAGAGAAGAAAGATGGAGGGGCTCAGATATGCATAGATTTTAGGTGGGGTCAATGCAATTTGCATACAAAATACATACCCCCTACCCCTAATGAAGGAGTTGCTGAATCACCTGTTGAAGGCAAGATCTTCACGACGCTAGATCTAAGGGAAGCTGATTAACGAGTCCGCATAAAGGAGGGAGATTAATTTTACAATGGCATTAAACTGTTCACTGGGCAGTTTCCAATTCCGAGTCATTCCTTTTGGACGTCAAGGGACCGCCACAGTATTTATGCAACTGATCAATGAGGTCCTACATCCGTGATGGCGAACCTATGGAACGCGTGCCACAAGTGGCACGCGGAGCCATTTGTCAAGGCACGCGAGGCGCTGCCCTGTCAGCTGGCCAGCACGCATGCGCGCGCTGGCCAGCTGAGTTCACCTTTTCAAAAGCTATTTTTCGCCTTCCCCAGGCTCCAGAGGCTTTATAGGAGCCTGGGGAGGGCGAAAAGAGCCTCTCCGCCCCCCCCCCCCCCCGGAAGCTTCAGAGACCGTCCCTGAAGCCTTCGGAACGCTTAAAACCACCCTCCGAGCAACCCTGAAGCCTCCGGAGGGCCTCTGGGGGGTCAGGGGAGGCTCTTTTCGCCCTCCCCAGGCTCCTATAAAGCCCCTGGAGCCTGGGGAGGGCAAAAAAACATGTAAAAATGGGGTGTTGCGCGTTTTGCGTGCATGCGCACTGGGGTGGTCGCCCGTTGCATTATGGGTGCGGCACGCCTGCACTCGACCCCCCTGCGCTCCCCCCACTTGTGGCACGCGAGCCAAAAAAGGTTCGCCATCACTGTCCTACATGAACACCTGTATAAGGGGGTCCTGGTTTACTTGGGTAACATTCTCATGTTCAGCGAGACTTTGGAAGAACATGTCAAGCTAGTCAGACAAGTGCTGAAAAAACTTTTAGCACCCAAACTCTACGCCAAGCTGTCAAAATGTGAATTCCATAAGGAATCTTTAGACTACATGGGATACCGAGTGTCCAATCAAGGGATCGAAATGGATCCTAGAAAGGTGAAGGCTGTGCTAGATTGGCAACCCCCACGAATGTGTAAGCAGCTTCAGAGCTTCCTGGGTTTTGCAAATTTTTATAGACAGTTCATCCCTTCCTTCACAGAGGTGGCACTCCCTCTAACTGAGTTACGTAAAACCGGCCTGTCTCCGACCAAGCCAAAACCCAGCCTGCCTCTCGCTTGGACTATGGACTGTCAGAAATCCTTTGAACATTTAAAGCACACACACACACACACACACACACACACACACACACACACACACACAATTAAGTGGAAAAAACAGGCAATTTCTTTTCATGACCGATTGTCTCTCTCATGGCAATCAGCTGTCCAAAACCCCACATCAGCCACCCCTGAAGACTTGCAGGGAGATTCCCAATTACCAAGCAAATGTGCAGACTTTCAAGATGTTTTGTGGGAGGGGTCAGTCTTTTCCCCCACACAAAGACTATGACTTTGCCATAGACCTGATTCCAGGTGCTAAAATACCTGCCAAATTGTTTTGTATGCTGCCGACATTGTCAATTTATATTTTCCCCACAATTTTTCCCAGTTCTATAATTCTATGGTATAGCCAAAAATTTTTGCCCAGGTTATCATGGTTTCTTTTACCATTTCTTCTTCCATTTTTAATCTCAATAAATAGTTGTATGTTTTTGTTATAATTTTTTCCTTCTTCCCCTGTAATATTTTATCCAGCTCTTGTTGTTCCCTATAGAAACCATATTTTCCTGCATCTTTTTTGTATCTCAACTGGATTTGCATGTAAGGCCATCAATCTATGTCAATTCCCTGGTTTTTAAATTCTTGCTTCGTGTTTAATTTTCCTTGGTCATCTAACATTTCTTTATATCTTGCTATTTTGTCTAAGTCCAACACATTTGGGTATATTAGTGCTCTCGGCTTGTCTAGGTCTGCCTTGTGCGTGATGAACAAAAAGCCAGGATTTGGTAACAACAAAGAGCTTTCTTTAATCCAGTAACAAGGCAGAGCCTTAGAACACAGTGAGTACTTGAAGTAGTTTTAAAGTCAGTGCTGAGAGCCTCCACCTACCAGTGCTTTTTATGTAGTCACAGTCCATGCCCTAACCCTTAGCCACCATCTGGTACTCCCAACTCCATCCCCCTTTCAGTTGTGTGAAGTGCTTTCGGCTGTTTTTTGGGGGGGCTGATGGGACATCATCAGTGTGCAGACGGCTATCGGAGGCTTTGTGAAGTTTTCCTGTAGCTGCTAGCCTCACTTCACAACCAGCCTTCTTTGCTGGTATGTAATTAGACACTGGCATTACCAATCACTGTTTAGGGCCTGTCCTGGTCGGGGTTTCAGTATGGCAGGTTTGGTACACAGTAAATCTGTCAGGGGTAAAGCCACCCGGGCCAACTGTGGTATAAACTCGGTAGAAGTTGGCAAACCTGACGAAGCTTTGTAATTGCTTACGTGTCCTCGGCAACTGCCACTCCATTACCGCCTGTACTTCATTAATCAACTGCATGAACACAGCCAGGGCGCCCTGCAACCCAAACAGCTTTAGCTGGAACTGCTAGCTTCCCAGGGGACAATTGAAAGTTGTTTTCCACTCGTCCCCGGTTGGATACATACCCGGTAGGCCTCCCGCAGGTCAAGCTTCATAAAAATGCGGCCCGTCACCAATGTGTCCAGAAAGTCCTTCATCAGTGGTAGAGGGTAGAGATGTTCCACACACACCCCGTGTCAGGCCTGCAGCCGGTTCCTTTTGGGATCTTTGGCCTGCCACACTAATATTCTATTCTACTATGCTGTTTCATTAGTGGGGAATTGGGAGGGGGAATAGTAAGGAGTAGAATGTGATATTGTCAAAATAAAATTCCTTTCTAGAATCCAAGGTCATCCTTTCTCTCTACACCTCTGCACCTGACCGGAACTGGATGGGTGGAACTGCCAGCATGGCAGTGGAAGATTGGACCATGTGATGGGCTTGTGGATGTGGGGGCAGGATCTTGAACTTTCAACTGGGTGGGGAAAACCGGGAAGCTTTCAGATTCAGATTTTCCCAGATATGCCAACATGACTCTCTTAATAAATTGGAACTTTGAGCAATACTTTGCCTTGGACTCTGATTTAATTTTGTATGTTATTTGGAACACTGACACCCTGTTCAGAAACGGGAAATCAACACACAGACGTAACCTCCATCCGTTTTCTCCCAAAACAGGATTGGAGCAGCCATTCTTGACCTGCTAGGTTTGATGATCCCTTGGCCAGGTTCTTGTCGATATAGCAACGTAACTCCTCAAGCTCTTTCAGAGTCATCGAGTACATACGGGTTTTTGGCAGTTTAGCCCCAGGTATCAAATCGATTGCACAATCAGTAGGCCTATGGGGTGGCAAGACCTCACATTCTTTTTCACTGAAGACGTCCACCAAATCCCCATATATACTTGGATATTCCAGGTCTGGAGGGCTGTTCTCCAAATTGGCTTCCTTTCCACCTTTTGATACCTCCAAGGCCGGAGGGTTCAGACCTAGTACCACCCGTAACTTCCTGAAACTACCCTCCCACCAAATGGCAGGTTCCCATTTGTCCAGCCAGGCCAACCCTAAAATGTCAGGTTTGATCATCTTTTGAACTACAATAAAGCGTATACTTTCCCAATGGGCCCCTATCTCTAATTGAACTGGTTCGGTGAAGTGGGTAGCCAGCACGTGTGCGCGCACATGCACACACACACACACACCCCACAATCGAGCCATTTGTTCAAATTTAATAGGCTGACGCATCCTCACCACCCTGATCTCCAATTCGTCAACCACAGCTTGACATACTAGACATCTGGTACATCCTGAATCAACTAGTGCCCCATATTGCCCGGCCTGGGAGGTATGGGCATTTCAGGTGGTCACTGAGGTCATGAAAGGATGGATGGGAGTACTCACCATCAGATCCTCCTGATCCTCGCCATTGCTATCACAAGATGCCACTGGCAATCGGGCTGTTCCAGGTGACAACCCACTCTCCTAGGCTGGTGTCTGATCATCTCCTTGCTATACCTGGGCTGCCCCTCGTGACCACTCTGGGATTGGATGGAGTCGCTCTTTGCCTTTTCCTCCAGTAAGTGGTGGTTTTGGGTCCGGGGTGCGGGGTGCTGGAGCTGGACACTCCGCCACTCAATGTCCTACCTGACTACACCTGAAACAGCAGAGCGGTGGCCTTCTGGCCTGGACAGAAGTGTCCAGGACCGCCACTGCAGGCCATAGTGGCTTTGAAGGTGCTGGCCTGTCCACAGTCCGTCTTGGCAGTCCAAGACCTCCATCCCCTCGTGGTCTGAACTCTCACAGTCTGGCATCCAGTTCTATAACTGCCTGGAACGAATCATGTAGATGGGGTGGCAAACCCTGGTACACACATGCATGACACAGGTCCCGGTCCAGGCCCAGGCCAAATAGGTGGACCAAAAGTCGCTCCGGCTAAGATTGCAGTCTTCCGGCAATCTTTCAGAATTCCCACACAAATCCTTTATTGACCTACCCTGCTGCTTAAGTGACAGAAGCTCCCCCTCTGTTATTTGGGCTTGTGACCTGTCCTTGAACTGTGCACGAAGCGCCTCAAGGAAAAATCCCATATTGGCCAACTCCCTAGCGTGATCACTATGGAGGTCAGCTGCCCAGTCCACTGCCTCTCCAGTTAGCACAGCGGTAACCGCCACTAACCTCACCCTCTGAGAGGGATAGTAACGTCCATACATGTCCATAATGTTAGGAATGTAAGCTAACAGTTGGGTTAGCAATATATAAACCAGGATGGTAGTGCTGTAGCTTTAAGTACTGCTGTAATGTGATTGGTTGCTGTTACCTCAAGCAGCCATAAGAGGGAGCCAGAATGACTGTTAGCTCTCTGTTTGTTAGACGCTGATCGGTATATTGTGAGGTACTGTGTTTTTGCTACTGTTAGCTGTTTTGTGTGCTAAACTGCTTATTTGATACTGGACTGTGTTCGAAGGATCATTCCTTAACTGAGAACATTGATAACTGACTGACTGAACCGTGTATGACTTGGACTGTGAATTGAACTCTGGATACCTCTATATTTCCACATAGTAAACAACTATTATTTATACTATTCAGTGTCCCTGCATGCTGGTTTGTGCGTGTTCTTCCATACCACTCTCATTACGCTTCTCTGCACACTCGCTCTCCTAACGGGGAGCTTACTTACTTAACACATATGGCTGATGATTTGACTGAGGAAAAGGGCCACATGGTCAGAGCCTCCATTGAAGGTGGCCTGTATCGGTGGTCGACCCCAGACAGCCTGCTGGGGCCACATGCCAGCATCCCACAGGGCCCCCGAGTCCGGTAACTGTGAGGCAGTGCCAATGGGCCTTTCCACACAATGAGCCCCTGGTGGTGTCTGTGACCTGGCTGGGTAACCTCCTGTGCCACGGTGCCCCTATGCGGAGCTTGCTCTGTACCACATATAGCTTCCACCAGAGAAGAGGAGCCTTGCTCCCAGGGCCTTTCCACCCCTTTGGCTCTGCTGGGAGTCTGGTCTAATCTAAACTTTGGGCTAGCCAGATGGAATCATTTATCTGAGCCAGGGTCATCCAACCCCGATGCCCATGGCTGCCAGGAAGGGGCATCCTGAAAACTAGCCTCCCCAAAGCATTCATGCAGGATCTCCATGGTATTAATTCCAGGGCCAGTGGAGTAGCTCTACTCCCCCTCTTCATCCTCAGTCCAACGTCTCTCTCTCCATCCCTGTATTGGCGCTCCAACACGAGGGGACGTTTGGTAACCTAGGTCCCTTCCTCCTTCCTCCAAGAGCCACGGTCAATGCGGAACTATGCCACCACTCCCCAGACGCTGTGGGACCCAGTCCCATTCTGAAGACCCCCTTTGCCATCCACCCGACCATCAGTCTGATGCTTACGTTCCCTGGGCCTCATGACAGGTTGAGCGGCATACTCCCGGGCCTCCACAAGGTCCTCTTTCTTTTCAGCCACAACCTCCGTCTCCAAGCCCGCCTTTGACGTTCCCTCCACTATCAGATAATACAGCAAAATGACTCTAGAGCTCTCCAAAAAGCATGGGCTAAATGTGGGAAGGAGCACTGACTTCTCTCGGCTTGTATAGGTCTGCCTCGTGTGTGATGAACAAAAAGGCAGGATTTGGTAACAACAAAGAGCTTTCTTTAATCCAGTAACAAGGCAGAGCCTTAGAACACAGCAAGTACTTGAAGTAGTTTTAAAGTCAGTACTGGGAGCCTCCGCCTACCAGCGCTTTTTATGTAGTCACAGTCCACACCCTAACCCTTAGCCACCATTCGGTGCTCCCAATTCCCTCCCCCTCTCAGCTGTGTGGAGTGCTTTTGGGTGTACTTTCGGGCCAATGGGACATCATCAGTGTGCTGATGGCCATCGGAGGCTTTGTGAAGTTTTCCTGTAGCTGCTAGCCCCGCTCCTCAGTCAGCCTTCTTTGCTGGTATACACCAGCATTACCAATCACTGTCACCCCCACCCCCCCTCCTGCGGAGAATGTTAAGCCTCGGCTTTGGGCTCGACAAGTGCTTCCATAGTTGATAACCAGACCGGTATTTTATTGTAGTGGTTCTTCTTGATTTTTCCCCATGTTAGTAACAGAGCGTCTCTGTTGGTGCCTTTGAAAATAGGTATGTGTTTTGTTTTTCCCCTCCCATATAAATGCATGCCAACCTGATTGTATATCGTGAGCTTCTATTGCCAGAATCCTTTTGTTTTTTAAGTTTATCCAATCTTTTATCCATGTCAACGCTAATGCTTGATAATATAACTCTCAATCTGGAAGTCCAAAACCACCTTTGTTTCTACTGTCTTGTAGTAGTTTTAATTTTATTCATGTTTTTTTTCCTAGCCAAATACATTTTGTTGTTACTTTATTTAAATCTTCAAAACATTTCTTTCTTAACTTTATTGGTATTGTTTGAAAAAGAAATAAAATTTTTGGTAGTATATTCATTTTAATTGTGGCTATTCTTCCAGTTAATGATAGTTGTAGTTTTTTCAAATTGTCCAAATCCATTTTTATTTTGCAAAAAGTCTTTACTAGACCCTCAAAATCTCCTGCCTCGGCTCTGACCATTTTTTTGTCACCAAGAAGCAAGACTGCAGTGCATCAAGCAAGCGTGGGGTTCATACAGTCCATGATTACAAAGTGTTTAACTCCATGACGGTCAGAGACCACTATCCACTACCACAAATTTCAGATCTTTTTGATAGATTACAAAAAGCACACATTTTCACCAGGTTAGACCTCTGCAATGCCTACAACCTCATTAGAATCAAAGAGGGCCACAAATATTAAATGCCTTTGACACCAGAAAAGGAAAACTTGAATACACTGTAATCCCCCTCATGTTACTAAAAGCAGGGGCAGTATTTTCCAGATTTATGAACCACTTTTTCTCTGATTTTCTTGACACAGGTAATCCTCGAGATATGACTGTAATGGAACCTCCCCATTAGGATCAAATGTCACAGCAGTCGTTAGGTGAAATGTATCAAATACCCACTCCCACATCCCTGCTCTTCCCAATGAAACATTAAAATAAATGTGTGGGTTGTTAAGTGGAGTGTGGGGAGACCATTTGAGGCCTAGAACAGGCAGAGGCCTGCCTGTCCTGGACCTTCCAAGGCCTCCCCCACCATCAAGATGCCACATGCTCCACTTCCCACACCTTGGGTCCCAACAGTCCTTTTCCCACTCCCACCAGGTCCTCAAAGACCTGATTCCCACCCCACCAGGACAAACACCCTTCTCCTTACTTACCTTCTTATTGCAGAAAATGACAGGCTTAGACTTCTCAGGATACAGGAAAAGTTTATTTGGCAGCCAGGTTCAGAAACGTTAGCCCATGGCTAACATTGCAAATTTCTGAACAACCTTTATTATTGATGCACGCATTCTTATACATTCTCAAAGACAGTGTAACACAGAAACACTTTACTCATTTCTTATTGGTTACCTTGAGGAAAAAGCCCTATAAGGAGATGGGGGTCTTACTTCTCCTTTTGTTACAGGTATGGACTACGTGCCATTAACGAACTTTAATTGAACCTTGTGGTTTTGGACTTTTGACATAGGGACATTTGCTGGAACATGTTGTGGTTGAAGGCTGATGACATTTCCCTGTCCCTTTAAGCAAGCTTCTAAGTGTTCCTTTTATGCCATGTCTTCATTCTTATATTTTAATCCATATTTTATTCTACTTTATTCTGAAGATCTCCAAGGCTTTCCAGAGCACTGGAATGACTTCCTTCTTTGCATGGCCACAAAATGGGGTCCACATTCAGGTTGTTGCTGCGGGACAAAATGATGGTCACATTCAGGTCACCACCATGCAACCCATGGACAAACTGCTTTGTTTTGCTGCCTTAACAAGGTCTGCACAGTGCTGCAGCACCTTTCAGCAGTATTCAGAAGCTTCTGTAGCACTGTACAGATCTCTCTGTGGCAGCAAAATAAGCAATTTCTCTAGTGACTGCCATTTTCTTCTTGCCCACAAACAGGAGGGGCGAAATGTTGGTCGCATTTGGATTGCCATCACATGACCTAGGGAGATGGGATGGGATGGGGGAGAGAGGCAGGAGGGCGCTGTAGCGACTATGTGGTGGGTCATAAGGGTGAATGACTGCAGGGCTGCTGCAGCCATCATAACTTTGAAATGGGATCATATGTAGTTTGGGGGCTCTGTCATAATTTCAAACATTTGTTAAATGGCCTGTTGTACTGTACACTTGTAGTTCTTTACCTGGATGACATCCTGATTAATTCTGAAGAATACCAGCACACAGAATATGTCCCAACAGTCCTCACTAGACTCGGAGACAACCATCTCTTCGCCAAACCAGAAAAATGTGCCTTTGATCTGAAAGAGACTTTTTGGAGTACTGTATCTCCACAAACGGTATACAGATGGACCTCCAGAAAGTCAGGGATGTGCTGAAATGACAAGTCCCACTCACAGCCAAAAACACTCAGAAATTTCTTGGCTTTGCTAACTTATACAGAAGATCAAACCACTCACCCAACTGACAAAGAAAGGAGTTAAATTTGCTTGTACTATCACACACCAGACAGCACTTCAAAGACTTAAAAGAAGATTTTTGCCTGCCAAGCCCTCCTTCAGCATCCAGATCCATCAAACTGTAAATTTGTAGTTTGAAGAGATGCTTCAGATGTAGCACTCAGAGCTGTTCTTCTACAAGGAGGCAAGGGGGGAGAAATGCCTTTTGCCTTGCACCTTCACAAGAGCACTGTCTGCTACAGAACTAAACTATGACATTTTTAACAAGGAGCTCCTGCAGTTAAATCTGTGTTTGATCAATTGAGAAATTTTCTGGAAGGTGCTCATTTTCCCATAGAGGTCAACACAGACCATAAGAATCTATATGACTTGCAACAGACCAAGCCACTTTCCCCCAGGCAAATTAGATGGAGCCAATTCTTCTCACACTTTGATTTTTACATTCAATATGTTCCAGGTGCAAAGAACTTGATGCCAGATGCTGTTTCTCGCAAGCCAGAGTATTCTCAAGCCCAACATATTCCACTAGCAACAGTTTTACAGCCTTCTCATTTCTGTCTACCACTGCACTCACAACTGTCTGAGAGGTTGGGGGCAACCCAGCCGCACCAGAACTTGACCACCAGAATCAAGGCACAGCAACCTCTGGACCACTTCTTTTGGGCCTGGATGGATGACCTCAAGGAAGCCCCAGCATGTACCGTATCTTTGTTTGTGATGGAAGGAGCAGCCTTGAAGCACACAGGAAGATTAGTTGTCTCCCCCCTTGTAGAGAAATTTTACAACTTTGCCATGACAACCAGACAGCAGGGCATGAAGGAGTGTTCAGAACTTGACACAGAACATTTTGGTGGCCTAAGATGGCAGTGGACACCATGGCATCTAGCCACACATGAAGAAGAGCTAAGTCCTGCTATCGAAGCCGACAGGACTGTTGCAACCCCTCCCCACATCACCCATCCATGGCATATGGTAACCCTAGTCTTCATTACTGAGCCCATCCAAGGCTTCATGTCCATTTTGGTGCTGGTAGATTTTTTTTACCAAATGGCTCATTTGATACCCTGCAAGGGCTTACTCAAATCTAAAGAAACAGCCTAGCTTTTCCTAGACCACAACTTTTGCTATCACGGAATGGTGTCATCACTGCATCACATCAACAGTGATTTATGACCATTTTCCACACATTTATGACAGTCGCAGTGTCCCAGGGTTATGTGATCACCTTTTGCAACCTTCTGGCAAGCAAACTCAATGGGAAACCAGATTCACTTAACAACTGTGTTACTAATGTAGCAATTGCAGTGATTCGCTTAACAAATGTAGCAAGAAAAATTGTAAAATAGGACAAAACTCACTTAACAAATGTTTCACTTAGCAACAGAAATTTTGGGCTCAATTGTGGTCATAACTTGAGGACTACCTGTAGATCACATTATTGTAGCATGTAGGTAGCATGTGATAAACCTTTAGTGCTTTGAACTCAATTCCTGTTCCTGGTTACTTGCACCTGATGTATTTGAGAAAGCGGCTTATCTCAATGGGATTACCCATCCCACCCACACCGGCAGAAGGGGCATGATGCAGATCCCACCAGCCAAAGAATTTCAGACTGTGGGGTCCAGAAGAGCCTTTTCTGCTACGGCTTCCACCCTCTGGAACATCATGTCCCCCAAGATGAGATCCGCATCCACCCTTCTGACCTTTTGAAAGGCCTCAAAGACACTGCTGTGCCAACTAGTTTGGGGCCCCAATGGGGGTGTGGCACTTTGGAGGTGGCTAATGGAGTAGATAACACCCCACCTCTTTACGGTGTGCACTTTGTTTCCTCCCTCTCCATCCTGGTTAGTTTTACTTTAATTGAATTTTAAATATATGATTACTACTTATTGCTTTAATGTTTTATACTGCATCTCAATTAAATGCCTGTAAACAGCCTAGATTTGCCTCTGGTGAGATGGGTGGCATTCAAGTTTAATAATCAAATATTAAAAATTCAAAGCTTGGAAAGAATCATGGCAATTGAGGAATGCACAGCTATAGTTATCCTGTTTGTATATACAATAACACCTTAAGTACTGTTGCAACACCTGGTTAGTCTGTGTCATTTGGAAGTACTACGGTTTTGGACAAGAAGGCTGTGCAAAGTGTGGTGAGGATAGCAGAAAGGATTATTGGAAGTTTACTTCCTTCTATCCAGGGCATGGCATATAAGCGCTGCTTGACCAAGGTCCACAGTATTGTCAGGAACTCTACACCAGCGGTCCTCAACCTTTCTGGCTTGGTGGCCCAGCGAGGAGATGGTTTTGTATGAGTGGCAGGCACGCATGAGCGTGCACAGCTCCATTTGTGTAAGCAGTGGATGCATGCTCCTGAAAAGGCTGCCCGGCAGGTGAGGTCCACACCTAAAAGCTCCAGCAGACCTGGGCTGAGCCTCGTGGGAGTGGCGGGTTGGGTTTACCAGCAGGGAAGCCTCTGCGCAGCTCTGGGATGGCTGAGTGAAGCCTCATGAGGCCCTTCCCAGGAAAGTGGCGAGCGGGAGGCGGCGAGTGGTAAGGGAAGCAAGCCCCAGGCTGGTATCCCTGCCTCGTTACTCCAAGAGCCGGTTTGAGGGACGTCCAGCCTCCCCCACCACTGCACCCTTGCCTTCCATGCGGAGCCTCTGCTGGCAGGGCACCTCCCATTTCACCTCGCTTTCCCTGCCAGCTCTCGGAGGAAGGAGGAAGGGATGCCGGCCCAGGGCTCGCTTCCCTTACTGCTCACCCGCCACTTTCCTGGCCAGCTGACCAGCTGACCAGCCGGGGGCCAGGTTGCAGCTGGAGGGGAGGGGGGACTAGGCTAGCACAAATGCTGCTTACCTGTGTGTAGGCAGGAGGAGGCAGTTCTGTGGATCCACATGGCGAAGGCGAGGCAGGGCGAGCATTGGAGCGGGCAGGAGTGGCCAGAGAGTGCAATAAAAATTGCTCTGCACATGCGCAGAAGCAAAACCCAAGATGGCAGAGCCTATGGTGCTGCTGGGAGAACCGATTCGGGGGCGTGGCAGGCCTGGGTTGCTAACGGTTCCAGCGACCCAGGCAGCCAAGTTACTACCTATTCGGCTGAACCAGTCCAACCGGTAAGAACCCACCTCTGGGCTGCCACAAAGTAGAGGGGGGTCAACTTATTTTCCAAAGCACCAGAAGGCAAGACAGGAAACAGTGGATGGTAACTAATCAAGGAGAGAAGCCACCTGGAAATAAGGAGAAACTTCCTAACAGTGAGCACAATTAACCAGTGGAACAGCTTGCCTTCAGAGGTTGTAGGTGCTTCATCACTGGAGGTTTTTAAGAAAAGACTGCACAGTCACTCCACTGAAATGCTAGAGGGTCTCCTACTTGAGCAGGGGATTGGACCAGAAGACCTCCAAAGTCCCTTCCAGCTCTATTCTAATTGATTGTATTGGTTGTGCTATATTGAGTTGAGTGGTCAGGCACTTTTTGATAAAGTTGTGTGGATATCCATTTTGTTGGAAGACGTTGTATAGATGATGTTTCCTTTTTCTGCTGTTCAGGGTTGCTGCAGTGTGTTTGTGCTCATCTAAATAGAGTTTCTGTTCTTATACAGCTTCTCTTGTGGAAGATTGGGTTATTACTTTGGAAGTGGAGCACTTGATTTTTCTTCAGTACACTTGTGTTTCTAGTTTGCCATAGTAGATAAGGATATCAAGGAAGGGTAGTAAGCTGTTTTTTTCTTCTTCCCGGGTGAATTGGATTCCTTTGAAGATGTTGTAGATGGTTTTGTGGGCACACACTCCCTCAACTCCCCACTGACCATTCAACCTAATATAGCACAACCAACACAAGCTGTTAAAAGGACAGCACTCTCAGAAACCACCAACAGACTATTACAACCACATGGCATTAGCAGAGCATACAAGCTACAGTTCTGAAAAACATCCTAAGTAAACCAAAAGACCCAGCATCCCCAGAAGAAAAAACAGGAGTTATCTACAACATAGTATAGTACTGCAACAGCTACTAAGTAAGAAAGGTAGGCAGAAGACTAGCAGAATGCATCCATGAACACCAACTAGCACTCAGAAGACATGATGAAAATTCTTTAATTTCACAACATATGGACAGACTTAACCATAGTTTCAACTAGGAAACTGTGGACCATCCTAGACCAAGCCTGTCAGGGGAAGTTTCGCCCTGAATTAATGAGGCGTGGACCATTGGCTTTCCAAGTAGCATATTTCCGAATAAGCAGAAAATAAAATGCGGAGCATATTCTAATTAACAACTTTAATATAAAATAAAATACATATCTTACTTACTCAATTAACTACATTTTGGCAGAGTTATATGTGCCTGCATCCTCTTGGCAGGCGAACGGAAGATCAGAAGGAAAGTAAAAAAATGTGTGACATATTATGTGACATGCGCATTAATCATTGTCAGATAAGAAGCAGTTCAGTCTACTGTATAACTCAGTATATAAGCACAAATTGGCAAATTAACGCAGTGACACCCCTACTTTTGCCACTTGGGCTGATGTCATCAAATCATCAAATAAGGCACATCTTCTTTCGCAGATACTCGTGTTGAGCTGCTGGAAGTGGTTTGTTGAGCATGTCAGCAATTTGATCATATGTAGATACATATTGCAATTTAACTAAACCTTGTTTAACTAATTGCTTTGTGTTTTGATAACGAATGTCAATATGTCTGGACCTAGAACCTGTGAAACGTGACTCAGAAATATAAACCACCGATTCATTATCTTCCATCACGGTGATTGGTCGAATCAGACATGTCCAGATATCTGTGATCAAAGCATCGAACCATGTTAGAGAATTACATGCATCGGAAACACAAGCATATTCAGCTTCAGTAGATGAACACGAAACAAAACTCTGTTTTCTCACTTGCCAGTAAACAGGACATCCATTCAGGAACATCATGTAACCTGAAGTACTTTTGTGTGATTTCTTATCACTTGCCCAATCAGAATCTGCATAACAACATAATTCTGCATAATCAGTATGTGTTGGTTCGAACAATAATGTAATGTGTTTAGTGTGTTTCAGGTATTTCAATAACTTCTTAACGCATATCCAATGAAATTGTGTTGCCTTACCTACGTGTCGTAATGAGAGATTAACACTAAGTGCAATGTCGGGTCTGGTCCAACTATTAATGTACAACAGTGACCCAATGACTGAACGATAATGTGTTTGGTCCTCGAACTCAGGACTTGGTTCATGTGTTAAGTTGTGAAAATCTGTTTGCATGGGTGTCTTTGTTGTGTTAGCATCTTTCATGTTACAATGATGCAGAATGTGGTCAATTTTCTCCTCTTGTGAAAGACTAAACCCCTTCTGTGTTTTTTCAATCTGAACACCTAAATAAGTGCTAATATGACCTAAAGATTTCAATGTGAAATATCTCTGCAAACCTTTAGCAAAAATCTCACTCATTTTCTTACTTGGACCAATATAAACAATATCATCAACATAAACAATAATTATCTCATATGCATTGTTAGATCTTTTTGTGAACACGTATTCATCAGTTTCGGACTTAATAAAGCCCATTGAATTTAGTTTGTCAGTAAGACATAAGTACCACATTAAACCTGACTGTTTCAGACCATAAAGACTTTTGTTCAGGAATCCCCTTCTTGCTGTCGGAATCCTGGAGGTCCTCTCACGTAGATCTCTTCATCTAGGTCAGTATGTAGATAAGCCGTGTCCACATCAAACTGGAAAACTTCTAAACAAAGAATAGTTGCCGTGGTTAAAGCAATTTTTACACTCTCACTTCTGACTGTTGGTGAGTAAGTGTTTGTGTAGTCCTCAGGATAACGTTGAGCGAAAGCCTGAGCTACAAGTCTGGCTTTGCACAATGACTCACCATTCGGTTTCTTCTTGATTCTGTAGACCCATCGAGTGCCAATGACTTTTTTGTTTGCTGGAGGTTTTGCAGGTGTAAATACATTAAGTTTCTTTAAACTGTCCATTTCATCCTGCATTGCATCATACCATTTGTCTTGCTCTGAATCAGGAAGCTGCTTGATCTGTGTGAATGTATCAGGAGGAAGTGTAACATTGCAAATCAAAGGCAAGGGTGTTTTTGTCAGTTGCCACGAATGTCATTGTGGAGGGATTCCTTTTGTGACCCTCTTGGAACGTCTTGGAACAACAGTCCATTCTTCTTCTTCGTCGTGGTCCTCGTCCTCACATTTGTCGCTAGCATCAGCATCTGCGGCTTGCGAAGACGGAACATCAGGTTGTGAAGAACTGGTAGAAGGAATATCTGCCTGTGAATCTTGGTCATCAGGCTGCGTGGCATCTGCAACATCATCTCTAGGAAAATAAACTCCAGGATCATTGGAATGAATCATGGACCAGTCAATATCTTCCTCAAAATTAGCAGATTGTGAAATCACAATTGCATGTTTAGGGTCAATAAATTTGCTCCATTTTGAATTATCATCAATGCCCATAAATCTCAGTCTCTTTGCTGCTGGACCTCCTTTTCTTCTTTGAGCTAAGGGTGTGAAGGATGGGAAGTTTCCCTCCCACCTCCAATTAACGAGGTGCGGATCGCAGCCCTTCCGAGAAGCATATCTCTTGATGATCAATAAACAAAACCCGAGAACATGTTCTAATGAAAAACAACTTTAATATGAAAATAAAAATAAAACCTTATTATCTAAACCTTACATTCTGGCCAGAGCAATTGTCGCCCACCTCCTCCGGCAGGCAAATGAAAGATCAGAAGGAAAGTACAAGAATGTGTGACGTATTATGAAACGTGTTAGGAGGCATGCGCAGTAAATCATTGTCAGATAAGAAAAACATTTCTACAGTATAACTCAGAATATAAGCTCAAGTTAGACAAACAAATTAACGTAGTGACAAAGGGAATGTTCACCATAGCCTATGAACCAAAAATATGGAGGTTCTTGAGATCAGGCTTGTAGCCATACATCATGAAAAAGGAGTCTGATTTATTACACTGCTCCAAGTACGTTTGACAATGTAATTTGCATATTTGATAGCTTCACCCCAGTATATGTTACTGAGATTGGCATCTTCTAGGAGACAACGCATCATGGTTTGTAGAACCCCTTGTCTTCGTTCTGCGACTCGGTTATGAGCCAGTGTATATGGAGCGGATGTCTGATGAAGAATTCCATTCTTACACATCCAGTCCTGGAAACGCTGAGACATGAATTCTGCACCACGGTCACTCTGGATTCTGGCGATGCGAACTTGGTATTGTGTAGAAACAAAAGTTGCAAAGTCTTTAAAGATCTGAAAGGTCTCAGATTTCTCTCTCATAGGATATACAAATCCATATCTAGAATGATTATCTACAATTGTTAGAAAATACTTTCTACCACCAATTGTTGGTGGAAAAGGACCCACTATGTCAGTGTGTACCAAATCAAAAATGCATGTTGACAGGCGTGTAGCGTGTTTGGGAATGGCAGCTGCTTTGGATTTAGCTTTCCTGCAATCTGCACAATCCAAAAACACCTTACACCCCTTTAGATCCAAACCTTTTGCGAACTCCGGCATTTTTCTAAGAACACGGAAACTGGCATGCCCCAATCTTCTATGCCACTTGTGGATACACCTGGAATGCAAAGGTTTGCCAGTTAGTGAATTTTCAACATTAATAGTTTCATGAGGAACCTCAGGCTTGCTCTGAGCAACCTGCTTCCTTATTTTCTGTTTGTTGGCTTTAGGACCCTTTGGAGTAGCAACGGGATCTCTCTCTGAACCAACTCTCTCTGGGCCCATGCTGTCCCTTTTTGGAGTTTGCATACTTGCCTGTGCTCTTGGCTTTAAGTAATAAACACCACCAATCAGCATGGTTTCAGCAACAATATCTCCATTTTTAACTATGTAACTTGCTTTCTCGAGGTGGTGAACCTGGAACTTTAACTCTCTAGACAAGTGACTTTGACTAAGCAAATTACTGGTTGCTGAAGGTATGTAATAAACATCAGGGATGAATGTATCGAGCTCTTCAATGTAAACACTTCCTTTTCCCATGACCTTACAAGGGTGGTTGGAGAAGGAGTACAATTATTGGAATTCAGATTCCGGCTCGCACATCTCTGTGAAAAGTTCCTTTCTGTAGGTAACATGTAAAGCTACGCCACTGTCCAAAGTCCACAAAGGACATCTGTCGTACTCTGGATCAGGTTGTGGATCATTGGTTATGGCCAACGTTGCGAGTGGAGCTTGCGGATCACGCCTTGGACCACGACGACCTTGTCTTCCCCCTCTACCTCTGCCTCTGGAGTCTGTTCCTCTGGGCTGGTATGTGATGGGAGCTGGAACTTGTTGGGGACAATCCCGGGTGTCCTTGGAGCATAGACTCTTCCTCTGAAGGGACGTCTAGCTGGAGCTCTTGACGCTGGCGGCCGTTGCAAATGTGGTGTGGCTAATTTGATAGCTTCCTCCTCAAAGTCTGCATACATTATTAACAGTGTGTTGAGCAATAGGCACGTGGTTAATCTTTGCAATGGCATCTTTCCATTCATAATTCAATGAGTTAATGATAATGCTGATCATTTGGATATCATCAATAACATGGCCTCCCCAGCCCCCAGGAGCACTCTTCAGGCTTCAAAAACGGGCCATTTTTCACAAAAATGGGAGCATTTTCCCTTTCCCCCAGCCCTGCTGAAGCCTGCAGAGTGCTTCTGGGGGCTGGAGGAAAGGAAAAATGCCCTGTTTTTCACCCTTTTTTTGCAAAAATGGGATGTGGGGGCGGGGGTTCAGGAGGCCAAAAATGGCTGCATTCAGAGTATAAGACGCACCAACATTTCCACACTCTTTTAGGGGAGAAAAAGGTGCATCTTATACTCCAAAAAATATGGTAGTTTGGCTAATGAAACATCTGCAAGAAAACAATCAAGCACAGAGAGCACCAGAGATGGCAGGGTGGCACAGTGTGTCAACTTGTAAAAGCATTCCAGGCCTGCTTTCAAGTTGCCAAAAACAGGAAGAGGGGGAATTGACGGAGCTGCTCGGCTGCCTGCCTCGACTTAAAGCACATTCCACACCTGCCTCTCTCCAGACTGTATCCCTGGTTACCGGAGCAAGCAGGAGGGGTGTGATTTGTACAGCCCTCGAACGTACTCCGTTGGAGGATGTGATTTATGACACACCCAGGGAGGAGGGGGGAAATAGGGTCATAGGGGCCCGTAAATTATGTGAGGGCAGAGCTGATTCTGTTTGGGTAATTAGCGAAATGTCGCTCCTAATAAATGACTGGAGTTCTTGAGAAACTTGGCTCGAGGCTCATGAATTCATTAGGGCATCATCCGGAAACCTGACACAGCGGTTAAGACGCTGAGGTAGGACATTTAGGCACCGACCCTTAGCCATGCCACCTTTGCCCCAGCCACCCACCTCAGCCAATTTACAACTAGCTTTCCTCCTCCACTGGCCCTCCCCTGGCCATTCTCCATGGCCAATGGTCCCCTGGCCCTCCACCCCTGCCCATTCACCCAGACACCATTTGACCTGGGCATTTTGCTGTACGGGACAAATAGTCACCAGCCAATTGGGTGGCAGGCAGAAACAATGGTGCTGCAGGGGCAACATGTGATTGGCAATGGGCGGAGCAAGTGCAGGGGCTGTGGGGGGTGGGCAGCTTGTGATGCAAGGTATTTTTTGAAATTGCTGCAGCTGCTCCACAAGTTTTTTTTAAAGGAGCTGCACTTTCCAACCAATTGGATGGCTCCAGAGCTGTGGTTCTGACAGGTTGTACAGAGAGAGATGGGGCCCGAGTTATAAAAAGGCATCAGAGGGGGGAAGACAGGCGAGTGTGTGTTGGGGGGCAACCAGGAAGGGAGGGGCACCCCTAGGGGGCTTCGCATAGACAGCTTGGCTCACAACTCAGCCAGCTCCAATGAAACAAAAAGGGGGAGGAGGAGCAAGCCCTGCACAGCTTCTGGTGTTGTGTGTGTGTGTGGGGGGGGGGCACAGCAGGCAAACATAGATGGTGCATGACTTCTGCCATTGGAGGGGGGCATGACAGGTGAAAGGTGGTGGCACACGGCTTATCACTGTTGGGGGGGTGGCAGGCAAATGGCGATGGAGCATGTTTTCTGGCATTGCGGGGGGCGCCCCCTGCCATTGCCTCTGTGCGTGGACTCCAGCCTCATGCCAAACTGGTAGTTTGGCTGCCCCCTACCATGCACCACCACCATATCCCCCCCCCACTGCCAGAAGCAACGCGTCTATTTGTCCCGTGCAGCAAAATGCCTGGGTCAAACAGTGTCTGGGCAAATGGGTAGGGATGAAGGGCCAAGGGCCATCGAGAATGGCTGGGGGAGGACCAGCAGAGAAGGAAAGCTGGGTGGCTGGTGGCGTGGCCAAGGGTTGGTGTCTAAAGGTCTCATTCCACAAAATGCTGCGCTTGTTGGCTGGAAAACCGACAGCTCAGGTTCAAGAACTGAGCACCATGTCAGCTTTGGAAGCCATATTAACAACAGAAGCTTCCACGCTGCCACATTCTTGTACTTGGGAAATTAGGACGGAGGATTTAGTAGAGGGAATGTTGTTAGACAAAATAGCATTTATCTTTTTGGTCAAGGTCATGGTATTCCTGCACCTGGAGGAGTGGTTGAGTGATGTCTCGAGTTGGGATGGATTGGGATTCAACCATGTGATGGAGTGATAGGTGCAGGGGCTGGGTTTTGACTTTTCATTTACTGAGGAAAAACCTGGAACGCTCACATTTCCCAGATGTACCTGTATACCTACTCTAATAAATGGGAACTTTGAGGGGGAAAAAGAGATTGCCAACCAATAGGGGCCACCCGCCAGAGACAGACGCCACCGTTTCAGACTTGCCTCCAGGCAAACCCCAGATTCCTAAGGAATATAGAGACTTTGCCAAGGCATTTAGCGAGGAGGAATGCAACATCCTCCCCCCTTATCGAGCCACTGATTGTGCCATCGAATTAGAACCTAGGGCCAAGTTACCAAAACCAAGAATGTACTCCATGATGCCTTCTGAAATGACCAAATTGAGAAAATATATTGATACCAACTTAGCCAGAGGATTAATTGAGACTGCAAAATCTAAAGTGGCAGCCCCCATATTGTTTAAAGAGAAGAAAGATGGGGGGCTCTGATTATGTGTTGACTTTTGCGATGTCAATGCAATTTGCATACAAAATACATACCCTCTCCCCTAATGAAGGACTTGCTGAATCACCTGTCAAAAGGCAAGATTTTCACTAAGCTTGATCTAATGGAAACCTATTACCAAGTCCACATAAAGAGGGAGACGAATGGAAAACGGCTTTTAACTGTCCGCTGGGCAGTTTCCAATTCTGAGTCATGCCTTTTGGACTTCAAGGGGCCCCTGCAGTATTTATGCAACTGATCAATGAGGTACTACATGAGCACCTGTATAAAGGAGTCCTGGTTTACCTGGTGACATTCTCATATTCATGGAAAAGCATGTCAAACTGGTCAGACAAGTGCTGAAAAAACGTCTAGCTGCCAAACTCTACACCAAGCTGTCAAAATGTGAAATCCATAAGGAATCTTTGGACTACCTGGGCTACCAAGTGTCCAATCAAGGGATCGAAATGGATCCTGGAAAGGTGAAGGCTGTGCTAGATTGGCAACCTCCATGAACGCATAAGCAACTTCAAAGCTTTCTGGGTTTTACAAATTTTTATAGACAATTCATCCCTTCCTTCATAGAGGCCACACTCCCTTTAACTGAGTTACTAAAAACTGGCCCATCTCCTACCAAGCCAAAACCTAGCTAACCTCTAGCTTGGACAATGAACTGTCAAAAATCCTTTGAACATTTAAAGCACCTGTTTGCGGTGGAGCTGATCCTCCAGCACCTTGATTCAAATAAACCCTTTACAGCCCAAGCCGACGCGAGTGATGTGGCTGTAGCGGCTGTTCTACTCCAAAAGAACTCTAAAAATGAATTAATGCCTTGTGCTTATGTGTCAAAAAATTAACAGACACTGAACGCAGATGGGTGGTCTGGGAGAAAAAGGATTTTGCGGTGTGATGGGCTCTCTTATCCTGGAGACATTTTCTAGAGGGGGTTAAGGAGCCTTTCGAAGTGAGGACTGATCATAAAAACCTCAAGGCTCTGAAGACCCCTTGAAAACCTTCTCCCAAACAAGTTCATTGGGCTCAGTATTTTAAACACTTTAACTTCAACCTAAAGTACATTCCAGGGGGAAAAAACCTATTGGCTGACGCTTTGTCCAGAAAACCCCAATTTGACAGCCAATGAGAAGAGATAGAACATATCATGATGTCCAAAGCCCAAACAGCAGCCCAAGCAATCACCAGAGCACAAACCAGACACTGTTCCAACCTCCCCGAAGACAAGTTGACAGCAGAATTAAAAGCTGTGCTGTCAAATGATACTTGGTTTAAAGAAAACCAAATGGACTTAACTTTAAGGAAGGGACAGGCTTGGAAAGGAAGTAAGATTTATGTGCCCAGCTGCATGAGACTAATGGTGCTAAAATGGAGTCATGATTCTCGACTAGGGGGGCACTTTGGATTTTTGAAAACCCTCCATTTGGTTAGGAGACAAAGCTGGTAGCCAAGGATGAAGACCAATGTAGAGAACTATGTAAAAAGCTGCGCTATTTGTGCCACAATGAAATCCAGACCAGGAAAAACCCCTGGGTTTCTTCAGCAAGTGGCCAAACCCACAAAACCCTGGGAGGAGATTGCAATGGACTTTATTGTCGAACTCCTGGAAAGTGGAGGAAATACAGTAATTTGGACTGTCATTGATATATTCTCCAAACAAGCCCACTGTTCTGACCTAGGCTTCCTGAGAAAGCATAGATGAGAAACATAGTCCCCCAAAACCTCTTTTTATTTAAACGGTCATGAATTATGTTCATTTACAACCCATGATGATTCACAAACCTTCTGTAAAGAGTCCTAAAGTGGACAATGGACTGTCAAAAAGCCTATGAGAAATTAAAACGGCTCTTTGCCCAAGAGCCCATACTGCAGCATATGGGGGGTCCCAGAATGAATCCAGAATTGGTATACCACTGCAATCATACTGGACCACGATCTTCAACCTCATCGAAAGCCTGTGGCAGGGAACCCTTTGGCCAGCTGACCACATCGGCAGCATTTTATTGCCTCCCCCCAAGGGAAGGGGGGTGGAGGCTTCTCAGCTTGCTGCAGCTGCGTTCGGCAGCCCATATAGGGATTGAACCTGTGACCTTGACATTATCAGCACCATTACAGTTAAGTTAGTAACACGGTTGTTTAAGTGAAATTGACTTCCTCATTGACTTTGCTTGTCAGAAGGTCGCAAAAGATGATCATATGACCCCAGGACACTGCAACCATCATAATCCAGTTGCCAAGTGTCTGAATTTTGATCACAAGACCATGGGGATGCTGCAACGATCATAAGTGTGAAAAACGGTCATACATCACTTTTTTCAGTGTTGTTGTAACTTTGAATGGTCACTAAATGAACTGTTGGAATTCAAGAACTACCTGTATTCAATTATCTACGCAAATCTTTACACAAAGAACTGTTAAAAAAAAGAAGTGATTAAAGAAAAGCTATTAGGAAGCAATGAAGAATATTCCTTGTCAGTTCTGATCATTCTCTATACTGACTGAACTCTTTACTCCATAAACAATGTCACCCAAAAAACCACCTCCTGGAAAGCCTGGCTTTGCTGCCTCTGCCCCGACATCTGCAACCTCCAGTCCTAGTACACAATCAACGATAACAGCTTTGATGCAACCTAAAACTACAGAGACGGAGTTTCAACAAATGTTCCAGCAACTCCTACAGGGACAAGAGGAAATAAAGAAACAACTGAAGGAGATGAAAGAAGAAATTAAAGAGAACCAGGCCCAAATTAATAAGAACTCACAGAGACTGGATCTTTTGGAGGGTGGGACGGCTGAGATGAGGGAGGGGATGGAAGGGGTGCAGAAGGGAAACAAAGAACTTGACACCCAACAGATGAAAATAGAGTTTGAGAGAATGTCCTTTTACCTTAGATTTCAAAACGTGATGGAGACAGATGATGAAAATATAAGGGACATCATGACAAGTATTTTGGCTGAATACATCCAGAAAGAGAAACAACAGATGGGGTGGGAAATAGATCTGGTTTATAGAGTGAACTCAGCCTACGCTAGAACACATAATGTACCCAGGGAGGTACACATTAAATTTCTCAGAAAAAGTACAAGAGATGAAATTCTGAGTGCAAAAAGGGGGCAAGCCTTGACATACCAAGATAGGGAGATAACCATTCTGAAACAGATCCCCAAGAAAGTGAGGGAAAAAAGAAAAAGCTATTCGCAATTAGCGAATAAATTATACCAGAAGGGAGTGTGGTTCAGATGGTTGATGCCTGAAGGTATGCTAATATTCTGGGAGGAGACAAGAGTTAGAATTAATACACCCATAGAGGCGCAGGCCTTTATGGAAAAAAACAAAGTACTCCTAGAAAAACCAGATGATTCTTCAACAGACATACAGGACACGGGAGGGGCTGGAGCTCTGTCGGCGGGGGGAGATGGGGCAATACCGAGAAAGCTCAGATCACAAAAATGAGCAAGAAAATCCACCTGATATAAACTGATCGAAATTACTAACTGAATTTATATGCTGACTATATGTTACTACTTAGTAATGAACTTTGTGTAAATGTATACTATGAGTATGGAGGGGGGGGGCACCTACCGCACATCGCAACTGCCAAAATTTGTAACCCTTCCTTTACCTTTTTCCCTTGTAAAATGTTAAAAAAACCAATAAAACTTTGTTTATAAAAAAAAAAGAATATTCCTTGTCAGAGAATGTCAGTTTCCTACTTAAAGAGGACTGTACACTTTTGAAGTGTTAACAATACACAGTCTATTACAGTGATGGCG
Organism: Natrix helvetica; assembly: GCF_964273705.1. Classification (NCBI taxonomy): domain Eukaryota; kingdom Metazoa; phylum Chordata; class Lepidosauria; order Squamata; family Natricidae; genus Natrix; species Natrix helvetica. Next base: position 52,675,019 of record NC_138555.1, read on the forward strand.
AACCTTTTTTTTACGGTGTGCCAGAATTGCGCATGAGCTACCGCATGCACACGCGTGGCCACTCAGTTCCCTGCTGAACTGCACATGCGCACGTGACACCCCCCCCCGGTGCATGCACATGCAACCCCTCCCCAGGCTCCGGAGGCTTTCCTGAAGCCTGGGGAGGGCAAAAGCAGCCTCCCCTGCTCCACTAGAGGCCCTCTGGAAGTCAGAAATGGATCATTTCTGAACTTTCGGTTGGCCCGTTGGGGCCATTTTTTGCCCTCTCCAGCCTCCTGAGGCTTTCCTGAAGTCATTTCCGGCTTCAGGAGGGCCTCTGGGAGGCTGGGGGGAGACCATTTTTGCTTCAGGAGATGGTGGTTGTGAGCCTCCCGGGTGGCCCATGTGCACAGGGCACTGGGCTGGCTCTGGTTGCAAAATATCAGAAAATTCCCCATTTTGCAAGGGGCTCTCAAAGAGAATGAAGTGGGCGTGGGCGCTTCTTCCAACAGCTGAGGCCCTGGGAGGGGGAGGAGAAAGCCAGGAGGGGGAGGAGAAAGCCAAGCTTCTGCTAGGGATGGCCTTCTCCCTCTCCCCGATTTCTCCCCAACAGCCCTCGCTGTCCCTAGCAGAAGCTTGTTTTCTTCTTCCCCTTCCCCCTGATTTCTCGCCAGCAGTGCTCTCAGTTGCCATATATGCTCCAAACAATGGACAACAAGAATTTTACAAACAAACTCCATAAGAAGATACTGGAAACAGAATGCGAAAATATTTGTCTTATAGGAGACTTTAATGCAATAGTTGACACAAAACTTGATTACAAAAGCAATAAAGTAAATAAAAAAAGAAGAAGGACCTTACCCAGAACCTTTGCTAAAATGATAGAACAACTATCATTACAAGATACATGGAGATAAATGAATCCAGGAAAAAAACAGTATACATTCTATTCTAATGTGCATCAATCATGGTCGAGAATAGACATGTTTTGGATGACTCCAGAAATGAGTGTAAACCTGCAAGAGATAGAAATACAAACAAACTTACGGGCTAATCACAATCCAGTCAAAATCTGTTGGAAGGAACAAAAAAGAAAAGGGGGACTTTAAATTAATCTATAACAAAAGACAACAAATTTATACAGATGATGGAAAGAGAACTGGGGTTTATCTTTAAAGAGAACATAAAAGAGGAGACCGCACTACAGAATGTGTGGGACACAGCCAAAGCGTATATCAGAGGATTAGCTATAACCTACATAGTGAAGAAAAATAAAAAAGAGACAATATCAAAAGACTTTGGAAGAATATAAAGGATTAGAAATAGACTTACAAAAAGAACCCCACAAGGCCTGCTTAAAAAACCAAATGGAGATAGCTAAACATAAGTTGAACATAATGCAAAAATAAAAAGAGCAAAACAATTTTTTTTGAAAATGCTAACAAACCTGGAAGATGGTTAGCCTACAAACTGAAGAAGGAAAAGGAGAAGAAATGGATAAGTAAATTGCAGGATGAAGAAGGTACATTACAATAGCAAATGGAAAAGAAAAAAGATATAATACAGGAGTTTTGTAAGAAGCTGTATGACTATGAAAAAATACCAGAGAAAAAATAATACAATACTTGGAAAAAGCTAATTTACCAAAACCTCCGGAAGCGGTGAAGAATACGTTGAATGAAAGAATGACAATGGCAGAAGTAACAGGAGTGATCAAAAAACAAAAAATAATAAAACACCAGGTCCAGATGGTTTACCAGCAGAAATCTATAAAGACCTGCAAGATGCATTGAGCTTGTCAATGTTAGAGCTGTACAGGTGAAACTCAAAAAATTAGAATATTGTGCAAAAGTTCATTTATTTCAGTAATGCAACTTAAAAGGTGAAACTAATATATGAGATAGACTCATTACATGCAAAGCAAGATAGTTCAAGCCGTGATTTGTCATAATTGTGATGATTATGGCTTACAGCTCATGAAAACCCCAAATCCACAATCTCAGAAAATTAGAATATTGTGAAAAGGTGCAATATTCTAGGCTCAAAGTGTACCACTCTAAGCAGCTAATTAAGCCATAACACCTGCAAAGGGTTCCTGAGCCTTTAAATGGTCTCTCAGTCTGGTTCAGTAGGAATCACAATCATGGGAAAGACTGCTGACCTGACAGTTGTGCAGAAAACCATCATTGACACCCTCCATAAGGAGGGAAAACCTTAAAAGGTAATTGCAAAAGAAGTTGGATGTTCCCAAAGTGCTGTATCAAAGCACATTAATAGAAAGTTATGTGGAAGGAAAAGTGTGGAAGAAAAAGGTGCACAAGATGACCGCAGCCTGGAGAGGATTGTCAGGAAAAGGCCATTCAAAAGTGTTGGGGACTTTCACAAGGAGTGGACTGAGGCTGGAGTCAGTGCATCAAGAGCCACCACACACAGACAGATCCTGGACATGGGCTTCAAATGTTGTATTCCTCTTGTCAAGCCTCTCCTGAACAACAAACAACGTCAGAAGCGTCTTACCTTGGCTAAAGAAAAACAGACCTGGTCTGTTGCTCAGTGGTCCAAAGTCCTCTTTTCTGATGAGAGCAACTTTTGCATCTCATTTGGAAACCAAGGACCCAGAGTATGGAGGAAGAATGGAGAGGCACACACTGCAAGATGCTTGAAGTCCAGTGTGAAGTTTCCACAGTCTGTGTTGATTTGGGGATCCATGTCATCTGCTGGTGTTGGTCCACTGTGCTTCATTAAGTCCAGGGTCAACGCAGCCGTCTACCAGGAGATTTTGGAGCACTTCATGCTTCCTTCCACAGACAAGCTTTATGGGGATGCTGACTCCATTTTCCAGCAGGACTTGGCACCTGCCCACACTGCCAAAAGCACCAAAACCTGGTTCAATGACCGTGGGATTACTGTGCTTGATTGGCCAGCAAACCTGCCTGACCTGAACCCCATAGAGAATCTATGGGGCATTGCCAAGAGAAAAATGAGAGACATGAGACCGAACAATGCAGAAGAGCTGAAGGCCGCTATTGAAGCATCCTGGTCTTCCATAACACCTCAGCAGTGCCACAGGCTGATAGCTTCCATGCCACGCCGCATTGAGGCAGTAATTGCTGCAAAAGGGGCCCAAACCAAGTACTGAGTACATATGCATGCTTATACTTTTCAGAGGTCCGATATTGTTCTATGTACAATTCTTGTTTTATTGATTGCATGTAATATTCTAATTTTTTGAGATTGTGGATTTGGGTTTTTCATGAACTGTAAGCCATAATCATCACAATTATGACAAATCACAGCTTGAACTATCTTGCTTTGCATGTAATGAGTCTATCTCATTACTAACTTTTGCACGATATTCTAATTTTTCGAGTTTCACCTGTATAATGAGGTCCTACTAGAAGCCAAGATACCAGATACGTGGACAGAAGCTTACATCACTGATTCCAAAAGAAGATTCAGATATAACAGAAGTAAAGAACTACAGGCCAATATCTCTATTAAATACAGATTATAAATTATTTGCCTCAATAATTGCTGAAAGATTAAAAAGATTTCTGATTGATTTCATACGTTCTGATCAAAATGGGTTCCTACCCAAGAGGCAAATTAGAAACAATGTTAGAATAATAGTGGATACATTGGAATACTATGAAATACCCTGTTTCCCTGAAAATAAGATCTCCCCGGATAATAAGCCCAATTGGGCTTTTCAGCGCATGCACTTAAATAAGCCGTCCCCTGAAAATGAGCCCTAGCCGAAAATATTTCAACACATGGGCAGCCAGTCCCCGCCATTTCCTGGAGGGAAAGGGGGGAACATGCCCCACACGCCCCTGCCATCCACGGGAATGGCCTCACGGAGACCACTCCCGCAAACCCTAGCTACCACGCCCCTTCTTAGTGGCGGCCACAAAAAGAGCGGCAGGCCCAGCAACGATGTGTGCCAGAAACAGAGACAGAACTTCCGTCCCTCTCTGGATTAGCTGATCTGCAGACTGCGGGTTGAGGTTAAGGGGCCTCCTGCACCTCAAAAATAATAAGACCTCCCTGAAAATAGGCCAAGCGCTTATTTTGGGGGTCTTATTTTAACATTAAAAAAGGGAACAAGGCACGGCTGTCCACTATCTCCATTATTATTTATATTAACACTAGAAGTTTTAACCAGAAGTATTAGACAAGATCCAGAAATAAAAGGAATGGAAATCAAAACAGAAAACTATAAATTACAAACATCCACAGACAATTTAGTTTTTATATTGGAAGATCCACTAGAAACTGGTCCTAAATTGATAAAGAAAATTGAGGAATATGGAGAAGTGGCAGGGCTGAAAATAAACAAAGAAAAATCAAAGTAATAGTCAGAAATTTTACAGATAAACAAAAAAAAAAATTGACAGAGAAAATAGACTTGCAGATAGTAAAGAACGTTAAATATTTAGGCATCCACTTAACAGCAAGATGTGCAACAATCAAAGATGACAACTATATAAAACTAATGCAACAAACTAAGTTAGACCTGGAAAAATGGAAGAAATTACAACTATCTTTGATAGGGAGAATAGCCTCCATAAAAATGAATATACTACCGAAATTACTCTTTTTATTCCAAACGATACCGATAAACATAGAGAAAAAATACTTTGAAGAACTAAATAGAATAATTTTGAAGTACATTTGGCAAGGCAAAAAGGCAAGAATAAAATTGAAAATGCTACAGGAATTAAAGTAGAATAAAATATGGATTAAAATATAAGAATGAAGATGTGACATAAAAGGGACAGTTAGAAGTTTGTTTAAAGGGACAGGGAAATGTCATCAGCGTTCAACCACAACATGTTCCAGCAAACGTCCCTATGTCAAAAGTCCAACAACACAAGGTTCAATTAAAGTTCGCATAAAGACACATAGTCAGTACTTATGGCCCAAGACAAAAGGAGAAGTAAGACCCCCATCTCCTTATAAGGCTTTTTCCTCAAGGTAACCAATAAGAAATGAGTTAAGTGTTTCCGTGTTACGCTGCCATTGGGAATGTATAAGAATGCGTGCTTCGATAATGAAGATTGTTCAGAATTTGCAATGTTAGCCATGTGCTAGCTTTCTGAACCTGGCTGCCAAATAAACTTTTCCTGTAACCTGAGAAGTCTAAGGCCTGTCATTTTCTGCAACAATTCTGGTGACTGCGGTAGGACTTAGAGCGATATTTCACTGAGGACGGAACGGACCCACCGGTGCCCCATTGAGGCCGTCTCGCCCGTCTTCAGGCGCCACAGAAATCTTTCTCTGGAAGGGGGCCGACGACCTCTCTTGGTCATCCAGAGGACACCACTGATCCAAGAATCTGACCAGGATCAGGACAAGTTAATAAAAATTATGCAGCCTGAGAAAGAAGACGCCTGCAGGCAAGTATCAAGAGAATTGTAGACCCACTCAATTAGGAGTGGAAGAGGGGGCCCGATCACCTGACTGAGCCCGGGATAGCGTCCCTTCCAAACGGAACCGGCATATCTTAATGAGGCTCTAGATTTGTGTGGGTGGTTAAGTCACCGCAGTTCCTGAAGGCGACCGTGATACTCCGGCACCCCAGGTCGGTGACAGTGTGTTAGAAATAGAACATGGGAGGGGGGAGCGTTCCTGTGCTATTTTAAGAAAGTTTTAGTAAGGTCTCTGGCAGAGAAATTATCCTCACCTCCATTATACAAGCCTCAAGGAGGAAAGAAAAAGAAAAAGAGAGTCTCAACGAAACATTTAGTTCCTGTGCTATTTTAACTTGCATGGTTGTCCTTGATGATGTATTTAAGTGTTGTTGTTTTTTTGTTAAAAAGAAAGAACAAACGGTCCCATTAGGTGGGGCCAGGAGGAGGAAAACCAAAAAGGTTATCGAAGGGACAGATCAAGTGGACCACAAACCTGGTCCAAGGGAGCAGTTGAGATAAAAACTCAAATTGCCCCTAAGGGAATTTTATTGCCAGAAGCTGAGGGGGCGCTACATAAGGTGTGGATATATGCTCCATTCTCAATGGCTGATTTATATAATTGGAAAAATCAAATTCCTGCTTATAGAGAAAATCCAGATGAGATGCATGTCCTTTTTTGCATCCATTTTTCAACACGAAACAACAATAGACACACAGCCAGCAGCAATCAGCACCAATCTACCAATCATAATACAACCACACAACCAATCATTCCACTTACTGAAACAAAGCCAGCACTCCACACACCCCCACCAAGATTTATAGAAAGACGGCAGCTCCGACCACGCTTTAAGCCCAAAACCCAGCCTGAAGATGGCAAGTGAGACCTCACCGAAACGTTGCCAAGGCAATCTCAATCTTACATGGGAAAAGACCCAAATACAACAAGACCAGCATGCCTACACCTGTGAAAATCTACGAAAACAAATATCTTACCTCTACGGGGAGGAAACCTTCCTGCTCACCAGATCCTACAAGAAACCTGAAGTCCGAAGAGCCACCATCTTATGTGACCTCACATTCCTATGTAACTGCCGAGACAAAAGCCTGATACCCACATGCTTCCAACTAAAATTCCATTCTAAAACCTCAGCCACCGAAAGGATCCTGAAAAGAACTGAATTAGCCCTAATCAGAAACGAACTCCACAGGAAAAGATTCCTACTAGACCAAACCAACCGGGACCTACTCACTCTTCACCTCAAACTCAGCAACAAAATCCACCCAACACTCTGGGACAAATCCAAACAACTAGCCCTCTGAAGAGCCGAAACAGAAACCTCCTACAAGACAGACAAACACACCAACAAACTCCACAGACTAGAAAAACAACAGAAGCCCAACCCCCCTCCACAGCAACCCATGAAACAAACAGTACACAACATATCAGACAGAGCCCTCACCACAGCTGAAACCAATGTCCTTTCCAGAGGATTCAACTTTGCAGTAGCCCCTAAACACATCCCCACTGAAGACATCATATGCGGAGTTGAAGCTACACTCACCAAAATCAACCCAGATGAAGCCAATAAAATCAGACTTGCAGTCACGAACATCCTTTGCTCCAGTAATCCACCCAGAAGCAACTTACAACAACAAGAAGAAAAAGCACTCACCAACCTGAGGAAAGACAACAACATAATCATTATCGCAGCAGACAAAGGAATGCCACAGTGGTGATGTACACATCTGACTACCAAGGCAAACTATCCAACCTACTCCAAGATCCCGCTTATAAACCTGTTCTGACCCCCCTTCTTCCCTCACCAACACAGAACACACTCCGGACCAAAACTACTTCAACAGGATTTATTGCACAGACAGACAGACAGATCTTTGGCAGCAATCCACCACGACTAGGCTCTCAGAACCCTCCGGCTCGGAGACACGATAGCAGCTATCCAGCATGCCAAGCTCACAAGACGGAACTTTCCCAATAGTTCCTACGTTGACTTCTGCAAAGGCCGTATGCACAATCAGTCCTTTTATAGACTGAAGAGGAGTCTACTTATCAGCAGCTGAGAGCAATTACCGCCGGTAACTTCGCCCTTGCTCCTTGCGCCTGTGGGCGCGGCGGTAACGAGCATCTAAGAACTCCCTGCTGATGTCTGAGTCACTGTCCCGTGACTCCTCCCCACTGCTCCAAGGCATGGCATCAGGAGCCTCCTTCCTTTGGCTCTCACTGCTGCTCCATGCCTCAGGCGCCTCCTGGTGGCCGACTATACTCTCCGATCCCTGCTCAGAGTCAGAACCCTGCCCAGGGTCCTCCACATCCTCCAGAGCCGACTCATAGGGACCCTCGCTGTCGGAGTCTGGTGGCAGCTCCAACGGCTCCTGCTGGGCCACAACACAAACCTATAAACACAGACCCCACCACCTACCTGGAAAAAAACAACAAATCCAAAATAAAAGCCTCTCCCATCAGTGAAGAGATCCAGCAAAGAATCATCCCCAGAGAGAAATTTTTCAGATGCCCCAAACTCTATGGCCTCCCCAAGATACACAAAGAAGGAACACCACTCAGACCAATAGTCAGCTCCATAGGCTCACCTCTATAGAATCTTGCCAAATTCCTCACCAAACAACTCCAACCCTACGCAGAATCCATCACCTCACACGTACAAAACTCACTCCACTTCATAGAAACAAAACCTACAACCCAGCGACCTACTCGTGAGCTTCGATGTCATATCCCTCTTCACCCAAGTGCCTATAAAAGAAGCCTTGACAGCTATCCAGAACAAACACAACCCCCCTAAACACATCCTGGACCTGACCAACCACTGCCTAACCAACACATACTTCATCCATAATGGACAAAGATACAAACAGATAGAAGGAGCACCCATGGGATCACCCCTCTCACCTGTCATCGCAAACTTATACATGGAACATTTTGAAACTAACACCTTAGATAAATCTGAACACAAACCCAAACTCTGGCTTAGGTATGTTGATGACACTTTCGTGATTTGGCCACACGGGAAAGAAAAACTGGACAACTTCCTCACACATCTCAACATCCTACACCCCAAAATACAATTCACCATGGTAATAGAAGCAAACAACCAAAGACCACCTGAAAACTGAATTACACACTCTCACAAATGCATTAATCTCCAACGGATTCCAAAGAAAAACAATTACCAACCTAATCCAAAGGGAGACACCCCCCAAGAACCGAGACACAGAACAGGACAACGGCATCGCCCTCCTCCCTTACATCAAAGGCACCACAGATAAAATCAGCAAAATTCTCCACAAGCACAATATCAAGATAGCCCTCAGCACTGACCAAAAAATAGCCAACATCTTAAGAAACCCCAAAGAGAAGATCCAGCTAGAAAACCAAGGAGTCTACGAAATACTATGCAAAATCTGCCCTGCCACATACATTGGACAAACTAATAGGAGAATAAATGCACGCATCACAGAACACAAGAACGCAGTCAGAAAAAAAGAAAAAAAGTCCTCCCTTTTCCAGCACCTTAAAGCAACAGGACAAGGAGATCACTTCCGGTTTCCGTTGGTCCGCTGCTCGCTTCTCCAGTGGGCTCCTTTTAGGAGCACAGGTGGTCTTGGAGGGACCATCTGCCGTAGGGTGGCTTGCTGGAACCCCCGGATCGGCGGCAGCCATGGGGGGGGTTTCCAGCTTCGACTCAGGAGCCGGGGAGCGTGGGGGGTGCATAGCAGCACCTTCGCTGAATGGATTCCGGAAGGAAGTAACTAATTAGAAGTAGCGGCTGAAGTACTGGAGGTGAGAAGTTCACCCCAATCTCCCTAACCCCTTTTAATTGATGAGCAGCAGCCTTTTGTAAGTTGTGGATTCAATCTATTTGGAGTTGGAAGATTGGAGGGTTTTTTTTTCACCCCTCTCAGGCAAAGTGTCATTTGGACTATCTCTCAATCTTGGAATGGAGAGAGAGAGAAAAAAGTTGAATTAGTCACTTGTACTAACTATGTGAAAAGATTTATATTACAATTGCAAGAGGCGATTGCTGAGTTGTTTTAAAAACTTTATGGAAATTTTTGATGTTCTGCTCCCTGGTTCCCTGTGAAAGGAGGAGCTAAGATGGCCTGTTTCCGTCTTCTTCTTCGCACTTATAAATGAAGTCTGCCTTTTGAAACTACCTTTGAAGAAAGTCTGGCTTTATATTACTATTCCCTCCTGAAGGACTCCTAGAGCTTCTCCTGTTATGTGGTCTTTCTGGATTTGGATTATTTGTTTTTTTTTTCTTGTGACTTCTTGGCTTGGAACTGTGACTGAGGATTAACTTTCACTTTTGGATTTGCTTGTCTTCTCGGACTCACTCGGCTGCACGCTTCACAGACGCCATTTCTTTTGCAAACGATTTACAGTCATCTCTGAACTCAGACAAATGGGCCCCAGAAAACCACCTTCAGGCAAGGCAGCTTCGGCACCTACATCTTCTACATCCAGCCCTACGACTCAACAGACAAAAAATTCATCATTCTCACAACAAGAAGGGACTGGAGAGAGTTCAAAAGATTTATCTGTTATACAAATGTTCCAGGCTCTTATGCAGGGACAAAATGTGTTGAAAAAATAGGTGGCAGATTTTAGAGAACAGCTCAAAGCTGTACAGCAGCAAACAACAGAAAATAAACAAAGAATTGGTGTGCTGGAGGAGGGTGTGGCCGGGCTGGGGGAGGAGGTTAAGGCAGTCCAGAAGGGGAATATAGAATTGGAAAATTTTATGGTAAAGATAGAACTTGAAAGAATGTCCTTCTTTCTCAGATTCCAGAACCTACCGGAGACAGAAGATGAAGATCTTAAGGATATCATGAGTACAATCTTAGCAGAATATATTAAGAGAGATAAAGAACAGTTGTGGTGGGATATAGATCTGGTTTACAGGATTAACTCAGCATATGCCAGAACACATAATGTGTCAGGCCTGTAGTTATGTTCTTCTAAGGATCTTTGGCCTGCCACACTTTTTATTAATTTCCTATGCTGTTTCATTAGTGTAGTAGTTGGGAGGGGGGAATAGAAAGGAGTAGGATTGCGGACTTCCTGTGGTGACGTCAGTGTGTTTGGAGTTGAGGAACGGGAGCTCTCCTGATCTTTAACTCCAACTTCTTCGTTTGGGCTCATATTTGAGTGCTGTGGATCCTGTGGGGACCAACAGATTAAGGGGGAAACTCTGAAGACGCTGGGGCGATAAGGCAAATCCTCCCAGCGGCAGGAGAAACCCACTAAATGGACGAGGAATCATCCTGCCACTTCATCAGACTGGAACAATGGCGACCGCATAAGAAGGAAGCAAAGAGACAGAGCAGCTGAAATCGAGATATCCGTTACTACAACCCAAAGAAGAGGGAAACAATGCATAATTGGCAGAAAGGTGAGCTGGAAAGAAGGAGGCTCTGAGAAGGAGATTTTTTCAGACTTTTGCCGAGAAGCTGTGAGAGCAGATTTATGGACTGTGAATTGACAGCGTAAATAACTTGAACTAAATTGGCCTGAGAGAGAACAAAATCCCGGCATGGATAACAGGAGTAGGACAGTGTAATTATTGAAAAGACTTGGAAAGTACAGAAGAATTGTTCAACATTTGGGTTGGTTGTTGATTTGCTGACTTTTTTTTCCTCTTGCTCTTCTGGAACGATTAGAGGGCTTTACTACCCACCCACCCACCCTTATTTCCCCTGGTAGCTGGAATGGCTGTATTAACTGACTGACACTAACACTGATACTGAACAGAGGGTGACATCTAGTGGATCAAAATTGGAACCTGCGGTCTGAAAAAATCAGTAACCTTTTATTACCTATTATCCTTATAATTGATACACTTGAGAGATATCAATCTGTATAAGATAACTGTGTGATATATAACGCTAAGATATATGATAATTAAGGATCAAAATAGAATGGAATAATACATAAGAATGTGTGGATATTGAAACGTGATATTAAGGAAGGTTAATTATTACTAAATATTGAGATAGATAACTATTGATAAGATTGATAAGATCGATAACATTGATATTGTTGATAAAGTAGAAGTAAAGTTGAACTTATATGCAATTGTGGACAAGGATAATTAGGGGGATAAAAATGGCAACTTCAGGAAAGTTAATTAAAAAAACCACACCTAATACGACTTCGGGAACACCCCCCTCCTCAAATCAAAGATCAATTGAAAGCGCACTAGGTCTGGAGAAAGGTGGAAAGATGGCAGAAACAACAGGACCAGCACCAACAATGCAAAGTATGCAATTAATGCTTCAAACGATACAAGAGACGCTTATAAAAAATCAAGAAGTGACAGCTACAAATCATGAAGAGACAAGGAGGAATCATGAAGAAGTGAAAAATGAAATAGAACTAAAAGGAAATATTAAAACTGTGGATGATAAAATTGAAAAGATACAGATTGCCTTAGCAATCAATGAACAGAAAATCCAGAACATCGAAACAAAAATAGAACAAACAGATCAGAAGGTGGAAAAAATGGAGCTAGAATATAGACAAGTGAATAAAGAACTAGAGTTATCAATAATGCGACTTGAAAATGAAAGAGCTGCATTCTATTTAAGATTCCAAAACATACCGGAAGAGAAGGAGGAATATCTGAAAGGGAAAATGATTGGAATCTTCGCTGAAATGCTACAGAGGAAAGAACAAGAGTTGAGAGGAGATATAGATGAAGCTTACCGAGTCCATACTAATTATGCCAGAAGACACAGGCTCCCAAGAGAAGTGCATGTAAGATTTGCCAAAAAAACAACCAGAGATGAGGTATACAAAAAAACCAGAGAAGGGACGTTTACATATCAGGGAAAAGAGTTGATCACGCTTAACCAGATTCCACGGAGAATTCGTGAACGACGTAGACAATACCAATTTCTAACAAACCAGTTAAATAAAAACAGAATAATGTACAGATGGCTGATACCAGAAGGGGTACTGGTGTCATGGCAAGGGAAAAGATATAAGATAGAGAATATAGAGGAAGCGCAGGAATTCTATGAGAAATACTGTACAGGGGAAGAAGAACAAGGAAGTAAAGAGGAGCAAGAAAGGGGAAGGCGAGGCCAAGAGGAAGAAACATCAGAAGACAAAGAAAGAAACAGGAAAGAAGAACAGAGGCAAGAAAGAGAGAGAGCAGAAAAGGAGGACACGAGAGGGAAGAGTCAGATACAAACTAGAAGTAACAAGAAAAACCCCAGCTAAAGATGGACCAGGAAATAACAATTATCTCAATAAACTTGAATGGACTGAACGCACCAAAAAAAAGAGCGCAGATGTTTAACAAACTTAAGAAACTAAAGGTAGATATAATCTGCATACAGGAAGTGCATATTAAAAGGGACCATAACAACTTATTGGAAAATAAAAAACTAGGGAAATTATACACAGCACTAGCAGAAAAAAAAAGAGGGATAGCAACCTATATAAAGGAAAAAATAAATTCCAAAGAAGTCTACTCTGATGAAGAAGGCAGGATACTAATGATTGAATTAGAGACAACAGAAAAACCGATACTATTAATAGTCATATATGCACCAAATCAGAAACAAGAGGAATTTTATAGGAAACTACACAACAAAATAAATGAATTAGAATATGAAAATATCTGCTTAATTGGGGACTATAATGCAATAGCGGATTAAAAAATGGACTATGAAAGCAAAAAGAAAAACAAAATGAAAAAAAATATGCTACCCAAATCCTTTTTTGAGATGGCAATCGAATACAAATTACACAATATTTGGAGAGAAAGGCACAAAACAAGAAAGCAATATACCTTTTATTCGAACCCCCATCAGTCACTATCAAGAATTGACATGGCTTGGATTTCATCTGGACTATGCAATCAAGTAGATGAAATTGAAATAGAAGCAAATGAGTGGGCAGACCACAATCCAATAAAATTAAGATGGAAAGGTCAAAGAAGAAGAAAAAGATGGATGATGAATTCAAATATTATAAACGAAACAGAATACACTCAAATGCTGGAGAAAGAACTAAAACAATTTTTTAGAATAAATAAAAGAGAAGATACCTCAATTCAAAATCTCTGGGACACTATGAAAGCATACATAAGAGGCCTTACGATTGCCTATATGGCGAGAAAAACTAGAAAAGAAAAAAAGCAACAAGAATGTATGCAAAAGGAACTTATGGAAGCCGAAGATTAACTCCAGAAAGACCCAAAAAATAAAATTAAAAAAGAAAAAAGAGAGATAATCAAACATAAGCTCAACCTAATAAATCAAAAGGAATTAGCGCAGAAAATTAAAGCAGCCAGACAAAATTACTTTGAACAAGCCAACAAACCTGGACGATGGCTGGCATATAGATTGAAGAATGAAAGAGAAAAAAGGATGATATATCAATTAAAAGACAATGAGGGAAGAATTCAATACAAAGCAGAAGAAAAGAAGAAAATTATTCATAAATACTTCACAAAATTATACGCACAAGACAGTATGGAGGAAAATAAAATAAAGCATTATTTAAACACAGCAAAGATAACACCAATCTCAAAAGAGCAAAGGGAGGCGATAAACAGGCCAATAACGTTAGCCGAAGTGGAATCAGTCCTGAAAAACCAGAAAAGTAATAAAACACCAGGACCAGATGGAATACCGGTGGAGCTATACAAATATAACAAAATAATATTGGAAGAGTTAGGGGTGGATATGTTCAATGAAATTTTAGGAAAAGCCAAGATACCGGAATCATGGACAGAAGCAATAATATCACTAATCCCAAAAGAAGAAACCAGCCTACAAGAAATTCAAAACTACAGGCCAATTTCATTACTAAACTCTGATTATAAAATATTTGCAGCAATTATGGCAGGAAGAATCAAACAGGTTTTAAATGAACGAATACACCCAGACCAAAATGGATTTTTACCCCACAGACACATTAGGAATAATACGAGAATCATCCTAGACTTATGTCTAGGATGATTCTCGTATTATTATTAGATTCTCGTATTACTAGAGTACTATGAGGCGCACCCAGAAAAACAAATGGTACTGGTTTTCCTTGATGCACAAAAAGCATTTGACAATGTAATTTGGAAATTTACAATAACAATATTGGATGAGATGAAATTCGGTGAAAAATTTACAAAAATGATAGAAGGATTTTATAACAAACAGACAGCCAAAGTTCTGATGAATGGAGAATTGAGTCCCTTTTGGGAGAGGGGGCGGTCTATAAGCGCTAAGCAATAAATAAATAAATAATAATAATAATTAACAGAGAAGATCGAAATAAAAAAGGGAGTCAGACAGGGATGCCCCCTCTCTCCTTTGCTGCTTATATTGACTTTGGAAATTTTATTAAATGAAATTTGGAAAGACCAGGGAATAAAAGGTTTAAGACTCAAAAATGAAGAATATAAGGCACAAGCCTATGCCGATGACTTAGTATTTGTACTAGAGGACCCATTAGAATCCAGTCGGAACTTAATTCAAAAATTAGAAGAATATGGCGAAGTGGCAGGATTAAAGATCAATAAAAACAAAACAAAAATGATAACCAAGAACATGACAAAAAAGCAAGAAGAGGAACTGGAAATAATAGCCAATATGCAAATAACTAAGAAAGTGAAATACTTGGGGATCTGGGTGTCGGCAAAATGTTCCACAATTAAAGATGATAACTATAACAAATTAGTGATACAAATAAAGAAAGACTTAGAAAATTGGAAAAATATTCAACTATCACTCATGGGACGTATTGCGACAATTAAAATGAATATTTTACCAAGAATCTTATTCCTGTTGCAAGCCGCACCTATTAATCCAGGTAAAAAATTCTTTCAAGAATTAAATAACATAACCGCTAGGTTAATTTGGCAGGGACGAAAAGTGAGGATTAAACTAAAGTCATTGCAAGACAGCAAAGAGAGGGGAGGTTTAGCATTACCAAATTGGGATTTATACGCATCGGCAGTATCAATAACATGGGTGAAGGATTGGATAGAGCTAAAGAATAAAAGAATTTTGACCCTGGAAGGCCATGATTTGCAGGCAGGCTGGCACACATTCCTATGGCATGATAAAAATAAAACGCACAAATACTTTCAAAAACATTTAATTAGAAGAGCGTTATTGCAAAAATGGCTCAAAATAAAAAAAAACCATTACGTGAAAATCCCGAATTGGCTATCACTGACAGAAAGGACGACTCATCCAAATTTTATAGATTGGAACAAAATGCTAAGATATAGAGACTTAATTGATAGACAGGGAAATTTAAAAACAATTGAAGAATTGGCAGAACGGAACATGAAAGTGGACTGGTTAACTTACCTTCAAATCAAAACTAAATGCAATAATGATACCAAATTATATGACATTGAAACAGAATCACATGAATTGGATAAAATCATTCAAAGCCCAGATAGAAAAATGATAGGGAGAATATATAAATTTCTCCTGAAATATAAAATGGAAGAGGAAATTGTGAAAGAACAAATGATAAAATGGGCGCAGAACTTTGGATATAATATTGAATTAGACAAATGGGAAAAATTTTGGGGAACAAACTTAAAAATGACCCTCTCAGTTGCATATAAGGAAAACCAGTATAAAATGTTTTATAGATGGCACCTGGCACCAACAAGGTTAGCTAAAATATCGTTAAATACCTCCCCAAAATGTTGGAAATGCGAATCGATACACGGAACGTATTACCACTTATGGTGGATCTGTGAGGAGGCTAAAAAGTTTTGGAAAAAGATCAAAAACTGGCTGGAGGCAATAACGGGAGTTAAAATAGAATGGAAACCGGAAATCTTCTTATTAGGAATATTGCCTGCGAAATACAAAAAAGAAATCCACTATTTAATACTACATCTAATAACGGCGGCAAGGATTGCCTATGCCCAGAAATGGAAAAACAAGCTAACTCCAAGTGAAGATGAAATAATAAGAAAGGTTATGGACTGTGCTGAAATGGACAAACTAACTAAAGAAATCCAGGGAAAAGAAGAATCAGAATTCTATCAGATATGGGATAAATGGTATAGGTGGATGGAGGAAAGAAACAAGAATCAATGAAGGAACGTAACAAAATCCAAAAATAATAGTTATGGGTAAAATAAGAAACCCAAATAAACCATAATCGAATGGAAAAAAAACAATAATAAAAATAAAAATAAAAAATTAGTTAATTCTAGGTGATAAATAAGTAGAATGTGGTAGCTCTTATAGAATGTTGTCGGTTTTAAAATGTTTATTCGTTGGCAGTTAACCCATTATGACATTTATTATAATATAAATAGGAATGATTCTAGATAAAAGTACCGTATTTTTCGCCTTATAAGATGCACTTTTTTACTCCAAAAAAGAGGGTAAAAATCTAAGTGCGTCTTGTAAGCCGAATGTAGCCACTGGGTCATCTTAAAATGGGGCAGGCAAAGAGGGGGCTGCAGAGATCGTGATGGCTGGAAAGGAGAGAGGTTTCGCTTTCAGAGCTCCCGCTCGGCTGGGGTCCCGAGAGGGCTTAGGCGGTGGTGGCGGTGGCAGCGGCTCCTCACATTGCTGGGGCGCTGCTTTAAGCTGCCCTCCTCCTGCAAACGAAAGGTGCCTCAAGGCTTTGGCTCCTGAGATCGGTGCGCTGCCATCCAAAATGCTGGTACCACGATCGCTGCAGCGCCCGCTTTACCTGCCGCTTCTCGGGCGGTTCCAGGCGGCAGAGATCGTAGTAATAGCATTTTGGATGGCAGCGCACCGATCTCAGGAGCCAAAGCCTTTGAATCAAGTTTGATTGTGTCCCATCTAGCGTTCTCCACCCCCAACCCCAAATCTCTCCGGATCTGCTTATTGCTATTGCTGCTATTGCGCCCAGCTACTGTATCTCTTTGCTGCATGACAGATCCGGGCGGATTGGGGGTGGGTGGGTGGAGAACGCTAGATTGGGAAGTTAAAAACCTAGAACCAAGTTTGATTGTGTCCCATTCTAGGTTTTTAACTTGCTCCGAGTGGAGGGGGACGCGCGAGAAGTGAGAAGTGAAGCCGCCAAAGCTCCCGCCAAAGCTCCCGCCCATGGCAGTGGCGGCGGCGCGTCCCCCTCCACTCAGAGCATCTGAGCTGGGCACCGCGTTACCCTGCTGGCCCCTCCTCCTCCGCTGTGCTTTTGAGAAGCCATGAGGCTTTTTTTTCCCCCTGCTGCCCTCCCCCGCCTTCCTACTGGCTCCCGCGGCTCATGGCTCCTCAAAAGCACAGCAGAGGAGGAGGGGGCAGGGGTAACGGGGCTGAGCTCAGATGCTCCGAACAGAGGGGGAGGCGCCGCCGCTGCTGCCACGGGCGGGAGCCAGTAGGAAGGCGGAGGAGGGCAGCAGGGGGAAAAAAGCCTCATGGGGGACGCGCCGCTGCCACTGCCATGGGCGGGGGCACCAGCGGGAGCTTTGGCGGCTTCACTCCAAGTGTGGTGGTGCTGTTGGAGGAGGAAGAGGAGGCAGCTGTTATTCTGGTGGCGGCAAGGGCTCGTCGTCGGCATCTTCAGCAGCAGCCCTGCCCCCTGTGAAAAAAACCGAAGATGGAGCAGATCCACGCAGATTACGTCGCCGCAACATGACTGGAGGAGGAATTCTGGGAGTTGAAGTCCACAAGTCTTCAAGCTGTCAGGTTTGAAGACCCTGGGGTTTTTTCTTAAGGGTTAAGGGTGCAAGGGTCTTGCAACTTGACAGCTTTAAGACTTGCATGTTTCAATGCCAGAGTTCCTGAGCCAACATGACTGGAGGAGGAACTCTGGGAGGTGAAGTCCACAAGTCTTCAAGCTGTCAGGTTTGAAGACCCTGGGTTGTTGTTTTTCTAAAGGGTTAAGGGTGCAAGGGTCTTGTAACTTGACAGCTTTAAGACTTGCATGCTTCAATGCCAGAGTTCCTGAGCCAACATGACTGGAGGAGGAATTCTGGTAGTTGAAGTCCACAAGTCTTAAAGCTGTCAAGTTTGAAGACCCCTTGGGGTTTTTTTCCCCTAAAGGGTTAGGGATGCAAGGATCTTGTAACTTGACAGCTTTAAGACTTGCATGCTTCAATGCCAGAGTTCCTGACCCAACATTTTGGTTACTAAGCAGGAGCGTTGTTAAGTGATACTATATAACACTTTTAATTAAGCGGGTACCTTGAATAAACATAACTTTGAGTTTCAAATAATACTGATTTTGTTGTTGTCTTAGGTGACACCTGTGAAAAAAATTCAGGTGCTGCTCAGGCATAAAAATGTGCCGCTCAAATACTATACTTTTCTGCTCACACTGAAAAAAAATTAGAGGGAACATTGCCTGGGTCATCTAAAAATGGGGGACATAAAATTGTTCTTAAACTGTTGTTAACTTTATACAGTTGATATAAAATATTTTACTACAGTATTTGGTTCAGAATCTTTTTTTTCTAGATTTTCCTCCTTTAAAATTGGGTGCGTCTTATATTCCGGAGCGTCTTATAGGGCGAAAAATACGGTACTTTCAAACAAATATAGCTAAATGAGAATGTTGGTATATTGACGGTATAAAGATTTTTGATTTAAAATGTACAATTCAATTTGAATGAAATATAAAGAATGATTGTAGTAATGCACGGAATTTAATTGTAACCAATCGACATGCTTGCTGGAAGATGTATTGAAGAGTGTTTTTTGTGTGTGTTTAATTAAAACAATAAAAAAAAATTAAAAAAAGGAGTAGGATTGTGGAATGTATTGTTGACATTCTTTTATAGAAGCCAATGTCATATTTTGTCTCCGCACCTCGACACCTGACCGGAAGCAGAGGGGTGTAGATGCTAGCGTGGAAGATGATGATTGGAACATGTGATGGATTTGTGGGTGTGGGGATAGATCATGAACTTTCAACTAGGTGGAATCCCAGGAAGTAAATCAGATTTGGGATTTCATAGCACAATGCCAACATGTCTGTCTTATTAAATTGGAACTTTAAGGAAGGTTTGTCTTTGATTCTGATTTAATTCTGCATGATATTTGGAAAGCTGACATTATGTTCCAAGGGAAGTACACCTTTAAAATAATTCACTAGCACCCTCCCCCTCGCAAGGGGGGAGGGGCTGGTGATGGGGGGGTGCTGAATTCCCAACGCTGACCGGGACAGCGTAAAATATCAACGAAGAAATAATGAGAAAGCTTTTGGTGATAAGAAGCTGAGAGCCGAAACTTCAAAGGCAATGGAATGCAGCTTTATTTATTGCATCTGGCAAGAGGACGGAGGGGGCTGGAAAAGACTTTTCTACATCCAGTTAGAAGATGAAAGGAATGGAGATTCAAGCCATCCCCACGCAGTCATCTCTGATGGGCTTACCATTGCGGACAACTAACCGTGAGTGCATGCTCCCCCTCCTTCCCCCCAGCTTGGAAGCAAGGCTTGAAAAAAAACCTGGAACAGAGGTTTTGATCCCTTCCAGACAGCAATAAATGAAATGGCTTATTACCCTGCAACTGAGTTGAAGACAGATTCCCTTTCAAAATGGGAATTTCAACCCAGACAGCAAGAAGGGATTTGGCCAGCATCTTTCACTTGCCAGCCACCACAAATGGGGCTGCAACCAGTAAGTGAAGTAAAACCAGACTGGGTTTTCTTCCCAGAGTATGGATGGATGAGATGCCACTGGCCACCTCCTTTGCCATCAGCATAGGAAAATCCTCCAAGCCAGCAGAGGGCACCTACTTGGCCCATAACTCCTCCAAGCCAGCAGGAGGGTCCTTGGCACATAACCCCCCCTAGCCAGCCATCTTTGGTTGAGCTGCAACCTGTGAAGCAGGCAACCCCGGGATGGGTCTTAACCCCAGGTCATGGATGGGAGGAATGCCAGTGGGCACCTGCCCTCCCTCAGCAGATGGCACCATGGCAGAAAACTGGGCAGTGGCCAACTGAGGGATTGACCTCCCCACCGGTTCCAGTCTCCCCTGCAAGGTCCCAAAATGTTCTTACCCCACCTCCCTACAGAGAAGCAATCTCCAAAGGGGAAGAAGGGATTACCAAACAGAGGCCTGCATTGTGGATGGCGGGAAAATGTGCACCTGCAATGCCCCAAAAGGTTCTTACCCCACCTTCCTACAGAGAAGCAATCTCCACAATGGAAGAAGGGTTTACCAAGGGGGAAGCTGCAAGTTGGAGAGCAAGCCAATGTGATGAAATGGTTCCTAAGTTTAGAGATGTAACTAGGTTCCATTCCTCGTGGGGGCCAATAAAATGCCACCATTGCTGTCAACTTGGCCACAGAGCGTCAGAGTGCTTGGCTCCAGCCCCAATGCCACAAACGTGCGGACCAACCACCACGGCGGTAAAGAGAGGGCCCCAGATGCCACCACAGAAGAGTCATCTGGGCCAACAACCTCTGGAAGAGGATCCCCAACTTAAGGTGACGAAGTGTCCTACCAAGGGGGAGGCCTCGGAGGGGGAAAAGCCCAAACGACCTCTGGAAGAGGATCCCCAACTTAAGGTGATGAAGTGTTCTACCAAGGGGGAGGCCTCGGAGGAGGAAAAGGGCAAACAATCTCCGGAGGAGGATCCCCAACTAAAGGTGACGAAGAGTCCTACCAAGGGGGAGGCCTCGGAGGGGGAAATGCCCAAACGACCTCTGGAAGAGGATCCTCAACTTAAGGCAGTGCTTCTCAATTATTTTCTGTCATGCCCCCCCTAGGAAGAAGAAAACATTTCGCGCGCCCCCGCACGACTGTCTTATCTACCAGAGAGTTAAGACCCACTAAAATTGATTGGCTTTGCTTCCAATTTGGGCCTTCCAATGAAGCTGCAAAGCAACGCGGGCTGCCCCGGTGGCATCCAATCTTTCTTTCATGTTTGGTTTCCGAAGTCCCGCACAGTGCCCGGGGCCAGGCCGGCCTTTCTGCCGTCCTTTCCTTCGCCGGTCG
This sequence comes from Natrix helvetica, assembly GCF_964273705.1. Taxonomy (NCBI): domain Eukaryota; kingdom Metazoa; phylum Chordata; class Lepidosauria; order Squamata; family Natricidae; genus Natrix; species Natrix helvetica. The sequence continues at coordinate 52,696,351 of NC_138555.1, forward strand.
GGGGCTGCCAAAAGAAGGGAGCGCCCCCTCCGCCCGACCGCTTTCCTTTCGCTTTGGGACTGCAGGTCAGTCATTTGGTCGGCCGGCGGGCTGCAGGGTAGCCCGAGCAAGAGGCTGGTCAGCGTGAAGGGACGTCCGCGCCCACCAGGCGGCCTCAGCTCCCGCTTCCCCTCGCCCGCCGCGGCCAGTTGCAGGGCGCGGATCCCGCTCGGAGAAGGCGGAGCGGCAGCTCCTCCCTCAGCCAGGAGCCAGCAGGGGCTGGTCGGACAGGCAACCTCGTCGAGAAACTCCAGTCCGCCGCCTTCGCCACCGCCGTTGCCGCCTTCGCCGCCAGTTAGCCCAGAAGAGACGCGAGCGAGGCCACAAAGACCTCTTGTCCCTCGTTCTTGGCCGGCGCCAGCATGGGCGCAGCCAGCGCCGCCTTCTTAGTCCCAGATGGAAAGGGAGCCTTCGCGCCCCCCTTTACGGAGCCTCGCAACCCCCCTGGGGGGCGCGCCCCACTATTTGAGAAGCACTGACTTAAGGTGACGAAAAGTCCTACCAAGGGGGAGGCCTCGGAGGAGGAAAAAGGCCAGCCGTGGATGATTGGATCTAAGAGCCCAGAACCTACAGCACCTGCAGCAGAGAGCCCTAACCGACCATGGGAAGAGGTCACAATGGACTTCATCGTGGAACTCCCAGACAGCAGTGGCAATAAAGTAATCTGGACAGTTATTGATTTGGTTTCTAAGCAGGCACACTTCATTGCTTGCTCAGGATTGCCATCCGCAAACGAATTAGCGAAAATGTTTGTGAAACACATTTATCGCCTGCACGGAGTACCCAAGAGGATCATTTCAGACCGCAGAGTCCAGTTCACAGCCAAGTTCTGGAGAGGGGTCCTGAGATCCATTGGGTCCACACAAGAACTGAGCTCAGAGGTTCATCCCAGCATGAACTGCGCAGCAGAGAGAGCCAATGTGGTGGTGGAACAATACCTCCGGTGTTTTGTGGACTATCAGCGAGACAACTGGTCGGACTTGCTACCCTTCGCCGAAGTGGCGTACAACGATGCGGTCCACAGCAGCACAGGATTAGCGGGTTTCCAGATTACCAGTGGCATGGAAGTTGTTGCCATGCCTGAGTTGCCTAGAGAACCTCCTTCCTTCATGTCTTTGAATGAATGGATGGACACGCTAAAGAACGGATGGGAGAATACGAAGAAGGCTCTAGCAGTTGTGGCAGAAGCCTACCAGAAGCAAGCTCACCATCAACATCGCTCGCACCAAAACCCCTTCCTTTTGGGGGACGAAGTTTTTGTGTCTACCAAATACATAAGATTAGGAATGCCTAGCAAGGAATTGGGTCCAAAATTTCTAGGTCCATTCCAAATAGTGAAGATAGTTAACCCAGTTACAGTTCAACTCAGTCTACCCAGAAGTCTAGGGGAAATTGACCCAGAATTTCATTGTAGCTTGTTGAAACCAGTAATTGGGTCTAACAGAAGAGCATCCACCAAAGCTCAATCTCCTCCTGTAGAAATAGAAGGGGAAACACAATCTGAGGTGGAAAAAATTGTAGACCTCAGGCTGAATAGGGGTCGCTTACAGTACTTAGTGCACTGGAAGGGTTACCCTTGGTCTGAAGCTACTTGGGTGAAATATGGGAACCTAAAATTGGAGAAGTTAGTAAAGCAATTCCATGAGAAGTTTCCCAATAAGTCAAAGGGGTTCCCTGGCTGGAGAAGAGGTGGTTAATTTTGTTATGTTAACTTTTATGTTATTCTCTTTTCAGGAAACATTTTTCTTCTGAGGAGAGGCCGCCTGTCAGGCCTGTAGTTATGTTCTTTTTAGGATCTTTGGCCTGCCACACTTTTTATTAATTTCCTATGCTGTTTCATTAGTGTAGTAGTTGGGAGGGGGGAATAGAAAGGAGTAGGATTGTGGAATGTATTGTTGACATTCTTTTATAGAAGCCAAGGTCATCTTTTGTCTCCGCACCTCGACACCTGACCAGAAGTAGAGGGGTGTAGATGCTAGCGTGGAAGATGATGATTGGAACATGTGATGGAATTATGGGTGTGGGGATAGATCATGAACTTTCAACTAGGTGGAATCCCAGGAAGCAAATCAGATTTGGGATTTCATAGCACAATGCCAACATGTCTGTCTTATTAAATTGGAACTTTAAGGAAGGTTTGTCTTTGATTCTGATTTAATTCTGCATGATATTTGGAACGCTGACATTATGTTCCAAGGGAAGTACATGTTAAATTTCTTAGGAAGACCACGAGGGATGAGGTGCTAGGGGCCCAAAGGGGGGGTGGGGACCACTAAAATATAAAGACAAAGAAATTACCATTCTTAAGCAAATTTCGAAAAAAATAAGACATAAGAGGAGGAAGTATTCCTCCTTATCAAAGAAATATATATAATAAAGGAGTTTGGTTTAGATGGTTATTGCCAGAAGGAATGTTGATCTTCTGGGAGGGAAACAGAATTAGAATCAATACAGTTGTGGAGTTAGAGGCCTTCATTAAAAAACATAGTGCCCTCCTAGAGGACGAAAATATAAGAGGTAGTGAAAAAGGTGACAATATACAAGTCATGAAGGAGGGAGGGGCCGCTGCTCCGCCTGGGGACAGGGGGGAGGGAACAATATTGGAAAGACTCAGGTCACAGAAATAAATATATTTGAAATATCATTGTAATTGTTGATACATTAGAAAGTGGCAAAAGAGATGATTGAACACATGGTTGATACAATGTATAATATGTTGCTGTTTCTGCTTATCTTTTATCTTTTGTTTTTTTCTTTTTTGTAAAAGTTGTGAGAATTGGAGAGATTTCTACCTCTAGCATGATGGAGTTGCCAAAAAATTTTGTATATCCACTTACCCTTTCCCATAAATTTTTAAAAATCAATAAAATTCTTTAAAACACAAAGCAACAGGACATGAAATTGATTTTGAAGGAGCCAAATTAATCTCCAAAACTGAACACTTCAACAAGAGAATAATTATGGAAGCCATTGAAATAGAAAAACACCCCCACAACATGAATAAACATGATGATACCTCCCGCCTACCAGACATCTGAAAACCAGCCCTAGCCAACAAACGAGCCCCACCCAGGTTGTTACAATACAAAAGAACAACAGACACACAACCAGCACCTCAGCCACACAGGATGATATGAAACAGCCGACCAATCTACAAACATCAACTCCATCTACCAATCAGGATGCAACTACATAGCCAATCAACCCACTTACTGAAACAAAGCCAGCACTCCACACACACACACAGATCAAGATTTATAGAAAGACGGCAGCTCTGATCACACTTTAAGCCCCAAACCCAGCCTGAAGATGGCGAGTGAGACCTCGTCGAAACGTTGCCAAGGCAATCTCAATCTTACATAGGAAAAGACCCGAATCCAACAAGACCAGCATATATATGTTGTTGTATTTCTCATTGGAGGGGCGTTCCTCAAACGCCCCTCCAATGCATGTTGAAAAAAACTTTAAGAAAGTTTTAGTAAGGTCTCTGGCAGAGAAATTATCCTCACCCCCATTATACAAGCCTCAAGGAGGAAAGAAAAAGAAAAAGAAAGTCTCAACGAAACATTTAGTTCCTGTGCTATTTTAACTTGCATGGTTGTCCTTGATGATGTGTTTAAGTGTTTTTTTGTTTTGTTAAAAAGAAAGAACAAACTGTTCCATTAGGTGGGGCCAGGAGGAGGAAAACCGAAAAGGTTATCGAAGGGACAGATCAAGTGGACCACAAACCTGGTCCAAGGGAGCAGTTGAGATAAAGACTCAAATTGCCCCTAAGGGAATTTTATTGCCAGAAGCTGAGGGGGAGCTACGTAAGGTGTGGATATATGCTCCATTCTCAATGGCTGATTTATATAATTGAAAAAATCAAATTCCTGCTTATAGAGAAAATCCAGATGAGATTCATGTCCTTTTTGCATCCATTTTTCAACATGAAACAACAATAGACACACAGCCAGCAGCAATCAGCACCAATCTACCAATCATGATACAACCACACAACCAATCATTCCACTTACTGAAACAAAACCAGCACTCCACACACACCCACCAAGATTCATAGAAAGACGGCAGCTCCGATCACACTTTAAGCCCAAAACCCAGCCTGAAGATGGCGAGTGAGACCTCGCTGAAATGTTGCCAAGACAATCTCAATCTTACACAGGAAAAGACCCGAATACAACAAGACCAGCATACCTACACCCGTGAAAATCTACAAAAACAAATATATATATATATGTATATGTATATGTATATGTATATGTATATGTATATGTGTGTGTGTGTGTGTGTGTGTGTGTGTGTGTGTGTGTGTGTATGTATACTCCCTCTTTCTGTTCTTCGGCTCATCACAGAAGACCATGCAGGCAGAAAACCATATTTTCATTTTTAATGTTGCCTTTTATATTTGTGTTGTATTTGTGTTGTATTTGTACTGATAAATAAATAAAGGGAGACTAGTATAGATCTATTTCGAGCTAATTAGCTCTCATCAGCTAGCAATACCCTTACTGGGATTTGAACCTGGGCTGTATTATATATTAGGCAGGAGTCTTAGCCACTAAGCCACAGGCTCTCCTCCTTATCAGTTGAGCCAGGGAAATAGGTATGTATTTTGTGTTACAACCCCTGGTATGCCCAAATATGGGAGGGAGCTCACTCCTCCCTCTTTCTGTCCTTCGGCTCATCACAGAAAACCATCCAGGCAGAAACCCATATTTTTATTTTTAATGTTGCCTTTTTATATTTGTGTTGTATTTGTGCTGATAAATAAATAAAGGGAGACTAGTATGGATCCATTTCAAGCTATTTAGCTCTCATCAGCTAGCCATACCTATATATGGCATACCTAAAAAGTTAATTTTTTATATATATATATATATATATATATATATATATATATATATATATATATATATATATATATATATATATATATATATATATATATATATATATATATATATATATATATATATATATATATATATATATATATATATATATATATATATATATATATATATATATATATATATATATATATATATATATAATTAACTTTTTTTGAATTCAGTGAAGTATTTAGCAGTATAGTTTTTATGGTCTTTCCTTGGGACAAGTACATCTGTCTTCATTTCTTGAATGCTCAGGTTGTAAAGTATTCCCAATTATTAAACAACACAAATTTAGCATGTTTGGTGCCAATCTTTTTAGGATTATAAAGCTAGTTGTCTAAATAAAAAAATCTCTTTACAGAGACAGTTTGAGGGCTAATTTACAAAGCTTAAAGAACACTTGGGGTGTTCAGTGTCTTCTCTTCTCTACTTTTTTTTTAATCTCCCAGCAAGTGCTGGCATATTTTTAAAGATCCAAAGTTTTCTATATCTATCTTTAGACCTCCCAGCAAGCACTGGCCTATTTTTAAAGATCAAGATGTATAGAGTAACATGCATTGAAGAGGCGTTCGAGAAATGCTTCCTTCACCACCCATGTTCTATTTCTAAGACACTGTCACCGACCTGGGGTGCCGGAATATCAGTCGCCTTCAGGAACTGCGGTGACTTAACCACCCACACAATTCTAGAGCCTCATTAGGATATGCCGGTTCCGTTAGGAAGGGACGCTATCCCGGGCTCAGGGGGGTGATCGGGCCCCCTCTTCCACTCTCAACCGAGTGGGTCTACAATTCTCTTGATACTTTCCTGCAGGCGTCTTCTTTTCTCAGCCGGCATTATTTATCAGCTTGTCTTGATCTCGTGGTAGTTCTTGGATCGGCCAGTTACCACCAAGTGCCAAAGGGGGCCATGAGTCCCCTTCCAGAGAAACACTCTCTGTTGGTGCCTGAAGTTAGGGCAAGACAGCCTCAATTGGGCACTCGTCGGTCTGTGCCGTCCTCAGCGAAATATCGCTCCTCAATCTCCTGGCTGGCTCACCATAAATGTTGCAGAAAATCAGGAGACTCGGACTGCGAGATCAAGATAAGCTTTATTTGGCCAAATGGCTCAGACAGTGTAAACCCACATTTGATGTCTGAGCGAGCTTCTTAGGGAGAAGCGTGTTCTTATAACTTCCTCAAAACAGCTAACACGGAAATGTGCTAAATCATTTCAATTGGCTAATTTCCTTATTTCTAAGCAAAGAAGCAGATTATACCGTATTGCCCTTTCATGTCTAGGCTGCAGTTGGCATGCAGGAAACACTAGTTTAATTCTGACATGTGGTTAAGCTATAACGTTTGACTCGCAAGCGAGACCTCCAACTGACCTGATCTACACAGATGTTGTGGTTTGACATTCAAGTTTCCTGAGTTCAAACTTCCTGTTTTACTTCAAGACTCAGTAAATGTATAACAAGATAGAAGGGATAGATGCCCCCCCCAGGAGAATTTATAGTCTGACCACATTTCATGTTATGTCCAAATCACGCTTTATGTCCTGCCTTACTTCCCCTAATAATGCATGCATAACAGATAATATTGATTGGCCAAATCACGAAAGTGTCATTAACATATCTAAGCCAGAGTTTGGGTTTACTAGACCAAACCAACCGGGACCTAAAAAATCTCTTTACAAACCTTTAGAGACAGTTTGAGGGCTAATTTACAAAGCTTAAAGAATTTTACTTGGAAATGTATTTTCAGAGCTAAATTAAGAATTAGTTCCTAGGTATACACTATAGAACAGGGGTGTCAAACCCCTGGACTGGATGGGCTGGATATGTCACACGCAAGCCACGCCCACCCCAGCTCCACAAAGGCAAAAATGTTGTGATACATCATGATATGTCACATGACGTGATTGAATTTGACACCCGTGCCATAGAGTTTGAAAATATGTACTCTAAAGTACTAAAAATAAAAAATTCAAATTGATATCATGCAAATGAGTGCGCAAGCCAGTAATGACAATATCATCATTTACAAAATGAAAAAATTACAGTGAATTTATAATACAGTTTTGTTTCTATCAAGCAGTAGCAAAAACATGATAAAATATTGAAAATTTCTTTGATATATTTTCATTTTTCGTGTTATTGTTTTGAACCTGAATATACAGAAAAACTATATGAAGCATCTAGTTGACAACATCTGCAAATATATTTACTATATTTATTTACTTTTATAGTAAGTCCCTGGGGTCTGATTACATTTCCAGTATTTGGAAGACATGTTACTGAACATTTTTGCCAATCTTGTTGGTGGCAAATGCCACCTGTAAAACATTTTGTAAAGATTTTCCTTAGATGCAGTAGCCATTGTCAATTTATAGTTCCTATCCCAAAGTTTTTGCCAATTATCTTTTTCCCATATAATCATTGTTTCTTTGACTTGTTCCTCTTCCATTTTGTCCCTTAGTTTTTTGTCTGTCCTCAATATGATCTTATCAAGTGTTGTTGCTTCTTTATAAAACCCCCATGTTTTAAAATCTTTCTCGTATCTTGATTGTATTAGCAAGTACGGCCACCAAGCCTAATCCACCCCTTGGTTTTGTAATTGTTGTCTAGTTTTTGAGTTCACCGTGCACATTTAAGATGTCTTTATAGAATACATTTTTTCCAAGTTAATAAGATTTGGATATATCAATGGTTCCATTGTGGAGAACCAGACTGGTATTTTCATGTAGTTTTGTGATTTAATTTTTTCCCATACATGAAGCAAAGCATTCCTCACATAGTGTCTTTGAATTAAAGTTTTTTTTTATTGTTTTAATTAAACACACACACACAAAAAAAACATTCTTCATTACATCTTCCAGAAAGCATGTCGATTGGTTACAAATAAATTTCGTGCGTTACTACCACAATCATTCTTTATACTTCATTCATATTGGATTATATATTTTAAATAAAAAATCTTTATATACCATCAATGTACCATCACTCTCATTTAACTATATTTGTTTAAACGTGCTTTTATCTAGAAGCATTTGTATTTAAGGACACAACCACATACTGGCATTTGTTAGCTATTTCTATAAATTTCAGGCTTATATCCAATTGCTTTCACCAATGCCAACCCATGTAAAATCATTAAACATTATCCATTAACATTTTGTTATTATTATTGTAGTTATCTAACATCTTTATAATAAATCTAGACAAAAATTATTACTAGAATTTATAAGTACCCAGGAAAGATTACATCTTTATAACAAAATCTAAACAAATATAATTAATGAATATTTTCCCCAGGTCCCATATTATAGTTTATATCTAAATTGTAGTAAAATGTATAGGTACCCAGAAAGAATTACATCTTCATAACAAAATCCAAACTAAAAAGTATTAATAAAATTGATAAGTCTTTTTCCCAGGTCCCAATTTACAGTTTATATCCAAATTGTTTTCACTAATTAGAGTTGTTATTTCACTATTATCATAATGAATTATCTGTTAATGAATAAACATTTTAAAAAGAACAAGAACATTCTATAAGCATCTACAAAATCCTACTTATTAATCACCAAAGATTAACTAAGTTTTTAATTATCAGCATTCATTGTCAACCTGTGTCTATCCAGTAACAAAACACTCTTATCTCTTTAGACAGTCGTTGCGTCAATTCTCTTATTAATTTCTTTATAGAGTTCTTAAAGACTTCTCTCCACACTTTTTTGCTCAAAAAATCTCTCAAATAGTCTCGTTGCCCTTCAACTGGAATTGACATTAACATATCTTTGATTATCAGACGTCTTTCCAAAGCTGCTTCTCCTCCTAGTTCCATCATCAAATCCATATATTGAGAAGAGGAATAGAGCTCCAAATAATCAAATTCACTTTTCCATATCTTTCCATTTTCACTCATAGGTGCTTCATTAGTAAGTTCATCTATTATCTTGCCTTTATCTTCTATATCTTCTATATCTTTATTCTCTTCTTTAGTTTTGGGAGCTCCAATCTCTTCCACTTTTTCTGCGCATAGCAATAATTTATCCAGCTTCTTTCCAAATCTCTCGAATCCTTCCAATATATTTTGAAGTCCATCCCAAACATCTTGTAAGCTTGGGGTTTTCTCATCTGTATATGGATACATATTTCCAAAAGGAGAAAAAAAGATCTAAACTCCACTGCCACTCTCGCCTTCAATATCTCTTTAATGTATAAAAATGCCTTTATTTTGGATTTACTTAAGCACAAGTTTCTTCTAGTTTTTTCAGAAGAGGGGGGTTCTATCTTTTCTTTGCCTTTCCTTGCCCAAAATATTTCTCACAGACACTGTAGAGAGACAGTCCATGTCCTTGAGTTGTTATCAGTTTCCATAAACAAGCTGCAAACCCTCCAACTTCAGTAAAATCAAAAAAAGTAAGACAAGGTATACATTGTTTCAGAAGAAGAAAAAAAAACCAAGTTCTGGCTTCCGAGTGGCAGATTCAACTTTTTCTTATTTGTTTCAGGCTTAAAGAACAAAACAAAAATCTCTAAGTGTCTTTAATAGAATTTAATAAACAGTAGGAGGAAGAGTTGTTAAGATAAAAAAGGGTTTTAGTTCAGCCAAAAAATAAAGTAACAAGAAGTAGAAAAAAAAATCAATTCCTTCACTTGAGAGGAGAAACAGGAAGCAAACAATCACTTCAAAAACTTTCTAAGGCAGTCCAATTAAGATAAATTTCGTCGCTTTGTTCTTAGCTTAAAGGACTAATTTATCTTAAAAAAAGTTTTTTCCCTTGGGCAGTCATTCTCAAAGAAAAAAAAATCTCACCCGATCGACTCACTTTCATTTTCACTGACTTTCCTCCAGAGCCGTCTCTGACTTTGTCAGCCCGGGGGCTGTCTATTTACCGCCGATTTGGAGAGCTTCCCTTGGGTCAAACAGGGACTTTGCGATATCCCTGTGACCACCAAGGATTTGTCTCCCTTTCACCGTCTCTTCGGGATGGCTTAGGTCCATACGGACCGTTACAGCGGCAAAAGAATCAACGGCGGACTCGGACTATCGAAACCGCACATTGTGTCGTCGCGACGCCTGGCTCACATAGTGTCTTTGAAAGTATCTATGTACCGTACTCCTTCCGTACCATAGGAAAGCATGCCATCCTAATTGCAGGTCATGTCCCTCTAATAGTAATAATCTTCTATGTTTCAAGTTTATCCATTCCTTTACCCATGTAAGTACCAATGCCTGATAGTATAGATCCCAATCTGGTAGTCCAAAGCCCCATTACTTTTAGATTCTGTTGCAGAAAATGACAGGCCTTAGACTTCTCAGGATACAGGAAAAGTTTATTTGGCAACCAGGTTCAGAAAGCTAGCACATGGCTAACATTGCAAATTCTGAACAACCTTCATTATTGAAGCACGCATTCTTATACATTCCCAAAGGCAGCGTAACACGGAAACACTTAACTCATTTCTTATTGGTTACCTTGAGGAAAAAGCCTTATAAGGAGATGGGGTCTTACTTCTCCTTTTGTCTTGGGCCATAGGTACTGACTATGTGTCTTTATGCGAACTTTAATTGAGCCTTGTGTTTTTGGACTTTTGACATAGGGACGTTTGCTGGAACATGTTGTGGCTGAAGGCTGATGACATTTCCCTGTCTCTTTAAGCAAACTTCTAACTGTCCCTTTTATGCCACGTCTTCATTCTTATATTTTAATCCATATTTTATTCTACTTTATCCCCCCCCCCTCTAGACTCTATTAATGCCCACAATTGAGTCTAGCCTCTTAGATTAACAATATAAGCATGCAGGATACAGAATAGCAAAAAAGCAATGATACAAGCAATACACATCTTAGGGCTTATCTTCCAAAATCACTTTCTCTACTTCTAAGAGTGCAATTTGAATATACGAGCTAGTATCTGAAACTTCATCTTCCTTGAGGGTATGTGAGATTAGGCTTTCCATTAACATTAACTCCTTTTCAGGCCGTATTTCTTTTACAGACCTCATAACGAGTTGTTTAAGCAAGAGTATTATGCAAGGGAGGAAGGCTAAACTTGCGATTCCACATAATAAAAGAAATAGCATTTTCTTGATCCAACCAGTTCCCGGTAGCCAAGAGAACCGCACATCTGTTCCTTGTACTTTTTGACCAATAGAGGAAGCTCGATCTCGTAGTTCTTGGACCACCCCCCGAACTGCTCCTGATCTATTCATATAGAAGCAACAACCTTCTTCCAGGAATACACATAGCCCACCCTTTTCAGCAGTTAAAAGATCTATGGCATGCCGGTTCTGTAACACCACGTCTGCCAAGGAATTTATCTGGTCCTGGACTTCAACCAAGGTGCCAGCAATTTGGTTCAGGCTTTTTTGGAATTCTTCCGACAGTTGCCTGAACTGTGTAATGGAATGGATCATTCCACCTACACTGGTTCCAACTGCTGTCCCTATTCCCAAGATTGCTAATAGTGGAATTAGGAGCGGCACTCTTTTCTGGACATGTCCCATGAGGGGTACAGGGAGTGCCTGTTCCCCACTTACCATCCCCATTTTGGGGAGGAGGTGTACTAGGGTGCATGTGCCAGTCCAATTAGTGGGCAAGCACAAATAGGCATTTCTCCCACATAGAAAGAAAACTCCATTTTCTCCTACACATACGCCAATGTTCATGGAGAAGGCATGGGCTCGGAGGTTCCTTTCATTAGTCCAGATTTGTAAGGTTCCTGCTAGGAACATACCAGTCAGGGGCTGTAATGGAACTTCTTGATTTGGGTCCATTAGCTTATTCCTGAGGACTGGTCCTTCAAAGAGATATTGAGAACTGGTGTTTCCAGGGGAAAAGTAAACACAAACTCCTGTAGTGGATTGTATTGAAAGCCAAACGGGAAGTCGGGGTGGTTGGAATGGCCTTGGGCACCTTCCAGTAGTCAGATTCCCCTCCCATCGGTTCAAAACAAGTGGAGGTGGGAGCGAGAAAGTGACTTTCTGTTGGAAAAGCTCGTGAGCAGAGGGAGACATGCTGCGAGTTAATTTCACATCTACAAGGGTTTTCCTGGGGGCAAGGTACATTTCAGATTGGCATTGTTCCTCTGATAGTGACCCCACAGGAATGCCAGGCTCCTGATATCGTTTGATGCACAAGGAGGGTGACCCTATAATTTCTACACCAACTGCTATGGGGCCAACGATCGGGAGACAGCTTATCCCCAGTCTTTTAAATGCATCATACAGATCGCCATGTAGCTGGGCTTCTGCCGTTTTAGTTCCCCATCTACCTCCCTTGTCAAAGACTACCGTAGCTTTGTTTTTTTTGTTTTTTTAAGATCTGGCTCAGCTGAAACAGCATGATAAGGTAAAGGTCCTGGAGACAAACACAACCAGTATTTTTGACCCAGGGCAGGGTCAGACTCATTGATTAAGCTTTGACCTAACTCCAGCACTCTTAACATATAGTCCCCTTTTCTCAATTGTTGCAGGGGTCTGTTTTCCCTATGCTTTGCCCTTTTTCTTACAGGGTTTGTCAGATAGTTGACTTTAGGTGTTGGGATTGGCTTACGGTTCCGTCCCCAAGCATAAATAATGCGCCGTTGACGGGAGCGGACCTGTTCCACATCCTGTAACTTGATTTCACCATGTTCTCCGGGATTTTTGACATCCTCAGATCTTTCTTCAAGAGCAAGGGGTGTTGCTCGGGTATTTTCGCAGTATTGGGAACTACTATTCAAGACGTTATCACTTAGCAAGCCCGTTGTCAATAACAGCCAGAGCCACAAAAGGCTCATAATTGTCCCTCACACAAAACTTCTCCTAACACAATTCTTTTAGCCTACTGAATCACTGCGTCAGGGAGAAGGCAGGGGTTATATATAGTTTGAGGAATGGCAATATGAGCTTTGGGCAATCCACAAAACCAAATCTTATTTGCTAAACATATCACCCATAATCCGAAAATTCCTATTATACTGCAAAGAACCCATTCCCATGGTTCCTCAAACATAAGTGTCATCAGATGATTCGTTTTCCTCTTGATTACAATTAATGATCTTAGCCTCAGGACCTGTCTTTTTCGGGAGGTGGCAATTCCCAAAGAACAAATACCCAATACAACAAATCAAAATAAAGGTAAGCACACTTACTAAAACAAGAGATAGTGCAGCAATGGCCATACCTTGACAGGTGCTCAAGCTTTCTAATACATTTTATATCTAACAATTGGAACATTGTCTTCCTCCTCCAAATCTTCAGCCGTACATCGAGAAACCAGCTTCCAGTGTGGTTTCAGTAGGGCTTCTTCTGCCTTGTTTGTGAGCTACCCGTTGCCGGTAGGGAAGCTTATAGGAGGCGTTTCTTTAAGCGTACTACTAAGAGACGGGATTCGTCCGAGTCAGCCTCCCAGTATTCTTCGGCGGCTGGTTTAATGCGGATCCAATGAATCCAAGACATGGATTCTAAAACTGTTACTGCAAGTAGAGAACACATAACTACAGTATATGGCCTCTTCCATCTAGGTTTCAAGTTTTCCTCTTTCCAGTGTTTCACCCACACTCTGTCTCCCATCTGAATATTATGACTGGAAGTTGTTAAAAATGGTGGGGTGAGGGAAACACAATACTGTTGTATTTCTTGTATTTACTTATTCAATTCTCCCACCATTTGATTCACCCATGAGAACCCCAGCTGTCCTAGGTCCCCTATTTGATTTTTCAAATTATGGCTTATAACCGGTGGCCGTCCAAACATCATTTCAAAAGGATATAATTTAAGTTCTTTACATGGAGTACATCTCACAGACCAGAGAGCTAAGGGTAAGGCGTCTACCCATTTAAGGTGGGTTTCAAAACACACCTTATCTTTTCCTTAACAGTGCAATTCACACATTTGCTTAATTTCTTTCCTGAGGCCGTTAAAAGACCTCTTTCCCTATAATCGGCAGTATTGATATGCAAAGTAAGGAAGGCATACAGTCAGTTCAGATGTTCACCCTTTCATTCTTTGCCCTCTCTAATGCATGGATTAAAGCCCATAATTCTGCTACTTGGGCACTAGTGCCTTTTGGGAGAGGTCCACTCTCAAAGACTTGGTCAAGAGAGACTACCACATAGCCAGCATAACGTTCTCCCGTAGTAATGACGCTTGATCCGTCAGTGAACAAGTTATAGTCTGCAGATTTCAATGGCACGTCTGGTAAGTCTGATCTGCATGAGAACTGACTCTCAATGGTTCACATACAATTATGCTCAATTTTGGGTCCCGGTATTGGCAAAAGGGTGGCAGGGTTTAGGGCATTTGTTTGCTTCAAGTTCACTTGTGGATTTTGAGTCAGGAGTGCCTGATATTTGTAGATTCTAGGGATTGTTAACCATAAATGTCCCTTCGTTTCTAAAATTCCTTGAATTGCGTGGCCAGTGTAGATAGTGGTAGGCTGTCTGAAAGTTAATTTATTAGCTTCCTCCATTAGGAGAGTAGTAGCAGCCAGCCTTTTGCATCAATAATTAAGCCACAAGTCGTTGTCAACTTCCCTTTTCTTGCGTCAGGACTCCCAGTGTTGCCTTTTGAATCCACAAAGAGATTAAAAGGTTTTTCAAAATTGGGGAGCCCCATTACCGGAGGTTGAGATAATTCTGTTTTTAGGGTTTCAAAAGCCCATTTTTGTTCCAGCCCCCAAATGAAGGGTTCCTGTTAGGGGGTATCTCCGTTGGGAGACAGAAAGTAGCACAGTGGAATGTGCAGCCGGAGAGAAAAACGTTGCTAGTAGAAACACTTGAATAGAGTCACAGACACTGCTAGTAAAATTAAGTAGCTTTACTACTAAAGTTTGCTTCACAAGCAGTGATAGTAGATAGTAGATATTAGTCCAAACACAATTCAAAGAACAAACAATTGCTTACAGTCGCAGTTCACATTCCAGTCATCAAGTCATCAATCATAGGACAAGCAGAGAGAGAATCAGAGAGAGAATGAGCTCTCCTGACTTCCTCTTATAGCAAAGCTAATTACATCTGTTAGCTACATCCACTCATTTAAAGTAACAGTGACCATTTGTCATGGTAGACAGATATATATTGCCTGCCCAACACTAGGAGTATACTCCCAACAGTTCCTTTTCACCCCTCTTCATGGAGATATGCAAAGGTTTGGCCAAAAGAGCGAAATTTGGAATCCAGATTCTGCAATATCCTGCTGCACCTAATTCGGCACACAGCCTCCTTTCGCTCGTGTCCTATTGCTTTTTCTCCCTGACTTATGGTGTACCTTAAGTATTTAATTTGGGGCTTTTCCAGCTGAGCTTTTTGCCTTGTCCATTAACAGATGAAGCAATTGACTGGGTTTTTTTTTTCAACAAATCTCCTTCGTCTGTTCGGTTACTGAGATATTATCTTCATATTGGAGTAGCACATCTCCATCTTCGCAAGGCTGGAAATTTTCTAGGTCTGAGGCCAAGGCTTCACCAAAAAGGTAGGTGAATTTTTTTAATCCTTGGAGAAACCTAGTCCAAGCAAACTGCCTCTTTTGACCTGTTACTGGGTCTTCCCACTCAAAAGCAAACAGTTTTTGGCTGTCTCTATGTATTTGAGATGGTGAAGAAGGCGTAGGCGGACAGGCATGGCTAGAGGCTTTACTTGTATAATTATAGGTGCATGATGATACACATGGCCTGGTGGAATATTTTCTTCCATTTAGGGAACATTTCAAGAGCTTCAACACAGGGCGGCTGTTTTTCAGACCATCAACCCCTTGGATATTTAGTACATTATTGGAAAAGGGAGCCAAGGGTTTTGTAATTACTGATCTAGACGCCCCTGTGTCTACCAAAAAGGTTACATTATTACCCCCTATCTTTATTCGGACTAAGGGTTCAGGGGGGTGGGGCTTGACTAAACCCTGGTCCCCTTCCCTGCCCCTTTATCCCAGCTTCTAGCCTTTTGGGACACTCTAACATCCAGTGGCCTTCTTCCTTACACCAATTACATCAACCTCTGCTCTGGATTTGGGATTTATTTGACAATGCAACTGCCAGCAATTCAGCTTTACGTTGCATCCTGTCTTCTTTCTTTCTTTCTTCTTTTCACAAAGAACTTTCATGCAATTTCCATTAATTGTCCAGGGCACTCTGAGATATGAAAGCCATGGCTAGCATGTGGGCATTTTCAGGATCCAGGGGATTGATTGAGGTGTAGGTTTTATATGCTTCAATCAGCCTTTGGAATAAGGCTTCGGGACTTGGTTTGCAAGAGAAGGCTTGGACTTTGTCACTGGAGGTCTGGAAGCCTGCTCTAAGCCCTTAAGAATTAGTGCCTGACAGTCCCAGAGGGGGGTCGTGTCTCCATAGAGACCCCATTGTAGATTTTATCTTGGAAACCCTAAATTTAACGCAGCCTGAAGGCTTCCTCTGTCCACAGGCTTTAGGATTTTTCCAATGGAACTACTTAATCTTTCTCTCTCTTCTCCATTAAGGAGAGTAATAATTAACTGTTCCAATCCTGCCAGGTTGAATTATGAGTTTTGATAATAACCTTGTTGTTTCCAATTTGTAGTGGTGAACGGGACATATTGGAATAGAGGCTAAATTTCTGCCTGTCCCTATCCATCTATAACTCTTTTGATCCACTTGGCGAAGTGGAGCTAGGAACTGACTTCTGGTTCGGGAAGCAATGAGAGAAGTCCGTTGGGCTGCAGGAGAGGGGGGTCTGCAAAAAGGACTTTCCACTTTTTGCTATTCCCTCTGTCACTTTGTCCTACTGCTAGTATTCTGTAGCTGCCTTGTATGATAAGGAGGAGCATATGGAGGGGGACCTTCCTCTTCATAGGGTGCAGTGTCAGCCTCTGCTTTGTTGCTTGCTTTCGGCTGCCATTGAAACAGGGAGGGGGGGATGACATGGTATTTGGGAGGGGAAGCTTCAGCACAGGAGTGAATGAAGAAAGGAGTGGTTTTCTCACCATCTACTGCGCATGCTGCAGATAGTAGAATTGCCGCCAAGGCCAACCGCCCGGCATACCAACCTGATGATGGGTTTTGAAGATGCAGCCCATATGACACCTGTGGGGTGTGTGGATTGGACTGGGTGATGGGGTTACTAGGGGGAGGGAGTTGGGTCACATATTGATATCTACGATTATGCACGCTTTTGCCTCAGATCTTGCTTTGCCTAGCTGCTATCTACTCATAACCAGTAAAAGTACTCTTAATTCTGAAATATGGAGTTGAGTGGTTTCTTTCTTGGTTACTGATGGAGGCTGCCCTGACATTAAGCAAGATCACAGTTTTGCATTCAACCCGGAATTAATACCTTCCGAGGGGAGTGCAATAAAATCCCAAACTTCAAAAGAATGTCCCACCCAGGCAGCGACCAGGAGGAAGACATGGGAGCAGCTGCATCCTCATGCCCTCTGGAAATGGAGCGAATGGCTGGATTACACTTGGAAGAACAATCCATTTGCCCCAGATGGACATTGGGAGTGAGACAGAAGTATGATTCCGAGGAAACTCTGTTTGGGGTCACCACAAGGAGACAGAGGCAACCAGCCGCTGCGTGGCAGGAGGTTGAGGAGGAGAACCTTATGATCTCCCAGGCCATGAAACTCTTCGAAGAGGCTTGGGAGATGCAACGTTTACATGAGAGTGGTCCTGAAAGAGAAGATCTTCTCCCAGAAACAGAGGAGAGAGCTGCAGAGGGTCTGTTCTGCCCGAGAGAGACTGGGGGCGTGGATGGTGGTGATGATCAGGATTAATGAGCCCCAACCCCAGTAGCAGCGGCCACCAGAGCCATCCCAAGGGGGGGGGGGCGCAGACGCCAGATGGCCAAAGTTCCTCCACTTGGTATGAAATTTGGTGGAGAGTCAAAGAATCTTGGATTTTTCCTTGTTCAAGTATGGAATTTCATGTGTCAATTTGGCGAAGACTTACCTACAGAAGAAGCCAAGGTAAGAGTCGTTACCATGGCATTAGAAGTGGCTTGGATAGCAGCGGCTTGGATGGTTGCCCTGCATAACGCTGACTCCCTCCTACTGAGAGACTATAATAGATTTATGGCCGCCCTGAGGAAACGCTTTGATGATGTGCTCACAGAGCAAAAAGCTAGAACTAAGTTTAAAACCCTCACCCAGGGGAACAGGCCAGTTGCTGAATATATACAAGAGTTTCGTGAATTGTCTGTTTATATGAGGGGTTGGTCCGAACAGGCCCTGTTGGATGGCTTCATGGACGGTTTAAACAAAGATATATACCAGAACTGTGTAAACAGCCCCCCCCCCTGCACATTGCAGCCCTGGTATGAATTGGCAGCAGATGTGGAAATTGATTTAGCTCGAGACAAGTACTGTGATGACAGTGAAAAAGAGAAGGCTACTCCCCCCCCCCAAAAAAACCCCAAAGAGCTCCAAAAGGAGGGAAAAGTTGGTGTTAGGGTTCTAAATACCATGAAGAAATAAATCATTGTCCAAGGCAAAACATCCTTAAAAGTGCAATTTATTCCGCAGGCATGTTAGCACGGCTATGGAAATTCCAACTCTAAATTACATCCTGTAAGTTCACCCAGTTGAAAGTTCATGATCTCTCCCCACACCCACAAATCCATCACATGTTCCAATCATCATCTTCCACGCTGGCATGTACACCCATCTTCTTCCGGCCAGGTGTCGAGATGCGAAGACAAAAGATGACCTTGGCTTCTACAAAAGAATGTCAACAATCCATTCTACAATCCTACTCCTTTCTATTCCCCCCTCCCAACTACTACACTATTGAAACAACATAGAAAATTATAAGAAAGTGTGGAAGGCCAAAGATCCTAAAAAGCATATAACTACAGGCCTGACAGGCGGCCTCTCCTCAAAAGAAAAACGTTTCCTGCAAAGAGAATAACATAAAAGTTAATATAACAAAATTAACCACCTCTTCTCCACCCAGGGGAACCCCTTGACTTCTCGGGAAACTTCCCATTGAATTGCTTTACTAACTTCTCCACTTTTAGGTTCCCACTGTTTACCCAATTAGCTTCAGACCAAGGGTAACCCTTCCAATGCACTAAGTACTGTAAGCAAACCCTATTTAGCCTGAAATCTACAATTTTTTCCACCTCAGATTGTGTTTCCCCTTCCATCACTATAGGAGGAGATTGAGCTTGGGTGGATGCTCTTCTGTTAGACCCAATTACTGGTTTCAACAAGCTACAATGAAATTCTGGGTCAATTTCCCCTACACTTCTGGGTAGACTGAGTTGAACTGTAACTGGGTTAACTATCTTCACTATTGGGAATGGACCTAGAAATTTTGGACCCAATTCTTTGCTAAGCATTTCTAATCTTATGGATTTGGTAGATACAAAAACATTGTCCCCCCACACGGTAGGGATTTTGGTGCGAGCGATGTTGATCATCTTGCTTCTGGTAGGCTTCTGCCGCAACTGCTAGAGCCTTCTTCGTATTCTCCCATCCTTTCTTTAGCATGTCCATCCATTCACTCAAAGACATGAAAGAAGGAGGTTCTCTAGGCAACTCAGGCATGGCAACAACTTCCATGCCACTGGTAATCTGGAAACCCGCTAATCCTCTGCTGCTGTGGACCGCATCGTTGTACGCCACTTCGGCGAAGGGTAGCAAGTCCGACCAGTTGTCTCGCTGATAGTCCACAAAACACCGGATGTATTGTTCCACCACCGCATTGGCTCCCTCTGCTGCGCTGTTCATGCTGGGATGAACCTCTGAGCTCAATTCTTGTGTGGACCCAATGGATCTCAGGACCTCTCTCCAGAACTTGGTTGTGAACTGGACTCCGCGGTCTGAAATGATCCTCTTGGGTACTCCGTGCAGGCGATAAATGTGTTTCACAAACATTTTCGCTAATTTGTTTGCGGATGGCAATCCTGAGCAAGCAATGAAGTGTGCCTGCTTAGAAAACAAATCAATAGCAGTCCAAATTACTTTATGCCCACTGCTGTCTGGGAGTTCCATGATGAAGTCCATTGCGACCTCTTCCCAGCTTAGGCTTGGGCCTTGGAAGAGAAAGGGGCAAACAATCTCCGGAGGAGGATCCCCAACTGAAGGTGACAAAGAGTCCAACTAAGGGGGAGGCCTCTTGGTAGGACTCTTCGTCACCTGAAGTCGAGGGTCCTCTTCCAGAGGTCGGTTGGGCATTTCCCCCTCCGAGGCCTCCCCCTTAGTTGGACTCTTTGTCACCTTCAGTTGGGGATCCTCCTCCGGAGATTGTTTGCCCTTTTCCTCTTCCAAGGCCTCCCCCTTGGTAAGACACTTCATCACTTTAAGTTGGGGATCCTCTTCCAGAGGCTGTTGGCCCAGATGACTTTTCTGTGCAGGCATCTGGGGCCCTCTCTTAACCACCGTGGCAATTGGTACACACGTTTGTTCTTCGGCAATTCCCTCCTCCGAGGCCTCCCCCTTGGTAGGACTCTTTGTCACCTTAAGCTGGGGATCCTCTTCCAGAGGTCGTTTGCCCAGATGACTTTTCTGTGCAGGCATCTGGGGCCCTCTCTTAACCACCGTGGCAACTGGTACACACATTTGTTCTTCGGCAATTCCCTCCTCCGAGGCCTCCCCCTTGGTAGGACTCTTCGTCACCATAAGTTGGGGATCCTCTTCCAGAGGTCGTTTAGACTTTTCCCCCTCCGAGGCCTCCCCCTTAGTTGGACTCTTTGTCACCTTAAGTTGGGGATCCTCCTCCGGAGATTGTCTGCCCTTTTCCTCTTCCGAGGCCTCCCCCTTGGTAGGACACTTCCTCACCTTAAGTTGGGGATCCTCTTTCAGAGGTTGTTGGCCCAGATGACTCTTCTGTGGTGGCATCTGGGACCCTCTCTTTAACGCCGTGGTGGTTGGTACGCACGTTTGTGGCATTGGGGCTGGAGCCAAACACTCTGACGCTCTGTGGCCAAGTTGACAACAATGGTGGCATTTAATTGGGCCCCACGAGGAATGGAACCTAGTTACATCTCTAAACTTAGCAACCGTTTCATCACACTGCCTTGCTCTCCAACTTGCAGCTGCCCCCTTGGTAAACCCTTCTTCCATGGTGGAGATTGCTTCTCTGTAGGAAGGTGGAGTAAGAACCTTTTGGGGCATTGCAGATGCACCTTGTCCCGCTTCCCATCCTGCAGGCCTCTCTTTGGTAATCCCTTCTTCCATGTTGGTGATCGCTACTCTGTAGGAAGGTGGGGTAAGAACCACTTGGGGCCTTGCAGGCGCACATTTTCCCGCCATCCACAATGCAGGCCTCTGTTTGGTAATCCCTTCTTCCATGGAGATTTCTTCTCTGTAGGAAGGTCTGGTAAGAACCTTTTTGGGCCTTGCAGGGGAGACTGGAACCGGTGGGGAGGTCAATCCCTCGGTTGGCCACTGCCCAGCTTTCTGCCATGGTGCCATCTGCTGAGGGAGGGCAGGTGCCCACTGGCATCCCTCCCATCCATGACCTGGGGTTAAGACCCATCCCGGGGTTGCCTGCTTCACAGGTTGCAGCTCAACCAATGATGGCTGGCTAGGGGTTTTTTCGTGCCAAGGACCCTCCTGCTGGCTTGGAGGAGTTATGGGCCAAGTAGGTGCCCTTTGCTGGCTTGGATGAGTTATGGGCCAAGTAGGTGCCCTCTGCTGGCTTGGAGCATTTCCCCATGCTGATGGCAAAGGAGTTGGTAAGTAGCATCTCTTCCATCCAAGTCCTGGGAGGAAAGCCCAATTTACTGCCCAATTTGCTTCATTTACTGGTTGCAGCCCCATTTGTGGTGGCTTGCAAGTGACAGATGCTGGAAAAATCCCTTCTTCCTGCCTCCTTTGAAATTCCCATTTTGAAAGGGAATCTTTCCCCCAGCTAGTTGCAGCGTGATAAGCCATTTCATTTATTGCCGTCTGGAAGGAGCCCAAATGTCTGTTCTAGGGTTTTTTTTTTCCAAGCCTTGCTTCCAAGCTGGGGGGAAGGAGGGGGAGCATGCACTCACAATTTGCTGAAGAAGTACGTCTGCGACCTTCCTTCGTCTTGTCGTCTCCTCCTGCATTCCTCCTGATGCAATTAAACTGGAAGCAGCATTCCATTGCCTTTGAAGTTCCGCACTCAGCTTCTTATCACCAACAGCTTCTCATTAATTCTTCGCTGATATTTACGCTGTCCCGGTCAGCATTGGGAATGCCGAGACCCCATCACCAGATCTTCCATCACCAGCCCTTCCCCCTTGAGAGGGGGAGGGTGCTAGTGAATTATTTTGAAGTAGAGAGTTGGAATAATGTTAGGGTTCTAAATACCATGCAGAAATAAATCATTGTCCAAGGCAAAACATCCTTAAAGGTGCAATTTATTCCGCAGGCATGTTAGCACGGCTATGGAAATTCCAACTCTAAATTACATCCTGTAAGTTCACCCATTTGAAAGTTCATGATCTCTCCCCACACCCACAAATCCATCACATGTTCCAATCATCATCTTCCACGCTGGCATGTACACCCATCTTCTTCCGGCCAGGTGTCGAGATGCGAAGACAAAAGATGACCTTGGCTTCTACAAAAGAATGTCAACAATCCATTCTACAATCCTACTCCTTTCTATTCCCCCCTCCCAACTACTACACTATTGAAACAGCATAGAAAATTATAAGAAAGCGTTGCAGGCCAAAGATCCTAAAAAGAACATAACTACAGGCCTGACAGTTGGTCTACTAGCAAGCCCAAGGGCCATCATCTGTTTCCGTTGCGGGAAGGAGGGGCACATAGCAGCAAACTGCCGCACCAAGATGGGACCAATGCCTTCTGCTGGGGGAGAGAGAAAACCAGACAAAGAGCCTGGGAAAAGAAGGGAAACCACCATGAAAGGGGTGGAGCCTACTGCACAGTTCCATCCTACTCCAGGGGAGGAGGAACCATCCTCCTCATCAGAGGAAAGTGAAACCGAATCTGACGACTAAGGTCTGGTAAGTTCCCAATAGGGCCCCATGACTATCCCAGTAGAACTTAAAGTGCCCTCTACCTCAGCGCAAGAAAAAATGCTGGCCCTTTTAGATTCGGGATGCACACATTGCATCGTTAGCCCTGAGGTGGTGGAAAAACTGGGGCTGAAACTGAAAACTTTAAAAGTCCCCATTGCTTTTTGCCAGCTGGATGGCTCAATAGGTGGGGGGAGCCCTGCCCATTTTGTAACCGAGCCAATAGACATGTGGATGGGAACTCACCAAGAGACTATAAGTTTTATTGTCGTGCCAGGAATGGATCGGCCTCTCATACTAGGGTTACCTTGGTTACGGAAGTGGAACCCACGCATCAATTGGAGAAAAGGGTGGTTGCGCATCCAATCCGCTACACCCCCTGAGGGAGAGGGGGGGCTCCAAAGCCTGTTAACGCTAAACCTAACTTAGCAGCCACAGGGCAAGAAAAAATTGAGGGGGAGGAGAAAATCCCAAAAGAATATTGGGACCTAAAGGATGTTTTCAGTGAGAAATCCTCTGATAAATTACCCTCTCAACGCACAACAGATTGCAGTATTGATATCCTCCCGGGGGTGAAACTTCCAAAACCCCAAATCTACTCAATGACCCCTTGTGAAATGGACGAATTATGGAAGTTTATTGAAATTTTTTTACAAAGGGGGTTTATTGAACCTGCTAGGCCCCGAGTGGCTGCTCCAGTGTTGTTTAGAGAAAAGAAAGATGGCTCCTTTCATCTCTGTGTGAACTATAAGAACTTAAATGCAGTGTCTGTATGCAATGTTTACCCCCTCCCTCTGATGAAGAACATGTTGGCCCAATTGGGTAAAGGGAAGATTTTCACAAAATTAGACCTAAGAGAGGCTTATTACAGAGTCAGGATTAAAAAGGGAAATGAATGGAAAACTGCTTTCAACTGCCCACTTGGTTGTTTTCAATTCCGAGTACTCCCTTTTGGCCTACAGGGGGCACCAGCGGTTTTCATGCAACTAATAAATGAAGTTTTGCATGACCACCTGTACAAGGGCGTGATGGTCTATCTTGATGACATCCTTATTTACACCGAAACACACGAAGAACAAGTGACATTGGTGCGTTCAGTTCTCAAAAAACTCCATGCGGCGGAGCTTTATGCCAAATTGTCTAAATGTGAATTTCATCAGGAAAAAATTGACTACCTAGGTTATTGCATCTCCCACAATGGCATCGAGATGGACCCAGCTAAAGTCCAAGCCATCACCGAATGGGCACCCCCCCCCCCCGCACCCGCAAACAATTACAGAGTTTTTGGGGATTTGCGAATTTTTATCGTCAATTTATTCCCTCCTTCGCCAGCATTGCGCTACCCATTACAAATCTCCTAAAGTCAAAAGGGGAGGCCAAACCCAAACCGGGGAAGCCAGTGAAATGGACTATGGAATGTCAGGCCGCATTCAAAAAACTGAAGCAGCTCTTTGCAGCTGAACCCGTTTTGAAACACCCGGACATGGATGCACCATTTATCGTTCAAGCTGACACTAGTGATGTAGCAGTGGGGGCAGTGTTACTTCAAACAAACACTGATGGGCACCTGCAGCCTTGCGCTTATAACTCCCGAAAACTGACAGAGACGGAGAGATGATGGGCTGTATGGGAAAAAGAAGCTTTTGCTGTCAGGTGAGCTTTGGTGACCTGGCGACATTTCCTTTAGGGAACTAAACACCCTTTTGAGGTGTGGACTGATCACAAAAATCTGGAGGTGTTAAAGACTCCTTGAAAGCTGTCTCCTAAACAAATGCGTTGGGTGCAACATTTCAACCGATTCAATTTCACCCTAAAGTACATCCCTGGAGGGAAGAACTTCATGGCTGATGCATTATCCAGACTCCCACAATACAACAGTTCCAAGCTAAGCGTGGTTCTTCCAGTCATCCCAGCGAAGAGTCTTGCTACCCCAACGGTTACCAGAAGCCAAAGCAACTCTAATTTGGAGGTCACAACATACCTCATCTGCAAACTCAAGGATGGCCTTGAGTCCGATTACTAGTTTAAGGAACATTCAAATGAATGCACCATGAAAGATGAACTGGCTTGGATAGGCCCTAAATTGTATGTTCCTGCAAGCATGAAGTCTTTTGTGCTACAACGAGCTCATGATTCCCGCATGGCAGGGCATTTTGGGTTTGTGAAAACTCTGCATCTCATTAAAAAACAATTTTGGTGGCCGTCTTTGAAAAAAGACATTGAGTCGTATGTGGCCAGTTGCACCGTATGTGCTGCCACTAAGCGGCCACCAGGAAAGCCCCAAGGCCTGCTTCAAGGTGTAGCCCATCCTGAATCCCCGTGGAAGGAAATATCAATGGATTTCATTGTCAAATTACCGGAGAGTCAAGGAAATACCGTGGTCTGGGTAGTCACGGACCTGTTCTCTAAACAGGTTCATTTTGTGCCTTGTTCCAAGATCCCTTCAGCTAAATCTTTAGCTAAATTGTTTATTACACATATATACCGTTTGCATGGGGTGCCGGAACGCATAATATCAGATAGAGGGGTACAGTTCACCTCCCTCTTCTGGAACGAGTTTTTGAAGTTGATTGGCTCCGCCCAGGGGTTAAGCTCCACCCACCATCCTCAGACTAATGGGGCTTGTGAAAGGACTAACTCTGTTTTGGAGCAGTACCTCCGGTGTTTCATCAATTATCAGCAGGATAATTGGACTGAACTGTTACCACATGCTGAAGTAGCGTACAACAACTCTGTGCACAGCAGCACCGGTTTCACCCCTTTTAGAGTTGTGTTTGGGCAGGACTTTGTACCTATCCCAGAATTACCCCGTGAAAAGCCACAAGTCTTATCCCTCTCCGAGTCGAGTGACCAGCTCCAACAAGTCTGGCCCATAGCCCGAAAGACATTGGAAGCTGCTCATCGAGCACACAAGAAACAAGCTGACAAAAAGAGGGTGAAAGAAAGGGAGTGCAAAATTGGGGATCAAGTTTCTCTGTCTACCAAATTTCTCCAAACTACCCAAAAGTTGAAGAAATTAGGGCCTAAGTATGTTGGTCCGTTTCCTATTGTGAAGATCATTAACCCTGTTTCTGTACAGTTGGAATTGCCAAAGTATCTCAACCGTATTTACCCCGTGTTTCATGTTAACCTTCTGAAACCAATGCACACCTCCTCTGTTCGGACACCCGTACCGCCACCTCCTGCCCCTCTTCTCATTGAAGGAGAGCAACATTTTGAGATCAAAGAGATTTTGGACTCCAGGAGACGTAGGAATCAGGTTCAATATCTGGTCTCCTGGAAACATTTTCCCCCATCCCAAGCTGAATGGGTTGATAAGTCCCATGTTAGAGCTCCTAGACTTTTGCGGAAATTCTACTCTACCTATCCCGATAAGCCCTGACTCATGTTGCCATATATGTGTCTAATCTGTCTTGTTCCTGTTTTTCTCTCTACATTTTTTTTCCCAGGGGTGATGTCCTTTCCTGACGGAGGGCCCTATGTCAGCTTCTGCTTTGCTGCTTGCTTTCGGCTGCCATTGAAATGGGGAGGGGGGGAGATAACATGGTATTTGGGAGGGGAAGCTTAAGCACAGGAGTGAATGAAGAGGGGAGTGATTTTCTCACCATCTACTGCGCATGCTGCAGATAGTGGAATTGCTGCCAAGGCCAACCATCCGGCATACCAATCTGATGATGGGTTTTGAAGCTGCAGCCCACATGACACCTGTGGGGTGTGCGGATTGGACTGGGGGATGGGGTTACTGGGGGGGGGGAGTTGGGTCACATATTGATATCTACGATTATGCACGCTTTTGCCTCAGATCTTGCTTTGCTAGCTGCTATCTACTCATAACCAGTAAAAGTACTCTGAAAAATGGAGTTGAGTGGTTTCTTTCTTGGTTACTGATGGAGGCTGCCCTGACAGTCCCACTTGCATCTATTCCTATTCCAAATCTCCAATCTGTCTGTCTCCATTCTGATCTTTCCAACAATTGCTTCCCGTTGGTTACAGTGAGATTCACTTGGTTACAGGTTTCACTTCCGCAATTAGTATTTAAAGTCTTTACCCTTTGAAACAATATCAACTCCTCTTGTTTTCCCCCAGTCTGCCTTCCTACACAACTCCACCATTTACATCTCACTACACTCTTTTGGCATGAATCAGGAGCACACAGATATTTCTCATTACTAGTGTAGGATTGGATCCATTCAATTTTTCCACATCTATCTACGGCTGCATAGGTATTTGCTGCTTTACAAACATCAAAGATTACTGTAAAGGCTCCATTGACATTATGAGTCCATTCAGACTGTCCCAACACTAACTGATTCCTCTTTCCTCCACTTCTTACTCTGAGTGCCCATTGCCAGGGGTCTTTCCTTGGATCATAACAGAAAGTTTCAATTCCATGTCTGCACATCAAGTACTGAGTCCCATTGTAACTGCATGGAGTACTAGTCCCTCCACATTCTCGAGCAGTATGATATTTCAGGGTTTTAGTAACTCTATTACCCGTCTTTGTGGTACTGATACATTCCTCACATCCCACTGTTTTTAAAGCTCTTTTCTGTCTTCTGTTGGGGCTTCCTCACTTACATTTTACCCCTTGGATGTTGTTACACAAGCTGAGGTTCTGCTGGTCCTTACAAGGTGCAATGCTCGCCTAATTTCCTTTAACTGATTGCAGTATAAGGATGATAGGTTATAACAGCTCAAGTTCTGAGGGGCCTCAGACTCCCGATAGTGTAGAGCCTGGTTATTTATTGTCCAATGGCTTTGGCCATCTAAAATACACAGCCCCTGTAAAGTTCTAAAAAGTCCCAGTAACACCAACACTTGGAAAAGACTCGTCATTCTGGGATTAGATCCTCAATAATGGCAACGTCACACTCTTCCTTACAGTCTCCATGTACTGGGGCACAATCTGGACAATGGGTGCAGTAGCAGGACTCGCACCAGCACTTACAGTCACAGAACCAACACATCCACAGTGCTTATTTATACTCTATTGCCTTCTTAGAGTTAGTTTCAGTGGGTCGGCTTGAGGAATGCTTTTCCACTCTATTGGGGCCTCCACTGGTCCTTTCACTCCGGTATAATACAATACAATACAATAGTAGAGTTGGAAGGGACCTTGGAGGTCTTCTAGTCCAACCCCCTGCCTAGGCAGGAAACCCTATACCGTTTCAGACAAATAGCTATCCAACATCTTCTTAAAGACTTCCAGTGTTGGGGCATTCACAACTTCTGGAGGCAAGCTGTTCCACTGATTAATTGTTCTCACTGTCAGGAAATTTCTCCTCAGTTCTAAGTTGCTTCTCTCCTTGATTAGTTTCCACCCATTGCTTCTTGTCCTACCCTCAGGTGCTTTGGAGAATAGTTTGACTCCCTCTTCTTTGTGGCAACCTCTGAGATATTGGAATAATGCTATCATGTCTCCCCTAGTCCTTCTTTCTCTTAAGCTAAACATACCCAGTTCCTGCAACCGTTCTTCATATGTTTTAGTCTCCAGTCCCCTAATCATCTTTGTTGCTCTTCTCTGCACTCTTTCTAGAGTCTCCACATCTTTTTTACATCGTGGCGACCAGAACTGAATGCAGTATTCCAAGTGTGGCCTCACCAAGGCATTATAAAGCGGCATCAACACTTCACGTGATCTTGATTCTATCCCTCTGTTGATGCAGCCTAGGACTGCGTTGGCTTTTTTGGCAGCTGCTGCACACTGCTGGCTCATATTTAAATGGTTGTCCACTAGGACTCCAAGATCCCTTTCACAGTTACTACTACTGAGTAAGGTATCACCTATACTGTACCTGTGCATTCCGTTTTTGTTGCCTAAATGTAGAACCTTACTCTTTTCACCATTGAATTTCATTTTATTAGATAGTGCCCAATGTTCAAGTTTGTCAAGATCCTTCTGTATCTTAAGCCTATCTTCTGGAGTGTTGGCTATTCCTGCCATCTTGGTGTCATCTGCAAATTTGATGAGTTCCCCATTTATTCCCTCATCCAAATCATTGATGAAGATGTTGAAGAGTACTGGGCCTAAAACAGAGCCTTGGGGTACTCCACTGCATACTTCCCTCCATGTAGATGCAGTTCCATTGAGAACTACACGTTGAGTGCGGTTGGTCAGCCAGTTACCAATCCATCTGGTGGTGATGCTGTCTAACCCACATTCTTCTACTTTATCTAGTAGTAGGTTATGGTCTACCTTATCAAAAGCCTTACTGAAGTCCAAGTAAACTATATCAACGGCATTCCTCTGGTCCACTAATTTTGTCACATTATCAAAGAATGCAATAAGATAAGTCTGGCATGATCTGTTTTTGACAAATCCATGTTGGCTTTTGGCTATTACTTTGTTTGCTTCTAGGTGTTCGCAAATTCGTTGCTTGATTATTTTTTCCAGAATCTTTCCTGGTATTGAGGTTAGGCTGATAGGTCTGTAGTTTCCTGGATCTAATTTTTTCCCTTTTTTGAAGATGGGAACCACATCAGCTCTTTTCCAGTCCTCTGGTAGTTCCCCGGTGTTCCAGGATCTCTGAAAGATATAATTCAGTGGTTCTGAGATCTCGTCTGCTAGTTCCTTCAGAACTCTGGGGTGTAATCCATCCGGTCCTGGTGATTTGAACTCGTCTAGGGTAGACAGGTGCTCACTTACCATTTTCTTCCCTATTTCAATTTGTGTTCCTAATTTTGTGGTGCTGCTTTTGATAGGTTGGACTGTTTTATCCCTTTGTGTAAAGACAGAGGCAAAACATGAGTTAAATAGTTCTGCTTTCTCCCTGTTGCTTGTCACCTTCTTGCCACTTTCTCCTAGCAATGGACCAATTGTTTCCTTAACTTTTTTCTTGTTTTTAACATGTTGGAAGAAGCTTTTTTTGTTAATTTTTACTTTTGTGGCAAGCCTTTCTTCATTGTGAGCCTTAGCTTTCCTCACTTCATCTTTACAGGCTCGGGCTATTTGCTGATATTCTGCCTTAGTTATGTCCCCCTCCTTCCACTTTTTATACTTACTTTTTTTGTCTTTCAGTTTGTCAGATAGTTGTTTATGCAGCCATGCTGGTTTCTTTTGGGAGCTGTTGTTTTTCTTCTTCATTGGTATTGTGTTAGACTGGGCTTTTCTAATCTCATTTTTCAAAATTTCCCAAGCTTCTTGAGTTGTTTTCCCCTCTAGGATTCTCATCCATGGAATTTTTCCCAAGCTCTCTCTAAGTTTATTGAAATTAGCTCTCTTAAAGCCCAAGACTCTAGTTTGACTTTGTTCTACTACTTGTGTTTGGATAATGTTGAATTCCAATATTGCATGGTCACTTGCCCCCAGGGTTCCTATGGCTTCAACACCTTCTATCATTTCCTCTCTGTTAGTGAGAATTAAGTCCAGTATGGCTGATTCCCTGGTTTCCTTCTCTACTTTTTGGAAAACAAAGTTGTCTGCTAGGTTTGTTAGGAACCTGTTGGATCTTCCACTTGGTGCAGAGTTTGTTTCCCAGTTGATGTCAGGTATAGTGGGTCCAGTTTTTCCCTGCCGTTCGGACAGCTGTTTCGGACTTCAGTAACACCTGGAAAGGTCCTTCCCAGTTGGGTGTAAGTTTCTCCTCTCTCCAGATTTGGATCAGCACCCAGTCACCGATTTGGAATTTGTGGACTGGAAACACCAACGGAGGTGTTTGTGCCAACAATCCTTGTTTCCTAAGAACATCAAAATATCTGGACAGTTTATGCACATATTGTCTCAGCACTCTATCTCTAGTTTGCAATGATTCTATGCAAATTTCCCCTGGAGTAAATGCAACGCCAAACATTAGTTCATATGGTGATAACCCAATATCTTTCCTTGGTTGGGTTCTTATTCTCAAGAGAGCCAGAGGTAGACATTTGGTCCATGGCAAATGGGTCTCCAATATTAATTTGGTCAAAGATTCTTTTATTTTGCCATTGGCACGTTCAGATTTACCACCACTCTGAGCATGCCAAGAGGTGTGAAATTTCCAATCTATTCCCAAAGCCTCCATTATATTTTGTAATACCTTGGAAGTGAAGTGACTTTCCTGGTCACTATCAATTTGAGTGATCAATCCATATCTAGGTACTATTTGGTCCAGCAGTACTCTAGACACCACATTTGCAGTTGCATTACTACAAGGATAAGCCTCCACCCATCCAGTTAGATGATCAATAATTACTAACAGGTATTTTACGCTCCCTACTTCAGGTAACTCAGTAAAATCCACCTGGACACATTGAAAAGGTCTGAAAGCAGGGGGCCTTCCCCCAGCTTGTTGCCTTCTCATGGCTTGTCTGTTTACCTTTTTACATATTAGACATTTATCAATGATTTGCTTAGCTAATGTGTAAATCCCTATGCATCCATAATGCTTCCATACTTCATCTGCTAATGCCTGTATTCCCCAATGACTTCCCTCATGTAATCTTTCCAGCAAACCTCTAGCTAGAGGCTTACTGATTACTTGTACTGTGCCATTTGGCCATTTGGCCCCCCCTCCTGTGATATTATGGACTGGGTCAATGGAGTGCGGCCCTGGCGATGGATGTGAGTGTGGCTGGCTTGGGCGGAGCTTAGCTGTTGGAGTCGGAGTTGGAGCAGCCGCCGATGCCGCCGCTGTCCTCGTTGCCGCCATCACTGGCCGCTTCACCATCTCGCAATCTAGCATCTGCTGCAATTTTGGACAGCTGTCCGTTACCCTTACATATTGTCCCCAACATCGACTATTCTTATGATGGACATAGCTTCCTGCTACCCCCTTGAACACTGCTGGCTGCCCCCCCCACCCCGTGGACATGTCATCTCCTCGTTCCATCTCCCCATGATGTCATCCCGTTTCGTTGATGCCACACTCTCCTCTATGCTATACTGCGACAGAACTTTATTCCCTCCGGGAACTCCCCCTTTCCCGGGGATGCCCTTCTGACCTATCAAGACGCTTCCTTCATGACGGATCTTGGGATCCTGAGAGGTGGCATGCGAACAAGAGATTTCTTAGGGGTTTTTTACAGGGGATTTTAAACCAAATTTTAAGGGGGGGAGGGGGGGTTGATTCGGATGGCTCAGAGAGGCTTGGGGGGGAGTCTGCCAGGGCACAGGCCAGATCTAACTAATGGGTGCGGGTTGGGAGGGCTGGGAAGGGTTGGGATTCCGGGGGAGACGCTAAGCCATTCCATTGGGGGGTTCACCATCTCCACTGTTTGTGGGAGAGGCAGATATGGTGGGGGCCGAGGGCCAAATGATGTTCGGAGGACGAGGGTTTGCTGTTTAAGAGCGATCGCGCGTTCCGACCCTCATCGCCCTTCTCGCACCCCCAGGTGCTCGGGATTACAGGACCC
The DNA here is from genome assembly GCF_964273705.1 of Natrix helvetica. Lineage (NCBI taxonomy): Eukaryota > Metazoa > Chordata > Lepidosauria > Squamata > Natricidae > Natrix > Natrix helvetica. Next base: position 52,728,517 of record NC_138555.1, read on the forward strand.
TGGTCTCCAGCTGGTGTCGCTTAACGTCAGGTCCGTGGTACATAAGGCTCCCCTCATTTACGACCTCATACAAGAGGGTAGAGCGGACCTGGCGTGCATTACGGAGACCTGGTTGGGCCATGAGGGGGGTGTGCCCCTTAGCGAACTATGCCCACCAGGCTTCCAGGCGTTTCACCAGCCGAGAGCCCAGGGCAGGGGCGGGGGGGGGGGGTGGCGGTGGTTATTGGGGAAAGTCTCAGACCTCAGGAGGTCACTGTGCCTCAGATAGGCGGGTGTGAGTCCCTCTTTGTGAAGTGGGGCCTTGGAGCTCAGGTGGGCCTTTTTGTTACGTACCTGTCTCCCTGCTACATTTCATCGGCCCTGCCAGAGCTGCTGGATGTCTTAGCTGGATTGGCGGTCGATTTCCCCAGGCTCATGGTCCTGGGGGATTTCAATCTGCCTTCCATTGGCGAGACATCCGAGTCAGCTCGGGAGTTCATGGCTTCCATGACAGCTATGGACCTAACTCAGTTAATTCAAGACCCCACCCATAATGGGGGACACACGCTCGACCTGATTTTTGTCTCTGGGCAGTGGATGAATGATCTAGATTTAGGGGATATTTCTATTCAACCCTTGTCATGGTCTGATCATTTCCTCATCAGGCTTGACTTCCATACCACTACCCCTCACCCCAGGCACCTGATGGACCCCGAAAGGTTCCTGATGGAGCTTGGGACTTTTCCTGAATCCCTTGCTCACAACTCGACCGAATCCCTAGTGGAAGCCTGGGATAGGGCTGCCGCTGGGGCCTTGGATCGCTTTGTGCCTTTGCGGCCTCTGACCCGGTGTTGATCCCGGATGGCTCCCTGGTTTACCGAGGAGCTCCGGGAGATGAAACGCCGGAAAAGACGCCTAGAGAGTGGCTGGAGGGCCAGCCAGTCCGAATCTGATCGAACACTAGTAAGAATTCATATTAAATCCTACTTAGTGGCGATAGAAGCGGCAAAACGGCAATATTTTTTCGCTCTTATCGCGTCCGCAGATAACCGCCCAGCCGCCCTGTTTAGGGTGACCCGCTCCTTACTTAAACAACCAACCGAGTCCCTCCGGGGAGAGGGGGTGGTCTAGAAATCAAATAAAATAAAAATAAAGGAACTGGGGAAGACCCCTTGCAGGGTACGGCTGAAGAATTTGTTCAGTATCTGCAGGATAAAATCGCTCAGATCCGGACAGGCTTGGACTCTGACTGGGTAGATTTGGGCGAGCCGACGGGGATGAATCTTGAGGAGACAATCTGGGATGGGTTTGACCCTGTGACCCCCGAAGGCATGGACAGGATTATGGGGAGACTCAGTGCTGCCACTTGTGTGCTGGACCCGTGACCCTCTTGGTTAATTTCGGCTTCCCGGGAGGTGACACGAGGCTGGCTCCAGGCGATTACCAACGCTTCATTGAGAGAGGGGTTCTTTCCCACCACCTTGAAGGAGGCAGTGGTGAGTCCCCTCCTTAAGAAGCCTTCCCTGGACCCAGCCTCTTTAGCCAACTATCGTCCGGTCTCCAACCTTCGCTTTGTAGTGTGGTAGCACGTCAGCTTCCCCAGTACCTGGATGAAGCTGTCTACCTGGATCCATTTCAGTCGGGTTTCAGGCCCGGGTACAGCACGGAGACGGCATTGTTCGCGTTGGTCGATGATCTCTGGCGGGCCCGGGACAGGGGCTGTTCCTCTGTCCTGGTCCTATTAGACCTCTCGGCGGCTTTCGATACCATCGACCATGGTATCCTACTGCGACGACTTGGGGGGTTGGGAGTGGGGGGCACCGTTTTACGGTGGTTCTCCTCCTACCTGTCAGATCGGTCGCAGTTTGTGTTGACTGGAGGGCAGAGATCGACCCCCAGGCGCGTCACCTGTGGGGTGCCCCAGGGGTCGGTTCTCTCACCCCTCCTGTTCAACATATACATGAAACCGCTGGGCGAGATCATCCGTGGTTTTGGGGTACGGTATCATCAATATGCTGATGATACCCAACTTTTCATCTCTACCTCAAACCACCCAAACGATGCCCTCGGCGTGATGTCCCGATGCCTGGAGGCTGTGCGGATCTGGATGGGGAGGAACAGGCTCAAGCTCAATCCCTCCAAGACTGAGTGGCTGTGGTTTCCGTCATCCCGATTTGTACATCTTGTCCCATCTTTGACGATAGGGGAAGAAATTTTAGCCCCCCCAGAGAAGGCTCGCAATCTGGTTGTCCTCCTGGATACGCGGCTTAGTTTAGAAGAACACCTGACGGCCGTGACCAGGGGGGCCTTTTACCAGGTTCGCCTGGTACGTCAGTTGCGCCCCTTCCTGGATCGGGATGCTCTGTGCAGTCACTCATGCCCTCGTCCTTTCTCGCCTGGACTACTGCAATGCTCTCTACATGGGGCTGCCCTTGAAGAGCACCCGGAGGCTTCAGCTGGTCCAGAATGCGGCCGCACGGGTTGTCATGGGGGTACCTAGGTGCTCCCATGTTACACCCCTTTTAGGCGGCCTGCACTGGTTGCCGGTTGTTTTCCGGGTGCGATTCAAGGTATTAATTATGACCTTTAAAGCGCTCCATGGCTTAGACCCAGGGTACCTGCGAGACCACCTACTGCCACCAGTAGCCTCCCACCGTCCAATACGATCCCACAGAGTTGGCCTCCTCAGGGTGCCGTCAGCCAGTGTCGGCTGGTGACCCCCAGGGGGAGAGCCTTCTCTGTGGGAGCGCCTTCCCTCTGGAATGAGCTGTCCCCGGAGCTTCACATAATCCCTGACCTCCGGTCCTTCCGACGCGCCCTAAAAAGTTGGCTTTTCCAACAAGCCGGCCTGGCCTGTTAATTTTAACTTATTTTAAATGTATTGTCTTTTAAATTCGGTTGTTTTTTTGGATATGTATATAATTTTTTTAACTTTGGGATGTGTGTGTTGTTGTTTTTTTTTTAATGTTGTACGCCGCCCTGAGTCCTTTTGGAGAAGGGCGGCATATAAATCCAAATAAACAGAAACAAACAAACAGAAACTTGTCTTCCATCTGGAAGAAACCATTTCCCTTTCTCTCCCTGCTGTCTCCCTAATTGGACCAACTCCTTTTCCTCCTTCTCTGAAAATACAGGGATCTCCTCTATTTGTTCCACAGTTGGCATTAACACATACATGCTTCCAACATCTGATGCCTTTTTAGCTTCCTCATGTTGGGATCCTCTGATTAATGTTGGACCCTTTGATTTATTTGGCGCCGTCTCATGTCTAGGCTCACACTTCAGCTGGAGGACATGAAGGGAATTTCCCGGAGATAACATTCCATTTATGGCCGCAATAAAAAGGGTTCAAAGCAAACATTTCATCCCTTACTGTGATATCTCTGACTGTCTAATCAATGATATATTTACGTGTAAAGTTTTGCCATACATGAAATTTTATCCTTCCTTACGTAGTTCCCTTGTTTATTTTTGTATCCACCCATCTTTTGTAACCAATAAAAGGGACGTGCGGAGTTAGATCTGTGCGGTCCCATCCTGAGAAAACTCCTGTGTGTTTCTCTTATTCGGCCGGTTTCATGGGAGGCCCTTCACAGGTATTCTTACAACTGGTGACCCCGACCTGATAGCTCCTAGGCTATACGTCCCTTGAACCTCCTGTACTCATCGCCTGGAAGAGGCCGTGCACACGATCCCGTCCATGAGACGACGATCCCCTCGTGAGTATGGGGGGGAAGTTAACCAAGCAGCAGGTTGCACACCTGCACGAACTTGGTGAGCTGATCAAGGTTTCAATTATTATTTTAAAAAATAATGGAAAATTTTTACCTATTTTATCTAAGAAAGAATTGGTCAATTTCTTAGAATATATTTTGAATAACTGCCCTGCTTACCAAGAAAAGGGCTCCTTAAAAACGTCTACATGGCGAAAATTGGGTGTTTACTTCCATGAGACGCCAAGGGCCCCCGGGAAAATACTATCTTCATGGCGGGTAGTTATGGAGTGCCTTATTATTCATGAAAAAGGCTAGGCAGAGGCATTGAAGCCCTCCGCCCTTCCACCCCCCTATAAAAAGGAAGCCTCACTTACTGAAGAAGCTACAGATAAAATTAAAGGGGCATATTCAATTGATAGTCCCCGCCCCCCCAGCGCTCCTTTGCCCAATTCCACCGGGCCACCCGCTCATAATAATGCTATGAGCGCGGTTGCCCTGGCTATGGCTAACGCTCGCAGCCAGGGGCTCCTCGACGCTGATGAATTGGCTCAATGTTCTGCTTTTCCTGTTTTGCTTCTGCCCAACCCTGCGGGGGTTGGGGCTCCAGTGCCGATATATGACCCCCTTCCTCTGAAAACGATTAGAGACATAAAAGCTGCCGTCTCAAGGGTCTTTTTAATTCCATAGCTGCATCCTTTATCATGACTCCCCAGGATTGGAAGGACTTACTGAGAATGCTCCTCATGGGGCCTCAGTATGTTGTATGGGAGTCGGACTTTTTACGGGAGGCTCAGAGTGCTGCCCGAATGGCAGGGAATCCCGCCATCACTGGGGACCATGTTGCTGGTACTGGCGCCTTTGCCTTGATTACAGCCCAAATACAACTTCCAGTGGCTGTTTTTATGCTTGTTAGTATTGCTGCTTTGCGTGCTTTGGAGAAATCGGATGAAGCCACTGGATTGCCTCCTTTTCTAAGATTCACCAGGGTCCGAATCAAGCCTTTTCGGACTTCGTGGATGAATTGCAAAAGGCAGTGAACAGGCAAATTGACAATCCTGACGCTAGATCTGAACTATTGTTAAAATTGGCTTTTGAGAATGCTAATGCTGACTGTCACCGTATCTTACAACCTCTTGCTTCTAAACCGGGTGTTACTTTGGCGGAATATCTTAAAGCCTGCCGCATTGTGGGGACAAGCGCCTTTGCAATGGACGCCCTTGCTGCCACCTTGCAGCAGGGCGGTCGCCCGGCTGGAAATTGCTTAAACTGTGGCAAACCGGGACATTTTAAATCTCAATGTAGAGCCCCGGGTTGGGGGGGCATCCCGCAAAAACTCTAATTCAGGGGCTAAGCCAAAAACTGTTTGTCCAAAATGTAAAAAGGGGTACCATTGGGCAAATCAATGCTGCTCAAGCCAACAAACCGCCCAGTCGGGAAACTAGAAGCGGGGCCAACAGCCAGCCCCACCCAAAAGGCTGTAAGAACAAAGCTGCCGCTATCCCCTGCTTTACTTTCTCCTTCACTGGAATTTGTTGCTGACGTTTCCCTAGATGCGTCGTTTCCTAACACGCCTTACTTTATTTCAGCTACACCCTCTGTTGCCCTCTCCCCCCCCCCCCACATCTGCTTTACTTTTTCCTCACGATTCACTTCTCTCTTGCGGTGCTTCTTTTCCTCCAACGCTTTTGACATGCTCAGCGGAACAGCAAATTGTGCTTCAAATCGTTGCAAACCAACCCTTAATAATCCATAAAGGGGATAAATTGGCTAAGGTTTTAATTCTCCCCCATGAGGATAGTCCCCCATGAGGATAGTCCCCCAATTTTACATGATGAACAATCAAAAATCAATGATGCATTGGCAGTCACGAAAACGATGGAAAGTAATCGCCCTAACATGGAATTCTATATTAAGGGCTGTTGTTTCTCTGGTATTCTAGATACTGGTGCCGATGTTTCTGTGATCCGGACTGTTGAGTGGCCTCCCGAATGGCCTACCGAGCAGTCATCTGCAGTCTGAGGCGTCGGTGGAACTCAGGTCGCCCAAATTAGCAAAGAGTGGCTGCCAGCAACATCGCCCCAGATTTCTACTACTGCTCATATCAAACTGGTAATATTACCGCTCCACATCAATTTGTGGGGTAGAGATCTGTTGCAACAATTTGGAGCAAAACTAAGTCTGGACTGAGCATGTCCCCTCCATCACCACTCCCGCTTTCTTTAAAATCGGAGAGCCCGGTATGGATTGACCAGTGGCCGCTCACCTTTGAGAAGGCCTCAGCTTTGCGAAACCTGGTTTTAGAACAATTAGAATTAAACCACATAGAACCCTCGCTAAGTCCTTATAACACCCCAGTTTTTGTCATAAAAAAGAAATCAGGTAAATGGCATTTTTTACACGACCTTCGTGCGGTTAACACCATTATCCAGCCGATGGGGGCACTGCAATGCGGTCTCCCCAACCCAAATTTAATTCCAAAAGATTTTGACCTAATGATCATTGACTTGAAGCATGCCTTTTTTTCCATTCCACTTCACCCGAGAGATATGCAACTGTTTGCCTTTACAGTGCCTGAAATAAACATGTCTCGGCCCACCTCCCGCTATCAATGGAGAGTGTTGCCTCAGGGCATGCTAAATAGCCCTACTATGTGTAAATTTTATGTGGATTCTATTTTGCAGCCATACCGCCTTCGGTTTCCCCATTTGTTAGTGTACCATTATATGGATGATATCCTTGTTGCAGCTCCAGGCCCTGAGGGGACAGTAAGAAGTACATTGCCTATTCTCACTACTATGTTAACAGAGGGGGGACTCCATATAGCCCCGGATAAAATACAATACAAGCAACCTTTTTTATATTTAGGCCATAAATTGTTATCTTCACACTCTGCTCCTGTTGTCCCTCATATTAAGCTATCACAGAAGACAACTTTGGTGCAGCTGCAACAATATTTAGGAACTATAAATTGGGTTAGACCTTACCTTGGTATTTCTACCAAGCAGTTAGCACCTCTCTTTTCAGCACTTACACAAGGCAAACATCCGTCTGATTTGATAAGTCTGAATAAGGCACAATTGGAAATTCTGACGCTAGTCGAGCTTGCATTGCGTAAACAATGGGTGGATCGCTGTATCCCGGACAAACCACTTGTTATTGTCCTGCTTAATACCACGGACATCCCAACTGCTATTTTAGCCCAAAATCCGGGACCACTCCTCATTTTGGAGTGGCTGCACCTTTCACATACTCCACGTAATACCATTAATCAAAAGCCTTTTCAATTCGCTTCTTTGATCACCAAAGCCCGCCTGAGGGCAAAAGCCTTGATGGGCATTGAACCATCAACCTTATATGTCCCATGCTCTCTTGCCACGTGGGATGTGATGTATATCAATTCTGAGCAGTTACAGATAGCTCTCACGGAATGGCCAGGTCACATTTCCTGCCACCCGCCCGCGGATCCGAGAATTCAGCTTTTGAAGACAGTTCCAATCCTTTTGAATAATTTATTGCAGCCACTACCAATTCAAAATGCCATCACCCTTTTTGCTGACGGTGGGAAACAATTTGGAGCCTGTGCCTGGTTTAGAAATGGCCAATGGCACACAAAAATTACTCCACCGCAAAAGTCAGCGCAGAGAGCCGAATTGGCTGCCACTATTTTGGCATTTAAACATTTTTCATCAGAATCCTTTAACTTAATTTTGGACAGTTTGTATGTGACACAAATTGTCTCTACTATTTTTCAGTCATATCTGTCACCATCTTTGGATCCTGAATTAACTTCCTTGTTTTCTACACTCCAAGCTCTTATTGTTGCAAGGAAGGAACCTTATTTCGTTACGCACATAAGAAGTCACCAGCCTTTTCCTGGTCCCCTCCAGGAAGGTAATGATATGGCTGATGCTATAGCGTCTGGTGCTTCACTTTTGACTCTTTCACCTGTCTCTCCTTGGGACAGTCATTCTTATTTCCATCAGAATAAAAAATCACTCATAAAGCAATTTGACATCACTCAGGCTGAGGCAACTGCAATTTTACAGCAGTGCCCAACTTGTAGCAAACAAGCACACTCACTTCCCATGGGAGTAAATCCTAGGGGCACAGAGTCTTGTCAAATTTGGCAGATGGACGTGACTCAGTATAATTCTTTTGCCCCTTGGAAATATATTCATGTTTCAATAGACACCTTTTCAGGCTTCATCATTGCTACCCCACAAAGGGGTGAAGCCGTGAAGCACGTCATTAATCATTGCATTTGGTCATTCACAGCACTGGGACGCCCAAAAGAATTAAAAACGGATAATGGGCCTGCTTACACAAGCGCGGCTCTTGCTGCCTTTTGCAACCAATGGTCCATTACGCACAAATTTGGCATCCCATATAATTCACAGGGCCAAGCCATGGTGGAGCGTGCTAATCAGACCCTTAAACATGCTCTGGATAGGTACAATTTGGCTCAGGGAAAACGTCCCCCTAGCTTCCCGCTGCTGCAAAATAGGCTTAACCTTGCCCTTTATACGTTGAACTTTTTAAACCTCACTGGCACCCCCCCACCCCCCACCTCTGCAGCGACTCGTCATTTTTCTGCTTCTCCATCTGGAGCTTTTCCCCGGCCACAGGTGTACTTTAGACAATTTCCTGATCCTGCCTGGCGAGGCCCAGCCGACTTGATTACCTGGGGAAGAGGATATGCTGCAGTTAACAACAATGGTGCAACTATCTGGATCCCTGGCCGCTGTGTTCGTCCTTGTATGGTGCCCTTTGATCCAAACTCAAAGAGTGAAAGTAAGCCAAGTGGACAAACTGACTGATAACATATGGCAACATAATAACTTTGTACAGAACATAGCCAAGGTCTCATCTTTGGCCAACCTTACTGACTGCTGGCTTTGTATGCACATACCGGGGGATTCTAGAGGAGGGCTGACTTTACATGCTGTACCCTTTAACATGTCAGGGTGGTGGAATTGGCAACCCACAGATACAAATACACCAGCCCTTGTCCCTGCAGTTCAGGTCACACTTAGAGACGCTGCAGCCATTTGTTTTTATTCCTCTGGCCTCAGTGACAATGCTGTTATCTTAGGACATTGGCCATTATGTAATAGAACCCATTAGTGGGTCTCCTCAAAACAATGTCATGAAATAAAATCAATGTTAACAGCAACAGCATCAGATGGTGTCACAATCTATACAGATAACAAACACATGACAATAACAGAATACTGGGCATGTAGGACCCTGGAAAATCTTATTACCACTGCTAATTCATCTAAAAATGCCTTGGCTGATATGCCTGCGAATCTTTGGCTGTTGTGTGGAGATCAGGCCTACCGACAAATACCCAAAGATTGGAAAGGACTTTGTACTATGGGCTTTGTGATTCCCACTGTATATGCAATAAATAGTTTACCTTCAAACAGTATAGGACTGATAGAAAACCGTTCTGCACAGCATAGAATAAAAAGGAGTGGAAGTCTTAAGTATGATATGCCTTGGTATATGATTGCACTTCGTGCTATGTTTCCATGGATCGGAGCAGGATGGAATGCATATGATCTTTGACAATTGAATAACTGGACTGTGGCCATGTTTAATGAAACAACTAAAGCTCTTACCTTGCTCAACAAGGAAGTTGGAGAATTAAGAACATTTGCAATACAAACCAGATATGCATTGGACATTGTGCTGGCCTCAAAAGGTGGAGTTTGTGCGATAGTTGGACCTACATGTTGTACCTATGTAAGTGGTTACCAACCAAACATAACAGCGACAATTGAAACTATGCACGGGATGATTTCTGAAAATCCCTTGCATCTGTATCCTGAACATTTAAGTTTTGGGGAGATATGGGATGCAATGTGGTCATGGCTCACCGGTTGGGGATGGTTGAAAAAGGTATTATCCATTATTTTTGCAATAATTGTGGTATTAATTTGTTCTTGTTGTTGTATTCAATGTATTCCGTCCTTAATTACTATGGCTAGGAGTTTTTTACCAAAAAATCAGCAAATCAATGTTATTACTTCGGTTAATAACGGAGAACGACCCCAGCTGCTGCAGAAACCAGAATTTGTATTCAGCAGCCAGGAGGAATTGGAAGAAGGTGAAAGCTCTGTACGCCATAGCTATATTTACATGCCATCGGACAAAGAAGATAGTGTGTTTTGAAAACAAAAACAGAGGTGATGTTGGGATCTTCTGATTAATGTTGGACCCTTTGATTTATTTGGCGCCGTCTCATGTCTAGGCTCACACTTCAGCTGGAGGACATGAAGGGAGTTTCCTGGAGATAACATTCCATTTATGGCCGCAATAAAAAGGGTTCAAAGCAAACATTTCATCCCTTACTGTGATATCTCTGACTGTCTAATCAATGATATATTTACGTGTAAAGTTTTGCCATACATGAAATTTTATCCTTCCTTACGTAGTTCCCTTGTTTATTTTTGTATCCACCCATCTTTTGTAACCAATAAAAGGGACGTGCGGAGTTAGATCTGTGCGCTCCCATCCCGAGAAAACTCCTGTGTGTTTCTCTTATTCATCCGGTTTCATGGGAGGCCCGCCAGAGGTATTCTTACATCCTCATCCGCTACTCTATTTCCAATTACCTCAAAAGAGCTCCTTTTTTGATGTGCATGTACATGAGTTACTGCAATTCTCTTGGGCAATTGCAGTGATTCCATTATTTGTTTTATGAGCCCCTCATGGGCTAACTCCTTTCCCTTACTATTAATCATACCCCTTTCCATCCAAATCTTCCCAAATGTATGGACCACACCAAAGACATATTTAGAATCTGTATAAATTGTTTCAAGCCTTCCCTCCAACACTTTAAGTGCCTGATTCAGAGCATAAAGCTCACAAGTTTGAGCTGACCAATTACAGGGGAGGCTTCCATATTCCACCAGCTCCTTGGTGTGTCCATTTATGATTGCATAACCAATCTTCCTTATTCCTCCCTCTACTCAGGAAGATCCATCAATTCTCCTTGATCAAGAGGGTATTCTTCTAAGTCTGGCCTTACTTTTGTCTGCAAGTCAATCACTTCAATACAGTAATGTTCTAACCCTTCCTGATCTATCTGCCTAAGGTTGGCCAAAAACTGGGCAGGATTCAAGTTAAGATCAATTGTTAGTACCAAATCAGTCTGCTGCATCAATATTGTCTCATATTTTAAAATTCTGGAATCAGTAAGCCATCTCCCAGCTGAAGGATGGTCCTTACTTGGTGTGGGGTGCTGACTATACAGTAAGTGCTCCCCCAAAGGTCAATTTCCTACTGCACCAAGATAGCAGTAGCCACTATTGCCTGTATGCAAATGGGCCATCCTCTAATTACTGGATCCATTATTTTTGATAGGAAAGCTACAGGTTTTTGCTGTCCTGCCCAATTTTGGGTCAACACTCCTTGTGCTATTTCATCTTCAGTATTTAAAAAAGTTGGAAGGGCTTCTCTAAATTTGGGAGGCTCAACAGTGGAGCCTTCACTAAAGCTTGGTTTAAATTTTCAAAACTCCCTCTCTTGTGTTCTTCCCATTTCAGGTTCCATGGCTCTGTGTCTATTAGTTTGGAGTAGAGTGGTTTGGTCAAATCCGCATAGTTATCAATCCATAACCTGCAATATCCTACCAGTCCCAGGAACTTTCTGAGGGGTTAGTATTCTCATAAAAGTATCTTGTCCAAATTCTAACCTCATTTGTAACGCTCCCAAGGCATCCCTCCCCAACAAGGTTACTCCTGCTCCTGGGATATATAGCATTTCTTTTTTTATTCTTTTCTCCTCATTTTTAATACCTATTTCCAGAGGCATTATCTTGGGCACTTCAAATCCTTCTCCTTTTACCCCAGATACTTTAATTGTCTGGCCACTCAGCTTCATTTCTGAGGTTAATACTGAGACTGAGGTCCGAGTCGCTCCTGTATCCACTAAAAACACTATCTCTTCCTCCCTGGGTCCCACTACCAAATTTATCAAGGGCTCTCCGTGGGACAAAAAAATAAAGTGCCCCTGACACCACTAATATTGACTTCCATCTTCCTCCATCATATTATACACTTGCACATCCCTTCTTCAGACAGGACAATCTTTCTTAAAGTGTCCGGGCTGGCCACACCCAAAACACCTTCTTACTCTTTCTTCCCGTCCAATTCCTCCTACATTCCCCTTTCCTCTTCCTCTACCCAATTCCTTTGGAATGGGTCTAGGACAGTGATGGCGAACCGGCGTGGGATCGCTACAAGGCAGCGATATTAGTATGGATTAAGTAAACCTAAAAAATAGAAGAATCTTAACATTGGAAGGGCATGATTTAGAAAAGGGGTGGCATGCTTTTCTGTGGGATAGGGGAAATAAAGCACATTTGTATTTTTATAGACATAAAATAAGGGATGCGTTGATACAAACTTGGGAAGACATAAAGAGAAAACACTATATGAAGAACCCCGGGTGGCTATCCACTATGGAGGCAATGATCTACCCCAATACACTAGATATAGGTAAAATGTATAGATATAATGAAATTTTAGATAGCCAAGGGAAACTCAAAAACAATCATGAGCTAAAAGAACAAGGAATATGTATTGATTGGTGGCCATATTTACAGTTACAATCGAGATATAAAAAGGATGCAGAGGAATATGGATTTGATACTCAACCACAACAATTAGATAAACTCTTGGTCGGTCCAGAGGGAAAATTAATAAGCAAATATATAATTACTTACTAAAATTTGACAGGGCAGAGGAGGTTGTAAAAGAACCCATGATTGCCTGGACCAAAATTTTTGGATATAACAGAAATAGAAGACTGGGAAAAAAATTTGAACAAAAATTATACAATCATGAAATCTGTGACTTATAAGGAAAATCAATATAAGATGTTCTACCATTGGCATTTGTTGCCAGCGAGTCTAGCAAAGATGTATCCAAATTTAAATCCAAAATACTGGAAATGCAAACAGGGACAAGGTACGTTCTTTCACTCATGGTGTTCATGCGTGCCATTAAGGGGCCATTAAGGGGGGGAGTAGTGATATTCCAGAAGAGGGTCTTTTTATTCCAACGGTCGTGGGGAGGGGCAGGTGCGAGGGTAGCCAGAGATCTTATCGCCGGTTGGGAGACTGGGGCCGTGGTCGTTGGGTACGGCCGGTCATATGTCCCAACCCCCGCAAGCTAGGTGGTCAGGCCCTACAGAGCCAGGGCCTGAGACTGATGCTATGCAATGCCAGGTCCGTTGTCAACAAAGCCCCCCTTATTAACGACTTGGTGTCGGAGGGGGAGCCGGACCTGGCAGGAATCACGGAGATCTGGCTGGGCCACGAGGGAGGTCTCCCTCTCGTAGAAATGTGCCCGCCAGGTTTCCACGCATTTCATCAGTCACGGGCACTAGGCAGGGGTGGTGGGGTAGCGGTCATTGTGAGGGAAGGTCTCGAACCGAGAGAGACCACTGTGCCACAGATAACCGGTTGTGAGTCCCTATGCGTGAAATGGGGCCCAGGGAGACAGCTGGGCTTGCTGATTGTATACCTGGCTCCTCGCTATGCATCAGCAGCCCTGCCCGAGCTCCTCGAGGTGATCGCCAAGATGGCAGTTGAGACCCCCAGGCTGTTGGTCATGGGGGACTTTAACTTGCCATCGGTAGGGGAGACATCCGAGGTAGCTCGGGAGTTCATAGCTTCCATGACAGCCATGGACCTGACCCAGGTAATTCAGGGCCCCACACACGAGGGAGGTCACACACTGGATCTTATCTTTGTCTCTGGCCGGTGGAGGAGTGATCTGGGAGTAGGGGATTTAGTTATTACACCCCTGTCATGGTCAGATCACTCACTTCTCCGGCTCGACTTCCCAGCCGCTACTCCCCATCGCGGGGAGGCGGAACCGGAATGTCCAAGATGGTTCCGCCCCAGACGCCTGATGGAACCTGATAGGTTCCAGACGGAGCTTGGGCCATTTCCTGTAGCCCTGACCCGCACCCGGATGGAGGACCTAGTGGCTGCATGGAACAGTGCGGCCACCGGGGCCTTGGACCGGGTTGCGCCTTTGCGGCCTCTCTTGCGGCAGCGAACCACCCAGGCCCCTTGGTTTACCGAGGAGCTGAGCGTGATGAAGCGCCGCAAGAGACGCCTAGAGAGCAGATGGAGATCGTCACGCTCTGAATCTGACCGATCACAGGTGAGAGCCCATTTACGGACTTACCTTGTGGCGTTAAGAGTGGCCAAGCGTCAGTATTGTGCCACCCTTATTGCGTCCGCAGATAACCGCCCTGCCGCCCTGTTTGGGGTAACCCGCTCCCTCCTTCAACAGAGGCCGCAGGAAGCTCCTTTGCAGGGTAGAGCAGAGGAATTTGGGGAGTATCTGCAGGACAAAATCGCTCAGATTCGAAGCGAGTTGGTCTCTACTAGTGGTCTAGAGGGGACATCGGAGGTGGGTCTTGAGGCTCCACTCTGGGAGGAGTTTGACTCTGTTACTTCCGACGATATGGACAGGCTGCCTAGGCGACTGCGAGCCACCACATGTTCACTGGACCCGTGTCCCTCCTGGCTTGTACTGGCATCCTGGGAGGTCACACGAGGCTGGCTCCAGGAGTTAGTTAACGTGTCAGGCCTGTAGTTATATTCTTTTTAGGATCTTTGGCCTGCCACACTTTCTTATAATTTTCTATGCTGTTTCAATAGTGTAGTAGTTGGGAGGGGGGAATAGAAAGGAGTAGGATTGTAGAATGGATTGTTGACATTCTTTTGTAGAAGCCAAGGTCATCTTTTGTCTCAGCACCTCGACACCTGGCCGGAAGAAGATGGGTGTACATGCCAGCGTGGAAGATGATGATTGGAACATGTGATGGATTTGTGGGTGTGGGGAGAGATCATGAACTTTCAACTAGGTGAACTTACAGGATGTAATTCAGAGTTGAAATTTTCCATAGCCGTGCTAAATTGCCTGTGGAATAAATTGGACCTTAAAGGATGTTTTGCCTTGGACAATGATTTATTTCTGCATGGTATTTAGAACCCTAACATTATTTCAACTCTCTACTTTAAAAATATTTCACTAGCTCCCTCCCCCTATCAAGGTCGAAGGGCTGGTGATGGAAGATCTGGTGATGGGGTCTCGGCATTCCCAATGCTGACCGGGACAGCGTAAATATCAGCGAAGAATAAATGAGAAGCTTTTGGTGATAAGAAGCTGAGTGCGGAACTTCAAAGGCAATGGAATGCTGCTTCCAGTTTAATTGCATCAGGAGGAATGCAGGAGGAGACACGACAAGACGAAGGAAGGTCACAGAAATATTTCTTCAGCAAATTGTGAGTGCATGCTCCCCCTCCTTCCCCCCAGCTTGGAAACAAGGCTTGGAAAAAAAAAAACCTAGAACAGAGGTTTGGGCTCCTTCCAGACGGCAATAAATGAAATGGCTTTACACCCTGCAAATAGCTGGGAGAAAGATTCCCTTTCAAAATGGCAATTTCAAAGGAGGCAGGAAGAAGGGATTTTTCCAGCATCTGTCAATTGCAAGCCACCACAAATGGGGCTGCAACCAGTAAATGAAGCAAATTGGGCAGTAAATTGGGCTTTCCTCCCAGGACTTGGATGGAAGAGATGCTACTTACCAACTCCTTTGCCATCAGCATGGGGAAATGCTCCAAGCCAGCAGAGGGCACCTACTTGGCCCATAACTCATCCAAACCAGCAAAGGGCACCTACTTGGCCCATAACTCCTCCAAGCCAGCAGGAGGGTCCTTGGCACGTAAAACCCCCTAGCCAGCCATCATTGGTTGAGCTGCAACCTGTGAAGCAGGCAACCCCGGGATGGGTCTTAACCCCAGGTCATGGATGGGAGGGATGCCAGCGGGCACCTGCCCTCCCTCAGCAGATGGCACCATGGCAGAAAGCTGGGCAGTGGCCAACCGAGGGATTGACCTCCCCACCGGTTCCAGTCTCCCCTGCAAGGCCAAAAAGGGTTCTTACCAGACCTTCCTACAGAGAAGAAATCTCCATGGAAGAAGGGATTACCAAAGCCAGGCCTGCAAGATGGGAAGCGGGACAAGGTGCATCTGCAATGCCCCAAAAGGTTCTTACTCCACCTTCCTACAGAGAAGCAATCTCCAACATGGAAGAAGGGTTTACCAAGGGGGCAGCTGCAAGTTGGAGAGCAAGGCAGTGTGATGAAACGGTTGCTGAGTTTAGAGATGTAACTAGGTTCCATTCCTCGTGGGGCCCAATTAAATGCCACCATTGTTGTCAACTTGGCCACAGAGCGTCAGAGTGCTTGGCTCCAGCCCCAATGCCACAAACGTGCGCACCAACCTCCACGGCGGTAAAGAGAGGGTCCCAGATGCCACCACAGAAGAGTCATCTGGGCCAACAACCTCTGGAAGAGGATCCCCAACTTAAGGTGAGGAAGTGTCCTACCAAGGGGGAGGCCTCGGAAGAGGAAAAGGGCAGACATTCTCCGGAGGAGGATCCCCAACTTAAGGTGACAAAGAGTCCAACTAAGGGGGAGGCCTCGGAGGGGGAAAAGCCTAAACGACCTCCGGAAGAGGATCCCCAGCTTAAGGTGACAAAGAGTCCTACCAAGGGGGAGGCGTCGGAGGAGGGAATTGCCGAAGAACAAACGTGTGTACCAATTGCCACGGTGGTAAAGAGAGGTCCCCAGATGCCAGCACAGAAAAGTCATCTGGGCCAACAACCTCTGGAAGAGGATCCCCAACTTAAGGTGAGGAAGTGTCCTACCAAGGGGGAGGCCTCGGAAGAGGAAAAGGGCAGACATTCTCCGGAGGAGGATCCCCAACTTAAGGTGACAAAGCATCCAACTAAGGGGGAGGCCTCAGAGGGGGAAATGCCCAACCGACCTCTGGAAGAGGACCCTCGACTTCAGGTGACGAAGAGTCCTACCAAGGGGGAGGCCTCGGAGGAGGAACAAGGCCAGCCGTGGATGATTGGATCCAAGAGCCCAGAACCTACAGCACCTGCAGCAGAGAGCCCTAAACGGCCATGGGAAGAGGTCACAATGGACTTCATCGTGGAACTCCCAGACAGCAGTGGGCATAAAGTAATTTGGACTGTTATTGATTTGTTTTCTAAGCAGGCACACTTCATTGCTTGCTCAGGATTGCCATCCGCAAACGAATTAGCGAAAATGTTTATGAAACACATTTATCGCCTGCATGGAGTACCCAAGAGGATCATTTCAGACCGCGGAGTCCAGTTCACAACCAAGTTCTGGAGAGACGTCCTGAGATCCATTGGGTCCACACAAGAACTGAGCTCAGAGGTTCATCCCAGCATGAACGGTGCAGCAGAGGGAGCCAATGCGGTGGTGGAACAATACATCCGGTGTTTTGTGGACTATCAGCACGACAACTGGTCGGACTTGCTACCCTTCGCCAAAGTGGCGTACAACGATGCGGTCCACAGCAGCAGAGGATTAGCGGGTTTCCAGATTACCAGTGGCATGGAAGTTGTTGCCATGCCTGAGTTGCCTAGAGAACCTCCTTCTTTCATGTCTTTGAGTGAATGGATGGACATGCTAAAGAAAGGATGGGAGAATACGAAGAAGGCTCTAGCAGTTGCGGCAGAAGCCTACCAGAAGCAAGATGATCAACATCGCTCACTCCTAAACCCCTACCGTGTGGGGGACAAAGTTTTTGTATCTACCAAATACATAAGATTTGAAATGCCTAGCAAGGAATTGGGTCCAAAATTTCTAGGTCCATTCCCAATAGTGAAGAGAGTTAACCCAGTTACAGTTCAACTCAGTCTACCCAGAAGTCTAGGGGAAATTGACCCAGAATTTCATTGTAGCTTGTTGAAACCAGTAATTGGGTCTAACAGAAGAGCATCCACCCAAGCTCAATCTCCTCCTGTAGTGATGGAAGGGGAAACACAATCTGAGGTGGAAAAAATTGTAGATTTCAGGCTGAATAGGGGTTGCTTACAGTATTTAGTGCATTGGAAGGGTTACCCTTGGTCTGAAGCTAATTGGGTAAACAGTGGGAACCTGAAAGTGGAGAAGTTAGTAAAGCAATTCAATGGGAAGTTTCCCGAGAAGTCAAGGGGTTCCCCTGGGTGGAGAAGAGGTGGTTAATTTTGTTATGTTAACTTTTATGTTATTCTCTTTGCAGGAAACGATTTTCTTTTGAGGAGAGGCCGCCTGTCAGGCCTGTAGTTATGTTCTTTTTAGGATCTTTGGCCTGCAACGCTGTCTTATAATTTTCTATGCTGTTTCAATAGTGTAGTAGTTGGGAGGGGGGAATAGAAAGGAGTAGGATTGTAGAATGGATTGTTGACATTCTTTTGTAGAAGCCAAGGTCATCTTTTGTCTCAGCACCTCGACACCTGGCCGGAAGAAGATGGGTGTACATGCCAGCGTGGAAGATGATGATTGGAACATGTGATGGATTTGTGGGTGTGGGGAGAGATCATGAACTTTCAACTAGGTGAACTTACAGGATGTAATTCAGAGTTGAAATTTTCCATAGCCGTGCTAAATTGCCTGTGGAATAAATTGGACCTTAAAGGATGTTTTGCCTTGGACAATGATTTATTTCTGCATGGTATTTAGAACCCTAACATAACGCTTCTTTGAGTGAGGGGTTCTTGCCGGCCGTCCTGAAAGAGGCGGTGGTGAGGCCCCTACTCAAGAAGCCTTCCCTGGATCCAGCTGTGTTAGCCAACTACCGTCCCGTCTCCAACCTTTGCTTTCTGGCGAAGGTTGTAGAGAGTGTGGTGGCACAACAGTTTCCACACCACCTGGAGGAAACTGATTATCTGGACCCGCGCCAGTCCGGTTTCCGGGCTGGCCACAGCACGGAGACAACATTGGTCGCATTGGTGGATGATCTCTGGAGGGCCAGAGATGGGGGTTGCTCCTCCATCCTGGTCCTACTAGACCTCTCGGCGGCTTTTGATACCATCGACCATGGTATCCTATTGCATCGACTGGAGGGGCTGGGGGTGAGGGGCACCGTTCTGCGGTGGTTCTCCTCCTACCTCTCTGGCCGAGTGCAATTTGTATTGGCAGGGGGGCAGAGGTCGACCTCGAGGCCGCTCACTTGTGGGGTGCCACAGGGGTCGGTCCTCTCGCCTCTCCTGTTCAATGCATTTATGAAGCCGCTGGGCGAGATCATTCGTGGGTTCGGGGTAGATTACCATCTGTACGCGGATGATACCCAGCTGTACATCTCTACCCCGAACCACCCCAACGATGCCGTCAAAGTGATGTCCCGGTGTCTGGAAGCCGTACGGATCTGGATGGGAAGTAACAGACTCAGGCTCAACCCGTCCAAGACGGAGTGGCTGTGGCTACTGGCACCCCGGTTCAACCAGCTGATTCCATCACTGGCCATTGGGGGTGAACATCTGGCCCCCGTGGATCGGGTACGCAATTTGGGCGTCCTCCTAGATGCCCGGCTGTCAATGGACGACCATGTGACAGCCGTGGCAAGGGGGGCGTTTCACCAGGTTTGCCTGGTGCGCCAATTGCATCCCCTATTGGACCGGAACGCCCTTCGCACAGTCACCCATGCGCTTGTGACGTCCCGGCTAGACTACTGTAATGCTGTCTACATGGGGCTCCCCTTGAAATGCACCCGAAGACTTCAGTTGGTTCAGAATGCGGCCGCGCGGGCAGTCTCGGGAGTCTCTAGATACTCCCACGTAACACCTCTCCTGCGCGGGCTGCACTGACTACCTGTAGCTTTTCGGGTGCGTTTCAAGGTGCTGATTATCATCTTCAAAGCGCTCCATGGCACAGGGCCTAGTTATTTGCGGGATCGTATTCTGCCCCACACATCCCTTCGGCCGATTCGCTCACACAGAGAGGGACTCCTCCGGGTGCCGTCCACTAGGCTGTGCCAGCAGGCGACGCCCAGGGGAAGGGCCTTCTCTGTGATGGGCCCGACCCTCTGGAATGACCTTCCCCCTGATATTAGAACAACCACGGACCTCCGCTCCTTCCGTAAGAAGCTCAAAACCCACCTGTTTAATCTAGCCGGCTTGGCCTAATTCCAGCTCTCCCACCTCAGTCTGTATTTTTACATTTTGGTATTAGGATAAGTTTTTAATTTTTATAAATTTGTACAGGGGTTTAAGTTTAATTCGTTTTAACTATATTTATGATTATTTGTAAGGTTTTTTAATTTGGTACCTGTACACCGCCCCGAGTCCCTTCGGGGAGAGGGGGCGGTCTAGAAATCAAATAAATGAAATGAAATGAAATGAATGCCCCGAAGCAAAAAGATATTGGCTGAATATATATAGAATTGGCTGCAGGATTTAACTAAATGTCAAATAGAATTCAAACCAGAAATTTTTCTCCTGGGGATGATTAGGGTGAAATGCAATAGAAACTTAAAGTACTTGATGTTACACATAATAATGGTGGCAAGGATTGCCTTTGCACAATATTGGAAGAAAGATAGTATTCCACCAGAGGGATTAGTAATCCAAAAATATTTGATTGTGCAGAAATGGACAAACTCACATTACAGTTAAAGGGAAAGGATGATTCGAAATACTATGCGATATGGGAGAAATGGTATGAATGGATAGACAATAGAAATAAGAAATGGAAATGTACATAGGGTTACAGAATGTATATAATGTATCGAATATTGATGCTAGTTGTGTGAATAATGCCACAGATCTGTTAAATATGTGATAGAGACATGTAAAGAAAAAATGTGCAATAAAATAAATAATAATAATAATAATAATAATAATAATAATAATAATAATAATAATAATAATAATGTTATGTAGTAGTAATCTTGTAATGGCAGTGTTTTCCCTCATAATATTAATCCATATTAATTATTAATACTAATCAAAATTAATATAAAGCAGGATAAAATGTGAATTAAAATATAAGAATAATGTTAGGGATTTAACCCTAGGCTTGGCTTGGCAATGTATATAAGCTATGATTACTTTACTGTTACTTTAAATGCTAGAGAGATGTAATTGGCTTGTTACCTCAAGCAGCTATAAGAGGGAGCCAGAATGGCTGTTAGCTCTCTCTGTTTGTTTAGAAGCTGATCAGGTGTATTTTGAGGTATTGTGATTTGCTACTGTTTAGCTATATTTTGTGTATTAAACTGAGACTATATGATAACTGAATTACTGAACCATGTATGACTTGGACTGATAACCGGACTCTGAATACCTCTATATTTCTACATAGTAAACTACTATATTTTATACTATTCAGTGTCTCTGTATGCTGGTTTGTGCATGTTATTCCATATCACTCTCATTACGCTTCTCTGCATACTCGCTCTTCTAACGGGGAGCTTAATTACTTAACAAATAAGACATGGCAAAAGGGACAGATAAAAAGCTTGCTTGTAAGAAGGCAGGAAAATGTCATCAGCCTTCAACCACAGAAGTCCAGTAAAAGTTCCAGTAAATGTCCTTACGTCAAAAGCCCAAAACCACAAGGTTCAGTTAAAGTTCGCATAGAGACACATAGTCAGTAGCTAGTTTTCTGAACCTGGCTGCCAATAAACTTCTCCTTGTATCCCAAGACGTCTAAGTCTGTCATTTTCTGCAACAAATAAGTTACAATAATCAACCCTAATAGTAACATTAATCTTTCTCTTGTGATTTTAGAAATTCTAACTTCTGTTTCTGTTATTTAACCATTGATAAAACCGATCCCATATCACAAAATATTCAGTGTCTTCCTTTTCTTTAATATAAGATTTTTAAAATTATCTTTTCTTCTGTAGGGATCTTCTCGCCCTTCCAATGTTGAGCAAACACGATTCTGGCTGCTGTTAACACATGTACTATTAAATATGCATTCCTTTTACTGTATTTTTCTGGTATAATGCCCAACAGAAATATTTACGGTTTTAAATCTATATGTTTCTTTATCATTTTTTCTATCCAGGTGTGTATTTTAGTCCAATTTTTTTTCCTTTCGGGCATGTCCACCACATGTGGTAGTACAAGCCCAGGGTTTGGTTGCGCTTCCAACACTTGGCAGAAATATTCTTAAACATTCTAGCTAATCTTGCAGGAGGGAAGTGCCATCTATAAAACATTTTGTATAGGTTTTCTTTATATGCAGTGGACGTTGTCAATTTATAGTTTCTATCCCATAACTTTTGCCATTTGTCCAATTCTATAGAATACCCAAAGTTTTTAGCCCATGCTTTCATGGTTTCATTTACTTTCTCCTCTTCCATTCTGATAGTGAATACATTTTTAAATTAGTTTCTCCTCCAGTCCTGTTAATATTTGATCCAATTCTGTTGGTTCTTTATAAAAACCAATATGTTTTAGCATCTTTAAAATATCTAGATTGTATCTGTACATGCGACCACCATGCTAAGTCTATCCCTTGGCTATTCAATTCCTGTTTGTTTTTCAACTCCCCCATCTCTTACAATTTTTCACATATCCATCACATTTGGGTATTTTAGTACCTTCATCGTGGAGAGCCAGACTGGTATTTTCAAATAGTATTTTTCCTTGATTTTTGCCCATACTGAGAGCAGAGCGTTTGTAATATAGTGTCCTTGAAAATATTTGTGTGCTTTGTATTTCTCGTACCATAGGAAGGCTTGCCACCCCAGTTGCAAATCATGTCCCTCCAGTACAAGTAATCATTTATGTCTCAGAGTTATCCATTCCTTTAGCCAAGTAAGGGCAGCTGCTTGATAGTATATTTCCCAGTTTGGCAACCCAAAACCTCCTCTATTGGTAGAGTCTTGTAATAGGTTCAGCCAATTCTTGCCTTTCTACCTTGCCAGATAAATTTGGATACTATTCTATTTAGTTCCTCGAAATATTTCCTTTCTAGCTTTATTGGGATTGTTTGGAACAGGTATAATAGTCTTGGTAAGATATTCAATTTTATGGTGGCTATTCTTCCTAACAGTGATAGTTGCATGTTTTTCCACTTTTCCAAATCTAGTTTAATTTACTGTGTTACTTTTAAGTAGTTGTCTTCTTTTATAGTTACGCATCTCGCAGATAAGTAGATTCCCAAATATATATTTTTTTACTATCTGAATGTCTATCTTTTCCATTAGGTCTTTTTTCTGTTTATCTGATTCTTAACTAAGATTTTAGTTTTCTCTTTATTTATTTTCAATCCTGCAACATCACCATAGTCTTCTATTTTCTTTATTAATTTGGGTCCCGTTTCTTGCGGTTCCTCTATGACAGTGATGACAAATCTTTTTTGGCTCGCGTGCCATAAAGGGGGGGCACAGGGTGTCATGAGAAGCCCCTCCCTGTGAGAGCGAATTGGCCGCAGGGATGTGTGTGGGAGGATGCGATCCCGCAAGTAACTAGGCCCTGTGCCATGGAGCGCTTTAAAGATGGTAACCAGAACCTTGAAACGCACCCGAAAGACCACAGGCAGCCAGTGCAGCTCGCGCAGGAGAGGTGTTACATGGGAGTACCTGGTACTCCCCATGACTACCCGCGCGGCTGCGTTCTGAACTAGCTGCACTCTTCGGGCGCGTCCCAAGGGGAGCCTCATGTAGAGAGCGTTACAGTAGTCCAGGCGAGACGTCACCAGTGCATGAGTGACCGTGCGTAGGGCATCCCGGTCCAGAAGGGGGCGCAATTGGCGCACCAGGCGAACCTGGTGAAACGCCCCCCTTGCCACGGCTGCCACATGGTCATCCATTGACAGCCGGGCATCTAGGAGGACGCCCAAATTGCGCGCCCGTTCCACAGGGGGCAATTGTTCACCCCCTATGGCCAGTGATGGAGTTAACTGGCTGAACCGAGGTGCCGGTAGCCACAGCCACTCGGTCTTGGAGGGGTTGAGTTTGAGTCTGTTGTCCCCCATCCAGACCCCGACGGCTTCCAAACACCGGGACATCACATCGACAGCCTCGTTGGGGTGGCCTGGGGTTGAGATGTACAACTGAGTATCGTCAGCGTACAGATGGTACTCAACCCCAAAGCCACGGATGATCTCACCCAGCGGCTTCACATATGCGTTGAACAAAAGGGGCGAGAGGACCGACCCTTGCGGCACCCCACAAGAGAGTGGCCTCAGGGTCGACCTCTGCCCCCCAGTCAACACACATTGCATCCGGCCAGAGAGGTAGGAGCCGAACCACCGTAAAACGGTGCCCCCGACTCCCATCCCCTCCAGCCGGCGCAATAGGATACCATGGTCAATGGTATCAAAAGCCGCTGAGAGGTCTAATAGGACCAGGATAGAGGAACAACCCCTATCTCTGGCCCTCCAGAGATCATCAACCAACGCGACCAAGGCTGTCTCTGTGCTGTGCCCGGGTCGGAAGCCGGACTGGCGTGGGTCTAGATATACGGATTCATCAAGGCGACGTGGAAATTGCTGCGCTACCACATTCTCAACAACCTTCGCTAAAAAGGGGAGGTTGGAGACTGGACGATAATTAGCTAGCTCCGTTGGGTCAAGTGAAGGCCTCTTGAGCAGGGGCCTCACCACCGCCTCTTTCAAGGCAGTCGGTAAGGAACCCTCACTCAATGAGGCGTTCACCAGGCCCAGGAGCCAGCCTCGTGTCACCTCCCAGGATGCCAGTACCAACCAGGAGGGACACGGGTCCATTGAACATGTGGTGGGTCGCAGCCGTCCACGCAACCCGTCTAAATCCTCGGGGGCAACAGAGTCAAATTCCTCCCAGATTGGACTCACAAGACTCACTGTTGACGGCTCGTCCGGGCCACTGAGGGGGGCCCATCCACTCCGGATCTGAGCGACTTTGTCTTGCAGATATTCCCCAAACTCCTCTGCTCTTCCCTGCAAGGGTGCCCCCCGCGTCTCCTGCGACAAGAGAGAGCGGGTCACCCTAAACAGGGCGGCAGGGCGGTTATCCGCAGACGCAATGAGAGCGGCACAATGTCTACGTTTGGCCGCTCTCAATGCCACAAGGTAGGTCTGTAAATAGGCTCTTACCTGTGTTCGGTCAGACTCGGAGCGTGAGGACCTCCACCTGCTCTCTAGACGTCTCCTATGGCGCTTCATCACCCTTAGCTCCTCAGTGTACCAGGGAGCCCGGGTGAGTCGCTGCCGTAGGAGAGGTCGCAAAGGCGCAACCCGGTCCAAGGCCCCCGCCGTCGCCCTATTCCAGGCGTCGACTAGGTCCTCCGACCGAGCGCGGGTCAGGGCTACAAGAAGGCAAGATGGCGTCCTCAGAAGTTTGAAAGAGAGGAAACCCCTTCTTATTTGCCTCTAATGCTGCGTAATCTATTTTGGCCTGTAAAAGCTGTTGTTCAAAAAATTCTATATGATTACAATAGCTTTCCATAGCTTGCTCAGAAGTCTGGGAAGAGTCATACATATCTCCTTGTGTGTGGGAGTGAAACTCCTGCAACCGTGAGAGCTTTGGCTTCGCGCCGAGGGTTTCAAAATCAATAAGATTTTGGGAGCATGCATAATCAGAAGGGAGTATCACTGACCTCGGTCTGGATGCCTCATCTTCTGGAGCAGTCCCATCTTGTTGAGATCTTTCTCCCATAGCTGATTTTTCATCCAGCCTGGTTGCTGAAGCTATCGGCATTTGAAAACTTGGAAGCCAGCGTAAAATGCTTTTCGCTTCTCCATCAGAGGGGAGGTTAGCCTTTGGAATGTCTTGAAGAGAAATCTCTCTGTTTCTTTTTCTTTTTCTTAGGCATCTTAGGAAATGATTTAATTGTTCCTCAGTCGATAAATCATCCTGTCTAATTAGCCTATACGTTTATCTCTTGGAAAGTAGCTAATAAGGAGAAAGCCATAAATTATACAACCAACCTCTTGCTAGCATTTGTTAGGGGGGAGTTCCACCCTGAATTAATGAAGCGTGGACCGTGGCTTTTCCTGGTAGCATACTTTTGAAGGCAAGCAAAAATAAACCCGAAGCAAGATCTAATAAAAACCATTTTTAATATAAAATAAAATAAAAATACAAAAGTGCTAACTCAATTAACTACATTTTGGCAAGAGCTATGTGCCTGCCACCTTCGGCAGGCGAACGGAAGATCAGAAGAGAAAGTTAAGGAAGGAATGTGTGACGTAATATCTGACATGTGCAGTAAATCATTTGCAGATAAGAAATAGTTCAGTCTGCTGTATAACTCAGAATATAAGCACAAGCTGGCAAACCAATAAACGCAGTGACAGGGTGAATCTTGGAAAAGTAGATTATTTTCAGATTCAAAGGTGGGGAATGATGGGCTGGCTACTAAAGCAAGGTCATGGCACACACTTGAAAGTAAATCAGGAAAACTGTAATTGTGGGGGTGTCTGTCTTGCAAGAACATGAAAATGCTTATCAACAGGAAATATGCATGTGTAAAGCTTGTAGCAATTATGGGTAGCTAGAAAGCTGATAAAAAGTAACAAGAATTAGACAACTTGCAGACGTCAGCCAAAACTTAGCAATGGAGATGGCCTGCAGCAAAGGAAATGTGTATTAGATAACTCCTGGGGCATTCATTAGCCAAGGCTTAGGAATGGGACAGCTATAGACCAAATAGAACAAACTGTAGAATTATTGCTAAAATGTTTATTAGATGATATTTCTTGTTATCTCACCTTGTCCCGCCTTCTCCTTTAGTGAAAATGTATAAAGCTTACTTAATCCTTTGTTCTTGGTTCTTGGCCTTTTGACCAAGAACCCTTTTGCTTGGAGTACTCCAATAAAAAGCAATCAGAAAACATGCACCTTGTGTCTGGTGTCCATCATTGGCTTCGGCACCAGACTCGGACCCGAATTGGGAACAACAGGCTGGTGGGAGGCGCATGCTGAGCTGGGCGACGGCTGGCATACCCACAGAGAAGGTTCCGCGTGACACCTGTGGCATGCGTGCCATAGGTTTGCCATCATGGATCTAAAGCATTAAAGAAGCCTCTGGATTTTATATTTTAATTTAAAGGTTGTGATTGCAGCGAATGACACAATGATGGAATAATAGTACTCACAGAAATTGGTTTTTTAATGATGACGATCATAATGTCAAATGGCTGCATGTCAAATGTTCTATCCTTAAGCCACCTGGGATCTGCTAAGCTTTCTCCCCGTTCTGCCATCTGACTAGAGTTTAATGGTAGAGGAATCAGTCCATGTTCTGAGCTTACAGGCATCAAGGTGCAGACCCAACATTTGGACTGACCCACAGCTGTGGCAACCATTTCTGACATTGCTATGAATGTTTTAAGGTGCCATCCACTGAGGTTATCTCCAGAAGTAGTCCATACATTTATCCCATCTCCCCTGACCATGGACATAGTGACCCAGAGACTAATGAGGCTGCACCAGTTTGCCCTTCCTGGCCTCATAATTTTGATTAGCTGGGGGAGGCCAAAGAAATGTTTGCTCAGCTAAACAGATAGAGTGCAGAGGAAAAATATGGTAAGTCCCTTTGTTCTAGTGTGGGTAGCTACTAATACCTTTTGAGGAAAATTTCTAATTGAGAGAACAACTATGAGGGGTAGTATTTCTCCCCACATGCAGCTATGGTTTCAGAGGCTTTTGTTTCTGGAACAATAACTTAAGTCCCAAATCTTCTTCAGAGGAACTCACAGGCTGCACAGTCCAAGAATCAGGGTTGGAAGATTGTGGGCATTTCTTCACTCTGGAGTGATATATCCAAGATGCCAGGCCTTCCACTTTTAGTGCTATATGGGTGGTCAGAAGCACTTGAAACGGTCCCTTCCACTTCTCATCCAAGGAGGTAGTTGGTCCTCATGTCTTTACAAACACCCAGTCTCCAGGCTGAAATGGATGCACTGGATGATCTAGTCCAGGGTATAGATTTTCCTGCAGATAACGGGAAAGAGAATTCATAACCCCAGCGAGTTGTCTTACATATTGGTACAAGGTCAGTTCGCCCACCTGTAGGATGGACCTCTCCTCTGCCTTTAAGAAGGGATATGGCCAAGGGGCTCAAACTTGTTCGCCTTTGAGGTGCAATGCGAAGCCTTAGCAATGCAAGTGGCAAGGCTTGCGCCAAGTCAGGTGAGCTTCCTGGCACAAATTAGCTAGGTGTCGTTTTGATAAATCATTATATTTTTCTACCATAGGACTAATTTCTGGGTGGTAGGCCATGTGAAGCTTCAATTTGATATTTAACTGTTCACACAATTGTTGTACAACCTTAGCTGTGAAATGCAGGCCAGAATCAGATGATATATTATTTGGCAGCCCAAACCTAGGAATAATTTCTTTCAGTAGAACTTTTACTACTTCATGGGCTTTATTAGTCCTGCAAGCAAAAGCCTCAGGCCATCCTGTGAAGGTACATATGAGTACCAAAACATACTTAAAACCTTGCTTTCTACGTAATTCAGTGAAGTCTATTTCCCAAACTGCCCCTGGATGTTTGCCTTTAAGTTGGACTCCTAGGGGTGGGCACCTGGCCACTTTTGGATTATTTCTGGCACAGGTCAGGCAGGCTGCTACAGCTTGGGAAGCAGCAGAATAGAGACCCTTGCCTACTGCATAGTGTGTCACAAAGTCTACCAGGGCTTTTGGCCCCCAATGTGTGCTAGCATGTATTTGTGATAAAAGAATCCTTAGAGGTGTATTTGGTAGAATAAATTTGCTCTCTACCCTCCCCCACCCATCATCACCCTCCTTGCCTCCGATCGACTTGGCCCATGCCCTGTCCTTGGGTGTATAAGAGGGCGGGGAAGTGGGTATGGATGGAGACATTGGAATTAGGGAAGCTGTTAATTCTGAGTGTCGTAGGGCAGCTTCCTTAGCAGTCCTATCTGCAGCCCGGTTCCCTTTCGCGTAAAGGGTGTCTTCCTTAGAATACCCCTTGACATGTATGATTGCTACTTCTTTTGGCTGCCAGGCTGCTTCCAATAATTCTAAACTTTGTGGGCAATACTTAATAGTTGACCCCTTTGCATTTAATAGTCCTCTTTCCTTCAATAAAGCTCCATGGACATGCAAGATTCCAAAGGCATATTTGCTATATGTGTAAATATTTACTAGAGCTGTAAGGCTCTAGTTAAAGCTACCAGCTCAGCCAGTTGGGCAGAAGTGTTTACTGGTAGTGGTTTGGCTTCCATAACTTCCCATGGTGTGAACACTGCGTATCCTGCCTTTCTCAGACCTTCTATCATAAAGCTACTACGGTACCATCTGTAAACCATTCACAGTCAGCATTTGGGATAGGTTGATCACTAAGATCGGGTCTACTGGCATATACAGAATCCACCACCTGTACACAATCATGATGCAATTCAGTATCCACCTGGGGGAAGAGTGTAGCTGTATTGAGGGTATTGTATACCTCTAATTGTATGGCTGGGGAGTCAAGCAGAATAGTCTGATACTTGGCTTGGCAGCCCCCAGTCATCCAAAATGGTCACTTCCATAAGCTCTTGACCCCATGTGGGACTTTGACTATTAGATGTTGTCCCAGTGTTAACTTTTGAGCTTCCTCAACTAGCAGGGCAGTTGCTTCCACAGCTCGCAGACATCCAGACCATCCCAATGCCACCCCATCAATTTACTTACTAAAATATGCCACAGGCCTTTGCCACGAGTCTAGTTTCTGGGTGAGAACTTCTGCTGCAATGCCTTTCCACTCATGTACAAAGAGGGTAAAAGGTCTAGTGGGATCCAGAAGCCCCAGTGCCAGTGCTCTCATAAGATCACTCTTTATTTGTGTGAATGCTTGTTGGCATTCTCCAGTCCATTCAAATATTTTCCTGTCCCCTCCTTTGACTACTTCATAGAGGGGCTTGACAATTAATCCAAAGTTAGGAATCCAAATTCTACAAAACCCAGACATTCCCAAGAATCCTCTTAGTTGCTTTTTGTTAACAGGGGGCTTTAATTTACACATTGCTTCCCTCCTTAGGGCTAACAAGTCTCCGCTGTCCTGCTGAGATGCCATACCCTAAGTATTTAACCTCCTGCTGTGCAATTTGAGCTTTTGCTTTAGATACTTTATAGCCACAAGTTGCCAGCCAATTTAAGAGCCGTATCGTTCCCTCTATACATTTCTCCCTTGTATCAGTACCTAAAAGTGAATCATCCACATACTGTACAACTGAATACTCCTTGACCCAAGACGGTTTATACAGGTCCTTGGCCAAGCATTGGCCAAATATAGTGGGACTATTTTTAAATCCTTGTGGTAATCTAGTGCATGTGTATTGAACAGGAATGCCTGATGTGGGGTCTTGCCATTCAAATGAAAAAAGAATGAAATTCAATGGTGAAAAGAGTAAGGTTCTACATTTAGGCAAGAAAAACGAAATGCACAGGTACAGTATAGGTGGTACCTTGCTCAATAGTAGAGGGATTGAGGGATCTTGGAGTCCTAGTGGACAACCATTTAAATATGAGTCAGCAGTGTACAGCAGCTGCCAAAAAAGCCAACACAGTTCTAGGCTTCATAAACAGAGGGATAGAATCAAGATCACGTGAAGTGTTAATACCACTTTATAATGCCTTGATAAGGCCACACTTGGAGTACTGCATTCAGTTTTGGTCGCCACGATGTAAAAAAGATGCGGAGACTCTAGAAAGAGTGCAGAGAAGAGCAACAAAGATGATTAGGGGACTGGAGAATAAAACATATGAGGAACGGCTGCAGGAACTGGGTATGTCTAGTTTAATGAAAAGAAGGACTAGGGGAGACATGATAGCAGTGTTCCAATATCTCAGGGGTTGCCACAAAGAAGAGGGAGTCAAAGACAAAGATTGGTTGGCTCTCTTCTGCTAATGGAATACAAAAGAAAGCATCCTTTAAGTCCAACACTGTAAACCACTTATCGTTTGGATTAACCTGAGTAGAAACAGTGTATACCTTTTTTAAATGAAAATTATCAGTACTTTTGATCAGTGACATCATCAAAGTAAACAAACCCACATGCTGATTACACCACCAGATCATGCCCCTAAGTGGAAGTGACGTGCACAGCCCCCACCCTCCAGACATGACGTGCATAGCCAATGTTCCCTCTAAGGTGCGCAGCTGCGCGGCCGCTCACGTGGCAAGAAAACACTGCGCAGCAGTTTTCAACTGCCGCGCAGTGATTTCTATTGCCACAGGCTCCAGAAGCTGGGGAGGTCCTTCGCAGGCAGCTAGAACTGGCCGCCCGCAAAGGACCTCCCCAGACCTGTCTTGATGAGCACGGGAGACTCAAAGTTGTGAAGCCCCAAAGCCCCCGCTGCCACCGGAATAACTGCTGCCACCTCCTCCTCCTCTAACAGCACTGCCGGATTTGCCGCCCGGCGCTGCGGCTGAGGTGAAGCCGCCAAAGCTCCAGCCGGCATCCCTGCGCATGGCAGCGGCACCTCCCCCTTGGCTCGGAGCACCTGACCTGAGCCCGGCATCATCCCTGCCCCCTCCTCCTCCGCCGTGCTTTTGAGGAGCCATGAGGCTGTGGGAGCCAGTAGGAAGGCGGGGGGGGGGGAGCAGGGGAAAAAAAGGCCTCATGGCTCCTCAAAAGCACGGCGGAGGAGGAGGGGGGGCAGGGGTAACACGGGGCCCAGCTCAGGTGCTCCGAGCGGAGGGGGAGGCGCCGCTGCCATGGGTGGAGGCGCCAGCGGGAGCTTTGCCGGCTTCACCTCAGCCGCAGCGCCGGGCAGCAAATGTGGTGGTGCTGTTGGAGGAGGAGGAGGAGGAGGAGGAGGAGGAGGCAGCAGTTATTCTGGTGGCGTCCGTGGCTCGACGGCATCTTCAGCGGCAGCCCTGCCCACGATGAACAAACCAAAGATGGAGCAGATCCATGCAGATGACGTCGCTGCAACATGACTGGAGGAGGAATTCTGGGAGTTGAAGTCCACAAGTCTTAAAGCTGTCAGGTTTGAAAACCCCTGCGTTTTTTTTTCCTAAAGGGTTAGGGGTGCAAGGATCTTGTAACTTGACAGCTTTAAGACTTGCACACTTCAATGCCAGAGTTCCTGAGCCAACATGACTGGAGGAGGAATTCTGGGAGTTGAAGTCCACAAGTCTTAAAGCTGTCAGGTTTGAAGACCCCTGGGTTTTTTTTCTAAAGGGTTAGGGGTGCAAGGGTCTTGTAACTTGACAGCTTTAAGACTTGCGTGCTTCAAATGCCAGAGTTCCTGAGCCAACATTTTGGTTGCTAAGCAGGAGCGTTGTTAAGTGATACTGATATTATATAACACTTTTAATTAAGTGGGTACCTTGAAGAAACATAACTTTGAGTTTCAAATAATACTGATTTCGTTGTTGTCTTAGGTGACATTTGTGAAAAAAATTCAGGTGCTCAGGCATGAAAATGTGCCACTCAAACACTATACTTTTCTGCTCACACTGAAAAAAAATTAGAGGGAACATTGTGCATAGCCCTCCTCCCCGGATGGGATGTGCATAATTGACCCGACAAGGTCATAACCCTAACCAGATATGTTGTATTGGCCTGAGCCCATCATGATAAGCATGAGTAGCCCTAACAGATAAGGGGTGGTGCAAGAGCATAGCCCTGTTTTTTCAGATAAGACGTGTTGAACCTAACCCCATCAAGAAAGATGCCAAGCCTCTGGGTACATGATTAGCTTAACCCTAGACTAATTCTATGAACATTCAAGGGGGAGGGGGCTTGTGAAATAAAAAAAAATATTTCTAATCATTCTAGCCTAATGATGGTTTTAATTTTTGTGGAGTTTTAAAATCAATACCTCAAAAGCTGGGGGGGGGGGGAGGAGTACCTAGGCCCTGCATGTAACCCCATTTTTTTCTAAAAAGTATTTATTTCTAGGCAATGATGGTTTTAATTTTTGTGGAGACAGGGCCTGCATTTAACCCACCTTTTTTTCTAAAAGGTATTTATTTCTAGGCAGATTTTAAAACATTTCCTTGAAGGCTGGGAAAGAAAACACAGCCCTTTTAAACCCCACAGCTGGTTTTTACCTTTGTAAAATCTAAAGACACATATTTTGCCAATTGCACCCTCAAATCCTCATGTAACCGTTTGAAGCCCACCTACAGGAAAAGACAAGGAATATTAACAGGAATTAAAATGTTCACAAGAGGCAAGCAGCCAGGTGTCATGTAGGGGTTAAGCCTTGTTCAGGCATGCCTGGGACATGCCTGGACATGTCATACCCACCCACCCGCTGTGATTCTGGGCATGCACAAGAGGCATGTCAGGGACATGCCCGGGCATGCCTTACCCACCCACCCACCCCCTGGGATTCTGGGCATGCACAAGAGGCATGCCAGGGACATGCCTGGGCATGTCATACCCCCCCCCCCCCCGTGATTCTGGGCATGCGCAAGGCTCAAGGACTTGTCATTACAAGAGCTGGGTAGTTTGTGCATGTCACTGCGTTAATTGTTTGCTAGCTGAACTGAAGAGTAACTGCGCAGGTCATAGGCAGGTCATAGGCCTTATCAGCAATGATTTACTGTGCATGCTTCTTAACATGTTTCATATACATCACACATTCCAGAGACTTCTTTACTTTTGTTCTTCTGTTCATCTGCCAAGAAGGTGGATGATAATTGCTTTTGCCAAAATGTAACAATTAGATAGATTTGTTTATTTTCTTATTTTCATATTAAAAGTTTGTTTTAATTAGAACTTGTTATTGGATCTTACTTTTGCTTTTTGAAGATATGCTGTTTGGAAAGCCATCGATTTCTAGACCTCATTAGCTCAGGGTGAAATTTCCCCTGACAGTGCAGGTAGTCCTTAATTCCAGCAGCCTCTTGAAGATCGCAACCTCTGATTCCAAAGATGTTTTTTAAACAACAGCAAAAGCCAGCATTGCATGCTCTGACACAAGACCCCAGCCATCAGAATGCAAAAAAACCTGTAGCAAGGGTTATGATAAAGAAACATTTTTATTCAGACCTGTTTTTCATGGTTGCAGCATGGTGTGTTGTAATTTTAGTGATGAGGTGCAGAGTACTTACCGGACAGT
This sequence comes from Natrix helvetica, assembly GCF_964273705.1. Classification (NCBI taxonomy): domain Eukaryota; kingdom Metazoa; phylum Chordata; class Lepidosauria; order Squamata; family Natricidae; genus Natrix; species Natrix helvetica. The sequence continues at coordinate 52,762,066 of NC_138555.1, forward strand.
ATGTGAAATAGCGAATGATGCTTCATTATCTCCCAGCAATGGTAATTAAATATGTTTTTTATTTATGATATTGTAAATGACACTGGAGTGGATAGCTCACTAACAAGATGCGCTTTATTTTTTGCAGACTCCAAAATAATAACACCTAGAAAGCAAACACTTCAAGACACCCCAATTTTATATTCCAGTGGTAATTGCCGTGGTCACAAAGCTTCTGCAGATTTTTCTGATCTAGACTATAACTGGGATTCTGGGCTATCCCAGAGACCATGCTATCTACCCAGTGAGCTAAAGAGCTGCAATTTGTGTAAAGACTGGTTCGCTTGCAGCTGTGGACATGATTTGTGGAATACAGACGAGTCAACGAATTGTAAAATAGTGTGTTATGCCCCTCTATATTCTGCTTCTGATAGTGGTTATGAGGGATATTTTTCTGATGGAGGTGCCATGTCCCTCTGAACTCTGTATAACCAATAAAAGATTGTGTTAATGTCAACACTTGACCCATTTGTCAGTGTTCTTCAGTATAATGATGCATGAAAAGCTTCTAAGCCATATTTATTATACACCAGGATGTGTAGGGAGTTATGGAGGTGTAAATACCCTTTTTCAGGAAGCTAGAAAACATGATAAAAACCTGACCATGAAGCAAGTCAAGACGTGGCTGTCAGGGCAAGATGCTTATATGCTTCATAAGCCTTCAAGAATTAATTTTCCTAGAAATAAAACAGTAGTGTCTGGCTTAGATCATCAATGGTAGGCCGACCTCATAGATGTCTCCAAAATTTCTAAGGAGAACCATGGAAAAAGATACATCTTAGCAGTTATCGATGTGTTATCTAAATATGCCTGGGCCTTCCCTTTATCTGATAAATGAGGGAGGGAAGTTACACCAGCCTTCCAGAATATCTTTGAAAGAGGATGCACACCCCCAAAAATACAGACAGATACTGGTAAAGAGTTCTTGAATACCCCGCTGAAGAAACTTTTAGCACGTTATGGAATTCATCATTTTGTCACTCATAGTGAAACTAAAGCAGCAGTTATAGAGAGGTTTAATAGAACCCTAAAAAACAAACTCTGGAGATATTTCACAGCTAGAAATACCCATCGGTATGTGGACATTTTGGCAGATACTCTTCAGGGGTAACCAACAGCGCATATACAGAATAGAGAAAATTATCCAAAAAAGAGTGTGGGGAAGACACAGAGAGTTTCTAGTCAAATGGACTGGATGGCCAGAGAAGTTCAACAGTTGGGTTAAGGCTACTGAAGTACAAAATCTTTGATATGGCAGTTTTACATCACCCTTCCCAGCAATGCATCAGCAACAATTTTCCCCCAAAACAAAAATTCTAATTTTACTATTCAATTAGTGAGATCGTTGGATCTTCCAGGGTCATGGGAAGTAAGTTTAGCAGAGATACAGTATCCGCATAGTTGCCACACATTAACTTCTCCTGGATATTTTGAAACCCATCCAAGAAAGGGACTGAGTTACTTGGCATTAAATTCACAGATTTTCTGGATAAACATTTAAACTGAACAGCGGGGACAGAGAATTAATTGATACAGAACATTTCTGTCCCCAGCAATCTAAAATTCATAGGGTTATCAGTGCATGTAACATAGATGTTTGTGGGGGTAAGATTATCAGTCCTGCTGTCAAGCAAAACCAAGCATTTAATAGTGAGTGCCATACCATGTACATGAATCATACAAGTGGCAAGAAAATAGGGGCAGTCAGGCATAGCACAGGTTATGTAGACAGTAAACACAGGGTCAATCAAAATGGTCTCAAATGTCTATACACCAATGCACAGAGTATGAGGAATAAACAGGGTGAATTAGAAATTCAAGTAAATGAGGGCAGATATGATATTGTTGCCATTACAGAAACCTGGTGGGATGAAACCCACAATTGGAACATACAGCTAGAAGGATTTAAATTATTTAAAAGAAATAGACCAAATAAAAGAGGAGGTGGAGTTGCATTATATATAAGAAATAACTACATCTCTACAGAAATAGAGCACAACAATGATGAGAACTATCTTGAATGCATTTGGGTCAATATTAAAGGTTGGGGGGAAATGACATTGCTATAGGTCTATACTACAGGCCACCCAACCAAGCAGAGGAAGTAGATGAACTTTTTGCTAGTCAGCTAACTAAGGTATGTAGCAAGTACACCACAATAGTAGTGGGGGATTTTAACTACTCTGACATCAACTGGGAAACAAACTCTGCACCAAGTGGAAGATCCAACAGGTTCCTAACAAACCTAGCAGACAACTTTGTTTCCCAAAAAGTAGAGAAGGGAACAAGGGGATCAGCCATATTGGACTTAATTCTCACTAACAGAGAGGAAATGATAGAAGGTGTTGAAGCTACAGGAACCTTGGGGGCAAGCGATCATGCAATACTGGAATTCAACATTATGCAAACACAAGTAGTAGAACAAAGTCAAACTAGAGTCTTGGACTTTAAGAGAGCTAATTTCAATAAACTTAGAGAGAGTTTGGGAAGGATTCCATGGATGAGAATCCTCAAGGGGAAAACAACTCAAGAAGCTTGGGAAATTTTGAAAAATGAGATTACAAAAGCCCAGTCTAGCACAATACCAATGAAGAAGAAAAATAACAGCTCCCAAAAGAAACCAGCATGGCTGCATGAAGAACTCTCTGACAAATTGAAAGACAAAAAGGATAAATATAAAAAGTGGAAAGAGGGGGACATAACTAAGGCAGAATATCAGCAAATAGCCTGAGCCTGTAAAAATGAAGTGAGGAAAGCTCAGGCTCACAATGAAGAAAGGCTTGCCACAAAAGTAAAAAATAACAAAAAAAAGCTTCTTCCAACATGTTAAAAACAAGAAAAAAGTTAAGAAAACAATTGGTCCATTGCTGGGAGAAAATGGCAAGAAGGTGACAAGCAACAGGGAGAAAGCAGAACTATTAACTCATTTTTTGCATCTGTCTTTACACAAAGGGAAAAAACAGTCCAACCTACCAAAAACAGCACCATAAAAAATCAGATTAGGGGTGCTAAACAGAACTACTTTAAAAATGCAAATAAACTAGGTAGATGGTTGGCGTATAAATTGAAAAAAGAGAGAGACTCAAATAAAATATTGCAATTAAGAGATGACCAAGGGCAAACTTGTTATGGAAATGAAGAGAAGAAGAAAATTATACAAGATTACTACGGCAAGCTGTATGAACAAGAGAACATAGATGAGGGAGGAATTAAACAATACCTACAAGAAGCTAATCTTCCTCAGATACCTGAAGAAACTGAGAAAATGCTAGAAGGCAAAATAACCATGATGGAGTTAACTGAAGCACTTAAAAAGCAAAATAATGAAAAGGCCACAGGCACGGACTGGTTGCCAGTGGAATTCTACAAGACACTGCAGGAATTGTTGTCTCTTACACTATTAGAAGTTATGAATGAGGTGATGTCAAAGAGCAGGATGCCTAAATCATGGTCAGAAGCATATATTACACTTTTGCCAAAAGAGGAGGGTGATTTATCACAAATTAAGAACTATAGACCTATCTCCTTGTTAAACTTGGACTATAAGTTATTTGCTTCAATATTAGCAGAAAGACTCAAAAAATATCCAAATAGTTTTATCCACCCTGATCAAAATGGGTTTCTACCAAAGAGACAAATTAAAGATATTGTGAGAATAATACTGGATACCTTGGAGTACTATGAGGCCCACCCTGAAAAACAAATGGCTTTGATGTTCTTAGATTCACAGAAAGCATTTGATAACGTGAATTGGCAATTTATGTTTTTTCAACTGGAACAGATGAAATTTGGTAAGAAATTTACACAAGCCATAGAAACTATATACTATAAACAAACAGCAAAGATAATGATAAATGGAGAATTGACAGATTCTATTGAAATAAAGAAAGGTACGAGACAAGGCTGCCCTCTATCACCTCTACTCTTTGTTTTAACGCTAGAAGTTTTAAATAGAAAGATTAGAGAAGAAAAAGAAATAAAAGGAATGAAAATCAAAAAAGAAGAATATAAACTACAAGCATTTGCAGATGACCTGGTTTTTATCCTTGAGGACCCATTAGAATCGGCAAATAAATTGATAGACAGAATAGAGGAATATGGAAAAGTAGCAGGGTTAAAAATCAATAAAGATAAAATGAAGATTCTGACAAAGAATATACCATCAAGACAAAAGGAAGAATTGGCGGACACCTTGGAGATTCAAGTCACAAATAAGGTCAAATACTTGGGGATATACTTAACTGCAAGATGAAGCACACTTAAAGAGAATAACTATTATAAACTCAAGCAGCAGATTGCGACCGACTTGATGAAATGGGAAAATTTACAACTATCAATGAGAGGGAGAATATCTACAATTAAAATGAACATCTTACCCAGAATTTTATATTTGTTCCAGACAATCCCAATTAGATTAGGAAAAGACTTTTTTGATGAATTAAATAAAATAGTGCTAAGTTTATTTGGCAAGGGAAAAAAGCAAGAATAAAACTAAAATTGTTACAAGATGCTAGAATAAGAGGAGGATTGGGCTTGCCTAACTGGGAACTATATTATCAGGCAGCAAGTTTGATGTGGGTCAAGGAGTGGATAACATTAAGGTACTTCAGATTATTGACTGTAGAAGGACATGACTTACTGTTGGGATGGCATGCTTTTTTACGGTATAAGGGAACTAAAACACAGGGTTATTTTAGAAGACACTATTTACGGGAGGCTTTGTTTTTAAACTGGGAGAAGATCAAAAGGCAGTATTATTTGAAAATTCCAATCTGGCTATCAACTATTGAAGCTTTTTCATATCCAATAATATACAAAAAGGAACAAACAGTTAGATATGGTGAAATACTGAATGCAGAGGGTGACCTTAAATCTATACAAGAGCTGAAACAGGAAGGAATATGAATGAATTGGTTTTCATATGTGCAAATACAATCTAGATATGACAAAGACCGTAAAGGTTTTTATGATAAAATGACTGAATTAGACAAAATTTTGACAGGTACTGATGAAAAAGTAATTAAAAAATTATATGGACACTTATTAGAGGTTAGGTTGAAGGAAGAACAAGTTAAAGAAACTATGATAGCTTGGGGGGAAAATTTTGGTCATGGGATTGAACTAGAGAAATGGCAGAAATTGTGGTCTCAAAATTATAAAATGACAATGTCAACAGCATATAAGAAAAATTTGTATAAGATGTTTTACAGGTGGCATTTCCCCCCAACGAGAATTGCAAGAATGTCCAAGAACAAGTCAGAAAAGTGTTGGAAATGTCATCAGACACCGGGTTCACATTACCATATGTGGTGGACTTGCATAGAAGCTAAAAGATACTGGACTGAAATCCACATGTGGTTGGAGAAAATGATAAAAAAACACATAGACTTTAAACCAGAGATTTTTTTATTGGGAATTATACCAGAAACATACAATAAAGATTTGAAATATTTGATTGTAAATGTTTTTTGTTTTGTTTTTTTAAATATATTTTTATTATTTTTACATTTAAAACAGTGCAATACCACGGAGTCGGAGTGACCGTACATTCATATTATATACAGCTAGTTTCAACCATTAACAATTAATCTACTTAATACATTGTCTATCCTTCTGTCCAATCACAATATATACATTTGTTCCAGTCTTGTCATCTTGTCTTATACCAATCATAAAATCTATTCCATACTTCAAAATATTCTGATTCCCCTTTATTTTTAATTTCAAGAGTGAGCCTATCTGCTTCTGCACAGGCCAACACTTTTCTGATTATATCTAGCTCTGATGGTGTATTTTCTTTTTTCCAATACTGTGCATAGGTTATGCGCGCTGCAGTTAGTATATGTATAATTAGATAAAGTGTATCTTTCTTAAACCCCTCCGGTATTATGCCTAGGAGAAAAGTTTCTGGTTTAAACATAATTTGTTCTCCCACCATTTGTTCTAACCATGATTGAATCATTTTCCAATATTTTTTGCCTCATTGCACGTCCACCACATATGATAGAAAGTGCCTGGTGTTTTTTTACACTTCCAACAATTTGGGGCCAGATTTTTAAACATTTTGGAAAGCCGTGCTGGGGGGGAGATGCCATGTGTAGAACATCTTATGAAGATTTTCTTTATACGCTGTAGCCAATGTTAGTTTCTGATTAAGTATCCAAAGTTTTTCCCACTTAGCCAATTCCACATTGTAACCGAAATTTTTCGCCCAGGCGACCATGGTTTCTTTGACATGTTCCTCCTCTAGCTTATATTCCAACAAAAATCTATACAGCACTTTGATCAGTCTGTTTTCTGTCTGTATCAAAAGTTTATCTAATATTGTGTAGTCTTTGGCAATACCTTCGTTCTTCCTATCCTGTGCATACCTTGATTGTATCTGTAAATAAGACCACCATTCTACTTGTACTCCTAGTGATGTCAATTCTGATCTAGTTTTGATCTCCACCTGCCTGTTCAATAACTCTTTATATGTGACTATATTTTCCATATTGATTAAATTTGGACTGTAAATGTTTTAACGGCAGCTAGAATTGTATTTGAAAAAAATTGGAAGAACAAGAAAATACCAACGCAGGAGGAAGTTATTCGAAAAATAATGGAATGTGCAGAAATGAGTAAATTGACATTTGAAATTAGAGAGCAAGAAGATGAACAATTTTATAAGGTATGGGACTTGTTCTATCAGTGGTTAGATAAAAAAAACATGGAAATGAAAAATTTTGGAGAAGTTTTTTATATTGTAAGAATAATAGAATGAGATAGGTGATATCATAAAGACATATTATTATTAAATAGATTTATAATGATGTAATGAAATATTGGTATATATATGAATTGAATATTTAGAATACTTTATTTAAAATAAAGGAATAACAGCTGTAGTTGAACATATGTACAATGATAACAACGTATCTATGTATAATGGATGGATAATCTGCGATTTTATATACAATTGAAAATGGTGATGCATAGGTATTCTTTAATATTGTAAGAACAATAGAATGAGATAGGTGATACTATAAAGACATATTATTACTAAATAGACTAATAATGATGCAATGGAATGTTGGTATATACATGAATCTAAACTTTAGAACATTGGTTTAAAATGAAGGAATAACAATTGTAATTGAATATATGATTTACAATGACAATAATGTACCTATGAATACCTGATGGATGATCTGTGACTTTATATATAATTGAAAGCAGTGATGGACAAATGATTTTTAATCAAACGACATGCTACATGTATATGTAATTGATGATGATTTTATGTTTTATGTATTGTTTGTTCTTGTCTGTTTTAAATATATATATATATATATATATATATATATATATATATATATATATATATATGTGTGTGTGTGTGTGTGTGTGTGTGTGTGTGTGTGTGTGTGTGTGTGTGTGTGTGTGTTTGTTGTATTTGTACTGATAAATAAATAAAGGGAGACTAGTATAGATCTATTTCGAGCTAATTAGCTCTCATCAGCTAGCCATACCCTTACTGGGATTTGAACCTGGGCTGTATTATATCTTAGGCAGGAGTCTTAGCCACTAAGCCACAGGCTCGCCTCCTTATTAGTTGAGCCAGGGAAATAGGTATGTATTTGTGTTACAACCCCTGGTATGCCTAAATATGGGAGGAAGGTCACTACTCCCTCTTTCTGTCCTTCGGCTCATCACAGAAGACCATGCAGGCAGAAAACCATATTTTTATTTTTAATGTTGCCTTTTTATATTTGTGTTGTAAAGTGAGTGTTGTAAGTGGCTAAGACTCCTGCCTAAGATATAATACAGCCCAGGTTCAAATCCCAGTAAGGGTATGGCTAGCTGATGAGAGCTAATTAGCTCGAAATAGATCTATACTAGTCTCCCTTTATTTATTTATCAGTACAAATACAACACAAATATAAAAAGGCAACATTAAAAATAAAAATATGGGCTTCTGTCTGGATGGTTTTCTGTGATGAGCCGAATGACAGAAAGAGGGAGTAGTGAGCTCCCTCCCATATTTGGGCATACCAGGGGTTGTAACACAAATACATACATATATACATACATATACATATACATATACATATACATATACATATACATATACATATACATATACATATACATATACATATACGCAGGCATGCATGCATACATACATACATACATACATACATACATACATACATACATACATACATACATACATACATATATATATATATATATATATATATATATATATATATATATATATATAAATCAGATTAGGAACACAATTGAAATAGGGAAGAAAGTGAGTGAGCACCTGTCTACCCTAGACGAGTTCAAATCACCAGGAACGGATGGATTACACCCCAGGGTTCTGAAGGAACTGGCAGACAAGATCTCAGAACCACTGAACTATATCTTTCAGAGATCCTGCAGCACCGGGGAACTGCCAGAGGACTGGAAAAGAGCTGATGTGATTCTCATCTTCAAAAAAGGGAAAAAAACAGATCCAGGAAACTACAGACCTATAAGCCTGACCTCAATACCAGGGAAAATTCTGGAACAGATAATCAAGCAACGAATTAGGGAACACCTAGAAGTAAACAAAGTAATAGCGAAAAGCCAACATGGGTTTGCCAAAAACAGATCATGCCAGACTAATCTTATTGCATTCTTCAACAAAGTGACAAAATTAGTGGACCAGAGGAATGCCGTCGATATAGTTTACTTGGACTTCAGTAAGGCATTTGATAAGGTAGACCATAACCTACTACTAGATAAAGTAGAAGAATGTGGGTTAGACAGCATCACCACCAGATGGATTCGTAACTGGCTGACCAACCGCACTCAACGTCCTCAATGGAACTGCATCTTCATGGAGGGAAGTATGCAGTGGAGTACCCCAAGGCTCTGTTTTAGGCCCAGTACTCTTCAACATCTTCATCAATGATCTGGATGAGGGAATAAATGGGGAACTCATCAAATTTGCAGATGACACCAAGATGGCAGGAATAGCCAACACTCCAGAAGATAGGCTTAAGATACAGAAGGATCTTGACAAACTTGAACATTGGGCACTATCTAACAAAATGAAATTCAATGGTGAAAAAAGTAAGGTTCTACATTTAGGAAAGAAAAACAGAATGCACAGGTACAGTATAGGTGGTACCTTGCTCAATAGTAGTAACTGTGAGAGGGATCTTGGAATCCTAGTGGACAACCATTTAAATATGAGTCAGCAGCTGCCAAAAAAGCCAACACATTTCGAGGCTGCATCAACAGAGGGATAGAATCAAGATCACGTGAAGTGTTAATACCACTTTATAATGCCTTGGTAAGGCCACACTTGGAATACTGCATTCAGTTTTGGTCGCCACGATGTAAAAAGATGTGGAGACTCTAGAAAGAGTGCAGAGAAGAGCAACAAAGATGATTAGGGGACTGGAGGCTAAAACATATGAGGAACAGTTGCAGGAACTTGGTATGTCTAGTTTAATGAAAAGAAGGACTAGGGAAGACATGATAGCAGTCTTCCAATATCTCAGGGGTTGCCACAAAGAAGAGGGAGTCAAACTATTCTCCAAAGCACCTGAGGGCAGAACAAGAAGCAATGGGTGGAAACGAATTAAGGAGAGAAGCAACTTAGAACTGAGGAGAAATTTCCTGACAGTTAGAACAATTAATCAGCGGAACGGCTTGCCTCCAGAAGTTGTGAATGCCCCAACACTGGAAGTCTTTAAGAAGATGCTGGATAGCCATTTCTCTGAAATGGTATAGGGTTTCCTGCTTAGGTAGGGGGTTGGACTAGAAGACCTCCAAGTTGCCTTCCAACTCTGCTATTGTATTGTATTGTATTAAATTACTAACGAGAGACAGAAATGACATTTTTCTTTGAGAAGCGGTTACTATAATAGCATCCGACAACTGTTAGAAAATATGAACAAGCTTATATCAAATGTCAAGGATGGACCTAAGACAGGGGTGTCCAAACTTGGGAACTTTAAGACTTGTGGACTTCAACTCCCAGAATTCCCCAGCCAGCCATGCTGGCTGGGGAATTCTGGAAGTTGAAGTCCACAAGTCTTAAAGTTCCCAAGTTTGGACACCCCTGACCTAAGACAACCCTACATTATGATTCAGAGGGTTGAAAAATTAATCTTAAAGGAGATGAACCTCATACCATTCTAGTTAGTGGAGAACATGGACATCTGTTAGGTATGTTCCCTGGATTCAGCACCTTATATGTTTACACAGACATTGTAGAGCTCCAGATAGTAGGTGACTTCTATGTGCCATTACTAAGCTGTGTGCCTGTGCGAGTGCAAGACAATGATTTCATCACAATGACCTATGACTGTCCACATTATGTGCCAGTCAGCAAACATCACATCGATACCGTTACTATAGAAATCAAAACCGACCAGGAAAAAAACGTGCATTTTTATCATGGGAAGGTGATTGTCAAGCTTCATTTTAGGCCTTGGAAAAGTGAAGGATGGTTGTAATCAAGGAGCACGGGAGACCTCAAGACTACGTGGCTTACTACAGGGCACAAGCCAGGGGAGGCCTTCCAGACTTCTGAGGAGCCCCAATTATGTACGGGACCAGTTTAGGTGGGTTGTTCCATGGACCTTTTTGAAAAGCAATGCCTTTTTTGAGGTGAGGATTAGAAATCATTAAGCCGCAACTCCATTTTTCAGAATTAAGAGTACTTTTACTGGTTATGAAAAGATAGTTATAGGTTATAGTTATAGGTTATGAAAAGCAAAGCAAGATCTGAGGCATAAGCACGCGAAATCATACATATCAATATGTGACCAACCCCCTCCCCCTGGCAACCCTCATCCCAGTGTCCAATCTGCAAATCCCTTAGGTGTCATGTGAGTCCCATCTTCAAGGAGCATCATCAGGAAGGTATGCGGACGGTTGGCCTTGACCGACACCAACCACTAATCTTCAGCATGCGCAGTAGACGGTTTGACCAATACTCCCACTTTACAATCTCTCCTGTAAAAAAGCTTCCCCTCCCAAATACCAGCCCCCCCCTCCCCATTTCAATGGCAGCCGAAAGCAAATAGCGAAACAGAGGCTGACATCTGGCCCTCCTTCAGGAAAAGAAGTCACCCCTGCAAGAAAAATAAAACAATAGAAAAAACAACATAAGACATGTGTGATGTAAATATGGTCAAGGCTTATCAGGGTACTTAGCGTAAAACTTCTGTAAGAGTCTAGGAGCCCTAACATGAGATTTATCCACCCACTCAGCCTGGGAGGGGGGGAAATGTTTCCAGGACACCAGATATTGAATTTGATTCCTATGTTTCCTGGAATCCAAGATTTCCTTAACCTCAAAATGTTGCTCCCCCTCAATAAGAAGAGGGGCAGGGGGCGGAGGTAGGGGCACACAAAAAGAAGAAATGTGCTCAGGTTTCAACAGGTTGACATGAAATACAGGATAAATCCACTTTAGATGCTTTCGTAACTCCAATCGTACAGAGACACGATTAATGATTTTTACAATAGGGAAAGGACCAACATACTTCGGCCCCAGTTTCTTTGATTGCTGGGTGGTTTGTAGAAACTTGGTGGACAAAAATACTGGATCTCCGACTTTGTACTCCCTTTGTTTCACCCTCTTTTTGTCAACCTGTTTCTTGTGTGCCCGGTGAGCAGCCTCCAATGCCTGGCGGGTCATGGGCCAAATTTGGCGAAGCTGGTCACTCCACTCGGAGAGGGACAAAATTTGCGGTTTCTCTCGAGGCAATTCAGGAATCGGTACAAAGTCCTGTCCAAACACAACTCTAAAAGGTGTCAAGCTGGTACTGCTGTGCACCGAGTTGTTGTATGCCACCTCAGCATGTGGTAACAGTTCAGCCCAGTTATCTTGTTGATAATTGATGAAACACCAGAGGTACTGTTCCAAAACAGAATTAGTCCATTCACAAACCCCGTTAGTCTGAGGATGGTGGGCGGAGCTTAGGCCCTGGGCGGAGCCAATTAGCTTCAGAAACTCCTTCCAGAAAAGGGAGGTGAACTGGACCCCCTATCCGAAATTATGCGTTCAGGTACTCCATGTAAGTGATATACATGTGAAATAAACAACAGCTAACGATTTAGCTGATGGGATTTTGGAACAGGGTACAAAATGAACTTGTTTGGAAAACAGGTCAGTAATTACCCAAATCACGGTGTTTCCTAAACTCTCTGGCAACTCAACAATGAAGTCCATCGATATCTCCTTCCATGGGGCCTCAGGGCGGGCCACACTTTGGAGAAGGCCCTGGGGTTTTCCCGGTGGGTGTTTTGCAGCAGCACAAACGGGACAGGTCGCTATGTAGAACTCAATGTCTTTTTTCAGTGAAGGCCACCAAAATTGTCTCTTAACCAGATGTAAAGTCTTTACAAATCCAAAATGGCCTGCCATTCTCGAATCATGGGCCCGTTGAAGAACAATAGTTTTCAGGTCCGCAGGAACATATAAGTTAGCTCCTACCCAAGCCAGTCCATCCTTCATAATGCATTCATTTGAATGTTGTTTGAACCAGTTATCGGACTCAAAGCCCTCCTTGAGTTTGCACATGAGGTCCATCGTGACCTCTAAATTGGAAATGCCTTGGCTTCTAGTAATCACCGGAGCAGCTAGGCTTTTACTGGGATGACTGGGTGAACTATGCTCAGCTTAGAGCTGTTGTATTGGGGAAGCCGAGACAAAGCATCAGCCATGAAGTTCTCCCCCCCCCCCCCGGAATGTACTTGAGGGTAAAGTTGAAATGGTTGAAATGTTGCGCCCAACACACCTGTTTAGGAGATAGTTTACGGGGGGTCTTCAAAGCTTCCAAATTTTTATGATCAGTCCATACTTCAAAAGGGTGTTTTGCCCCCTCTAGGAAATGTCACTAGGTCATTAAAGCCCGTCGGACTGCAAAAGCTTCCTTTTCCCATATAGCCCATCGCCTCTCTGTCTCTGTGAGTTTGCAAGAGGTGTAAGCACATGGCTACAATTTTCCATCAGCGTTCGTTTGAAGTAATACTGCCCCCACTGCCATATCACTGGCATCAGCTTGAATGATAAATGGTGCCTCCATATCTGGGTGTTTCAAAATGGGTTCAGCTGCGAAGAGTCGCTTTAATTTCTCGAAAGTGGCTTGACACTCCATAGTCCAATTCAAAGGCTTACCCGGTCTAGGTTTGTCGGCCTTGACCGACATCAACCGCTAATCTTCAGCATGCACTGTAGACGGTTTGACCAATACTCCCACTTTACAATCTCTCCCAAATACCAGCCCCCCTCCCCATTTCAATGGCAGCCGAAAGCAAATGCGAAACAGAGGCTGACACCGCATGTGAAATCTGCTGCCAAAATCATTGCCAGAGATGTTGCGGGGCATCTTGTATTCCGTGTTGTTGAGAGTGGGCAGGATGGATCAGGGCTGGTCATAGCCAGGAAGAATTACGAATTGGGTCCACCTATTCCATTTAAAAAGAGAAGACTTTTGAAAAAGCCCTGTCATACCAAGAGGAGACGTGTGCAGAAGAGGAAACCCTGTGACAAGGAAGACATATTCTAATACATTATGTCATTTATTCATTCTGCTTCAGAGGAATGTGTTAAATCTGACCTGGATCTTTTTCAACTGGCGCCTATGCAGACCAGTATTGAAAACAGTACCTATGTCGAGATCCCTCCTTTATCAGCGCTAACGGCCAATGCCCCCCTGGAATTTTTCATCACAGGGCATGGTGAGCATTACACGGATTTAAACAACACCCTGCTGTATGTGGGTTGCAAGATTGTAAAGGCTGACGGGTCGGATATTGATGATGGGGCAAGGGTGGCCCTGACCAACTACCCCATAGCATCACTGTTTAACCAGCTGGATGTTACCTTGGAAGATTGGCTCATTACACAGAGCCATCATTGCTATTCTTATCAGGCCCTAATTGAACTGATTCTCTTTGGTGGTGATGTGCTGGGTACCCAATTTACTTCTGGGGTTTTTTACAAAGATGAATCAGACCTCATGGAGAGTACCCTACTGACAGCCTCTGGGAACTCTGGTTTCAAAGCGAGAGCAAGACACACGGCCGGTAGTTGTAAATGGGACCTGCTTGGGCCTCTGCATAGCAATCTGTTTTTTCAAGACAGACTGCTAATTAATGGTGTTGATGTGAAAGTCAAACTCACAAGAAGCAGAAATGAATTTTGCGTGATGAAGGATTGCAATTAGAATTACAAAGTGCAACTCCTCGTGGCTTCTCTCTTTGTAAAACATGTAAAAGTAGCCCCTGGAGTGCGCCTTGGCCATCCAGAAGCTTTGCTCACCTCCAATGCCAAATACTCCATTGATCAAGTGGGGATGAAGGTTTACAGCATCCCCACAGGTAGTCTTGTGTGTAAGCAGGAAAATCTATTTCTGGGGCAGTTGCCTAAACAATTAGTGATTGGGTTTGTGGACAATGCATCTTTTAGTGGGGATTATGAAAGAAACCTGTTCAATTTTCAACACGGCAATGTCAATTTTGTGCCCTGCATTGTGATGGCGAGCAGATCCCCACAAAGCCTCTTCAGCTTGATTATGAGCATGGTCTTTTTGTGAGAGAGTACATGTAGATGGTGCAAGCAACAGGCAAGGCATGAAAGAGAGGCTGATGTTAATCAGCCGGGAAGAGTTTAACTGAGGGTATACTTTGTATTGTTTTGACTTGAGTCCTGATCAGGGGTGCTCTGAGCACTATTCTTTGATCAGGAACGGTAAACTCAGAGTCGAAATTAGATTTGCACAGCCCCTCCCCAACACAGTCAACATGATTCTCTATGCAATCTTTGAAAACCTTATTGAAATAAGTCACACAAGTAATGTGCTTTTTGATTATATGTATGGACACACAGCAGCTCCTCCACTTGTTCTCTGGAAATTCTGCCTTTCTAGGGGTTTACCCTTGTGACCTGCTATCCCAGAGACAAATCTCCAAAAGACCTTTTGGATTAATCATAAATACCCATCCTCATACTCTTCCTGGTGAACACTGGCTGGCCTTCTACTTCCCATCTCCTGGATATGGCAATTTCTTTTATTCTTATGGAAGACCTCCGGATAGCCCTGACTTTCCTGGCTCCATAGTGATGTTTTTAGAGCAGCAAACTGAGAAGTACACATTTCACCAACGGCAACTGCAACACCCCAGTGCTGTGACCTGCGGACAACACTGTGTGTTTTTTCTACTGAACCGTACTAAAGGAATGACCTATGAAAATATTTTAAAGATGTACTCCAATGCCGATATTAAAAATGATCAAGGTGGGGAGGGGGCTTGGAACCTGTAACCATCACCAGTGCATGCAGGCATGTCTGCCTTACTGTAAAATAAAGAAAAAGACTTAAACATTTTCATTTGTATCACTGTGTTTTTATTCATTTTACAAATTGAGCCAGTCACCAAACCTGAGCCTACTTCTAGAATTTAATGTCCAAGGGCTAGAGGGGGTGCCTGTAAACAGAGGCTTCTGAGCCCCAAAAGGTGCTGTCATAACAGAGACGGGGCAAGCAGCAGTTTCATCCTTAACAACCAGAGTATCTTTCAACTTTTCTATTTGCTCTTTAATGGCAGTAGACCCCAACACAGAAGTTGGAACATTCACCTCAGCCATAGCATTTATAAAATCATCCCTTCCTTTAGGTTTCTGCTTCTCAGTAGGGGCTCGATGTTGCGAGGCGCCTTTCACCAAGTCTAAAATATTAGTACCAGGAATAGGGACACCTTTGTATAAAAAGGTAGAGATGTCCTGGTGCTGTTTCATTTTGTTCAGCAAAAGTTCTGCATTTTTCCTATAACGGGCTCTCACACCGCTTAGGATCTCATCCATCACTGTGTCCTGTGGAGATGGCTGTGGCGGCTGTTCTGCTAATGTTGGAAGTGGCCGAGGTTCTCCCGGTGGATAAATGAGATTCAGTTTGTCCTTTTCAGACTCATTTTGCCTGGTCAGTCTTAGATACTGCTGCAGTGCAGAATTGTAGAACTTAATCTTGTCATCCTCACACAAATCATGTCTCTGGAGAATGGTGCGCATTGCATCGTCCAACCGGTTAGTGGCTGTAGCCCCCATAGTAGGTGTCCTGCCCTGTAGCTGATCCATCTGATGACGCGACACCAGATACATTTTATCAGCATGGTCCATGGTTTATCCAGCTAACAGGCTAGTCAACAGCAGAATAGCTGTCCCTAGTAAGGAACCTATAAAACCACCCGACTGAAGTATGATCTGCTACTTCTTTTTGAGTGAAAACTTTCTATCACTCAACTTTTTAATGACACCTTTCTTTCTCTTTAGAGACCGGAATTGTGAAGGTTTCAGAGGAAGATTTCCTTTTAGGGTGTTCAGTACTATTTCTGCTATTGCCCCCACCAGGTCATTATTAGCATTGCATAAGATGGCTTTTCTCTGTCTTGGTCTGACCTTTACTAAGATTTTTAAAAGCCCCCAATTTCTATGTACCCTCTCTGACATCTTAAATGAACTAGTGCTAAGGTAACTGGGCTACAACTTTTTACACTTCTTTTTCATTGTGTAAACAGTAGGCCAATCAGGGGGGAAGAGGCCTGTTCTCAACCTATAGGATTCTGGAATGGTGGCTGCCAAATCTATGAATAGGTACCCATGTGGTTTGTGAGTGGCATCTTGGAATACTTCTAAAAAATACTCTGTGTTAGTGGGATACATCTGCCTGGCCAGTGTGACAATTTGCATCTGATCATGGGGGCTTCTGAATAAAACCAAATATTTGGAATTCAGAGCTATTGTTCTCATTTTCTTACCTTGAAAAAACAGGTTTTGTAGTATGAGAATAATGCTCAGGTTTCTGTGATGAACGTACTGTGTAAAAGCCTTCTCTATTTGGTCGCTGTCACCGGCCGATGCCATGAGATCATCTATCATGGCTAGAGAGATTTAATTTGGCGGAAACAAATCATCATCTTCAAAAGAAGACGGAAGACCTTCCATAAACTTAATATAAGGAAATTTATTAAGCAGTTTTTTGTACAGAGGTTGCTATAAAACCATACAATATTTTGAGGCCTTTGAGACAATGCCACATCACCATGTTCTAACATTTGTTTGATAAAAAAAGATTTGCCAGAATTGGATGGTCCACTTATAATACAGGAGAAAGGCTGTACAAATTGTGCAATATTTTCCATAATCCTTAATAACCGTAAGGCAGCATACAGTGATCCTCACTCTTTAATAACCTTTTATTATGCACTACTTTTAGAGTTTTTCAGAGGACCCGCGTTTCTAGGGTCCACTGTTTCTTAACCCTGACAATCCCCAACTGTTCTACCCTGATCTCTTTTTTTCGCTCTGCATCAGACAAACAATAATCATCTACCAAATCTTTCAAGCTGTCAAAATTAACTTTACTGCTATTACCACAATTTAGCACGATTCCCTTCACCTTTACCACTGCTTCACCGTTGGACAAAGCATAAGCATACGTTTTGGGGCCAGCCGCAACAAACTCTGTTATTGTAGTGTTTGGTGGAATTTCGCTTGCCAGTTGTCCTAAATAATCACCCAAAGGGGGTGTCCAGACCCCCTCTCTACTTACAAAGATGACTGAATCGGTGTCATGTTACAGGCATCTATCGCCCAGCCCATTCAGTAGCCTGTGTAATTCCAGCCATGCATAAGCTGTTGTAAAGCTAGCAATGAATACATTAGTGCATGTGGATTTGGTAGGGTGGTTCTTGGCTGTTTTCCACATCACAACAGCTGTCTCTGTATCCACAAATGAGGAAACATCATAATAGGGCACAAAAAGATATTTGAATAAATCTTCAGGGTTTAACACCACAGATATGGTCAGGTGATTGGTGCTCTGGCCAAACTTGCCCCACAACAAATTTAAAAAGAGTTTGGCAATCTGTCTTTTAGCAGGATTTACTTCAATGTGGTCACATCATAAGCGGACACCTTCCATCTTTTCATAATCCTAAATATATTGCTCTTTATCATGATCTGTTTTGCACCAGTCAGGGTAACCACTGGCCTCCTGTTTCTGTCTGAGATGCGTGTTCATATAACCTGAAAATAAGTCATTTGGTGTTCTTTCAAAATGCCAGATCTTGTAGATTTCAACAATTCTGTAACCTTTTTCTAAGGCTACATTCAATTCAACAGTACACCAAGTCCCAGTCAGGGCTCTTTCCTCATCATTGTGTTTACAGGGGGAGGTTTGCAGTTTTTCTGTGCAGGTTGCACACAAACTAAACATTAATTTGCCCCCTGATTTGTGAGGTAGGACTGGGAAATAGAGATTCCTTGGTGGGTACACTTTGACTTTGGCTAACCCAAAATATTGCTTTATGTCCCCAAAGTTTTGATAGATGATTTGTGGGTGCCCAATTGGGTACTCCTTGGTCTTATTCACAAAAGGGTACAAACTGGTGAAATCATAGTATAAGATTTGTTCACCAGGTTTTGGTTTGTAGTACAGGCATGTAGCATTTGTTCTACCACCAAAAAAAGCATCTCGAGGATTCAAAGGAGTTGGAAGCTTATTCTCAACTAGAAACTGCTTCAAAGAGGTGTCATCCTCCACCATGGCCCGCCATTCGTGTTCCCAGATGCAGCGCACAGCATAACCATGGTCCCTGAGGTACTCTTCCTTAATCCTAGTACGGTTGTGCAGGCTACCATATGTTGAATCAAGTAATTTGTTGAAGTCTTTTTCAGAGTAGCAGACAGCGCACCCATGAAAAAAACAACCGTGAAATTCAAAAGCCGTGGGGGTTTCATTTATGACAGCAAAACCATCCAAAAAATATTTGCCTACTTGCTTTTCACCACCCTTCAGAGCATGCTGAATATTGAGAATCTCAGTGTGCTCTATATGCAACAACCATTGAATTGCTGGAGCTGAATACCTTTTCTGTGTCTTGTGATAACTGTCCAATGGATCTAAAGCAATGATATTGCTTTTCAAATACACGAACAGGTACTGTGCCATGCAGACAGATGCCAATGTGATATATTGGAAGGGGTCAATGCATCGAATCTCCTCAACAATATCCCCCCCTCCGACCCCACTGTGGCACTCATGCTCAGCCATTTTCATCACCTGATCCCTAAATCGAATACAGGCCTCTCTTAATATATCTACACCCTGTCTGCAATAGTAAGCCAGAGCCTTCTTTAGTTTAAACACATTACCTCTATTAGCAACGTGCCATTTCAGGAATTCTTCTCTCTCCGCGGGCATCATGGTTTCCGGGCTGTAATGCTTGGTTTCAGGGAGTGGTCCCACATAGTCTTGATTGGCCATTGTATTGAACAAGTGGGGGAAATATCCTTTACTGCCTTGAAACCCCATAGCCTTGGGTAATTTGCTTAATTTAAGCGGTAAAAGTGAGAGGCTATCAATAAACCGAATCTTACAACCTGGAAGGGTAATACACAGAAGTCCCGTTCCCCCCCCCCCCCCGACTTATAAGTTGAACCCTAACCTTTTCACGGATCAGCTGTCTCAGTACTAGGTACCCGTCATAACCTTTGGCGTTGTGAGCGATAAAAGTACATCCTTTAAACTTATGATTTATAAATTTCTTTACAAACTGCTCTGGGCATCTAACACCATAACAATCCCAACTCACAACATCTTTATCATCCCCATCCTTCAACATATCCCTGGCGCACGAATAGTTAGGTATATGGGTGCCTGTCTCTTGGCAGCATTCAAAATCATAAATGATGTATCTTTCTCCAATTCACAGTCAGTCCAATGATTTTAGAAAGCATAAATGCACTTCCAAGCTTTCAACCTTCTCAGAGCACTCCCCACACTTGACTTCCTTGCACTTTTTGTGGGGGGGTAAAGACGTAAACTCCACACGTTGCACAATATTCTTTATTCTTACAGTCAACTTTTCCCTCCATAATAATAATAATAATAATAATAATAATAATAATAATAATAATAATAATAATAATTTAAATTTATTAGCCGCTCCCTTTCCGAAAAGGACTCGGGGCGGCGTACAATGGAGTAAAAAACATATAACATTTACATAAATCCATGACATACATAAGTACAAAGACACACATGTTCGGAGGAGGTTAACAGATACAATACATAGACAATTAAAAACCATTAAAATACCCTAATTACAAAACCCCATGTACAATCCAAATTCAAAATGTTAAAAAACAGACAGTCAGGAGGAGTACGAGAAAATTACGGTTGAGCCAGGCCAGATAGTTGGAAGAGGTGGGTTTTCAGTTGTACACGGAAGGAGCGGAGATCGGAAGTAATCCTGATGTCCCGGGGGAGGTCATTCCACAGGGCTGGGCCCATCACAGAGAAGGCTCTGCTCCTGGGTGTCGCCCCCCGACACTGTTTGGCGGTCGGCACCCGGAGAAGTCCCTCTCTGTGAGAGCGGATTGGTCGTAGGGATGTGTGGGGCAGGATGCGATCCTGCATGTAACTAGGCCCTGTGCCATGGAGCGCTTTAAAGATCATAATCAAGACCTTGAAACGCACTCGGAAGACCACAGGAAGCCAGTGCAGCTCGCGCAGGAGAGGTGTTACAGGGGAGAATCTAGTCCTCCCCATGATCACCCGCGCGGCCGCGTTCTGGACCAACTGTAGTCTCCGAGTGCATCTCAAAGGAAGCCCCATGTAGAGAGCATTGCAGTAGTCCAGGCGAGACGTCACCAGCGCATGGGTGACTGTGCGTAGGGCATCCCGGTCCAATAAGGGGCGCAATTGGCGCATTAGGCGAACCTGATGGAACGCCCCCCTTGCCACGGCTGTTACATGGTCATCCATGGACAGCCGGGCATCCAGGAGGACGCCCAAATTGCGCACCTGTTCCATAGGGGCTAGTTGCACGCCCCCAATGGCCAGAGATGGAAACACCTGGTTGAACCGGGGCGCCGGAAGCCACAGCCACTCCGTCTTGGAAGGGTTGAGTTTCAGTCGGTTGCCATCCATCCAGATCCGTACGGCCTCCAAACACCGGGACATCACTTCGATGGCCTCATTGGGGTGGTTTGGGGTGGAGATGTATAGCTGAGTGTCATCAGCATACAGATGATATCCCACCCCAAAACCACGGATGATCTCGCCCAGCGGTTTCATGTATGTGTTGAACAGGAGAGGCGAGAGTACCGAACCCTGTGGCACTCCACATGTGAGAGGCCTCCGGGTCGATCTCTGCTCCCCTGCCAACACACGTTGCGTCCGGTCAGTGAGGTAGGAGCCAAACCACCGTAACACGGTGCCCCTGACTCCCAACCCCTCCAGCCGGTGCAACAGGATACCATGGTCGATGGTATCGAAAGCCGCCGAGAGGTCTAATAGGACCAGGATAGAGGAACAACCCCTATCTCTGGCCCGCCAGAGATCATCCACCAATGCGACCAAGGCCGTCTCCGTGCTGTGCCCGGGTCGGAAGCCGGACTGGCGCGGGTCTAGATAATCATTTTCCTCCAGGTGGCGTGGGAACTGCTGTGCCACCACACTCTCTACAACCTTCGCTAAAAAAGGAAGGTTGGAGACTGGACGGTAATTGACTAGGTCCGTCGGGTCCAGGGAAGACTTCTTGAGCAGGGGTCTCACCATCGCCTCTTTCAAGGCGGCTGGTAGAGACCCCTCACCCAACGAAGTGTTCACTAGGACCAGGAGCCAGTCACGTGTAACCTCCCAGGATGCCAGTACAAGCCAGGAGGGACACGGGTCCAATAAACATGTGGTGGGTCGCAGACGTCCACGCAACCTGTCCAAATCCTCGATGGCAACCGAATCAAACTCCTCCCAAAGCGGACCCTCAAGACTCGCCACGGGCGTCTCTACTGAACCACTGAAGGGGGTCCATCCCATCCGGATTTGAGCGACTTTGTCATGTAGATATTTCCCAAACTCCTCTGCTCTACCCTGTAAAGGGGCTTCCCGCGGCCTCTCAAACAAGAGGGAACGAGTCACCCGAAACAAGGCGGCAGGGCGGTTATCTGCAGACGCAATAAGGGCGGCGCAATGTTGACGTTTGGCCGCTCTTAATGCCACAAGGTACGTCCTCAAGTAGGCTCGTGCCTGTGCTCGGTCAAATTCGGAACGAGAGGATCTCCAACGACTCTCTAGGCGTCTCCTTTGGCGTTTCATCACCCTTAGCTCCTCGGTAAACCAGGGAGCCAGGGTGGTTCGTCGCCGCAGGAGAGGCCGCAAAGGCGCCACCCGGTCCAGGGCCCCGGTAGTCGCACTATTCCATGCGTCTACCAGGTCCTCCACTCGGGGGCGGGTCAAATCCACAGGAGGTGGCCCAAGCTCCGTCTGGAACCTATCTGGTTCCAACAGGCGCTTGGGGCGGAACCATCTAATACCTTCCGGTTCCGCCTCCTCGCGGTGTGGGGTAGCACCAGGGAAGTCCAGCCGGAGAAGATAGTGATCCGACCATGACAGGGGAGTAATGGCTAAGTCCCCTATTCCCTGATCACTCATCCACCGGCCTGAGACAAAAACAAGGTCCAGCGTGTGGCCTCCCTCGTGAGTAGGGCCCTGAATTAACTGGGTCAGGTCCATGGCTGTCATGGAGGCCATGAACTCCCGAACCCCCTCAGACGCTTCTCCCATCGACGGCAGATTGAAATCCCCCATCACTATAAGGTTGGGGGTCTCAATCGCCACCGATGAGATCAGCTCAAGGAGTTCAGGCAGGGCCGCTGATGTATAGCGAGGAGCCAGGTATACTATCAGCAGGCCCAACTGCCTCCCTGGGCCCCATCTCACAACAAGGGACTCACACCCGGATGTCTGTGGCACGGTGAACTCTCTCGGCTCAAGGTCTTCCCGAATAATCACTGCTACCCCGCCGCCCCTCCCCTGGGCCCGAGGCTGATGAAATGCTCGATAACCTGGTGGGCACAATTCAACGAGGGGTAAACCTCCCTCGGAGCCCAACCAGGTCTCGGTTATTCCTGCGAGGTCCGGCTCCCCCTCCAAGATAAGATCATGAATGAGGGGGGCCTTATTAACAACGGACCTCGCGTTGCATAACAGCAGTCTCAGGCCTTGGGCCTGTGGAACCTGACCACCTAGTATGCAGGGGTTGGTACAAACGACCGGGAATGACCAAAAACCCCGGTCTCCCAACCGACTGCGCGTTCTTAATGTGTCCTCGCACCTGCCCCTCCCCACGACCGTTGGTATCAAAGAGCCCTGTAATGGAATGTTATCCTCCCTTTCCTCACCCGCTCCATTCCTTCCTCTTTCGACCACACCTAATTGCCTGGCTCTACTATCACTCCTGATCTGGTCCTTCCCCCCCCCACCCTTAAAACCCTTTATAAATTTTAAAAAACAATTAACTAAAAAACCCCTTAAAGCACGCTTCCTCCACCTCTCTGGGTTAACAAACCCGTCCTCGAGGTGGGCCCTTGAAAGGGCTGGAGGCCATAGCTGCGAGAGGGGGGACTCTCGCAGTAGCAGCAGGTCTACTCTCGAGTAAAGCATAATAAAGGGCCAGCGCTCATCAAGTGGGTGCTGTCGATGTTAATGTAAGTTAGCCAAAACCACATACATCCAGATGAAACGGATGAAATAGTCCTGGTAGAGATAGGCAGATGGAAATAGTCCACATAGTCCACATCGTAGATGAAAATGATGGGTTAATAATAATAATAATAACCAGCTGGTGAATATGGAAGCTGTGAGTTGTGTGTGTCTTTCAACACATTCCTTAGACCGACAAGACACTTTGCACCTACAGCAGCGTGTCTTCTCCACCTCAACCTGCTGTCAGCATTCCAAATATCATGCAGAATTAAATCAGAGTCCAAGGCAGAGCTATCCTTAAAGTTCCAATTTAATAAGACAGACATGTTGGCAACAAACTGTGGAAATCCCAAATCTAAAGCTTCCTGGGATTCCACCCAGTTGAAAGTTCATGATCTTATCCCCACACCCATAAATCCATCACATGGTCCAATCTTCTTTGCCCACACTGGCATTTCCACCCATCTAGTTCCGGTCAGATGCAGAGCTGCAGAGACAAAAGATGACCTTGAGCTTCTAGAATGGAATGACAACAACGCATTCTACAATTCTACTCCTTACTATTCCCCCTCCCAATTACTACACTAATGAAACAGCATAGGAAAATAAAAGAGAGTGTGGCAGGCCAAAAAACCACCACCCGTCCTGCATATAAAACAATATCTTTATAGTGACAAGTAAATATTCTTCAAAGATGTGTATCTGAGAAAAGTCAATCCTTTTTTCTGTGGAAATACCCAGTCTGCTGTGAAGTTCCCTGGCCCTGGTAATAATTTATTGATTTCTAACATCTGCATCAATCAGACAGAGCAAACAGCTAGCAAAACAAAGTAATTCACCTTCCACATTGAAATCTACTAAGTGTTGTCTTTTTTTCTCCAGTACTCTGGTGAGCAGCACAGTGTTTAACTTCCTAAACCATCCCCCCTCTTTGTTCTTCACGATGCTAACCACTAATTGTAAATTACACCACCACCCCGCCCCAATATCTTTGCCTTACTTTGAAGTAGATTTTCAACACTTGTCAGAAAATCATCAGCATTTAAATCATTCACACGCCTCCTAAGAGAAAAGAGAGGATGATTTAACCCTTCTGCATCCAACTGGAGTTGAACAAAATCATTTGGGCCTATGTTCATAACAACATTATTCAAAAGAATCTGTAACACATTATGAATAGCCTCTATAGCAACTACAAAAGACTGGATTTGGTCAAGATTAACAAATCTATATCGATGATAGTATTCCACAGTGTTGGTCTCAGAAATCCATCACAGCAGGTGGTGTCCAAAATGTCTGTCTGCCTTATGCAGAGTTTATTTGGCTTTTTATACAGTTTCAACAAGCAAAGCAAGAGCATAGGTAGCAACAACATCTTATTGGCTTATTCTCCTAGTCAATCTCTAAGACCAACCCAGCCAGGGTAGAGGCTTTACATAACACAATAGTTCCTGGTACTGACTGGTTCTACTAATTAGGTGAGGTCATAGATGTTGAGGTAACCGGTTACTGAGATCATGGCAGTTTGCTGCACATGTCTGTACATAACCTTTGTATAACCTCTACATCTCACTCTTTTTTATTTTGTTAGACAAGGTATAGTAAGAGGGGTTAATAAAAGAATCATAATCAAAAGAAGAACATCCTTACAATTGCTTATACAGGGCATATACTTGACCCTGAGGCAGTATGGAAGAGGGTTTTAGGGCAAAAAGCTGTGATACATACTGCATATATTGCAAAGGGAGGGAAAACACTGAACAAAACAGCACCCACCAATCAAAATAGCACAAATAATGACTAAATAACGTAGGACATTTCCCAATAAGCCTGTGGGCAACCAAGCCCAAAAGCTTTCCCACCAAGATTCTAAAGTATCAATTTTGAAATCAGAGGCCAAATTGTGTAAAATATTGAGCTGGTGCTGGATGGTTCATGATTCATCTGAAAAATTGAAACAACACATTAATTACTAAAATAGCTAAAGAAGTAGCATTAATTGTTTTTGCCAATTTACACACAATAGCATTAATATTAAGATAAGTGCAAGCAGCAAGCCCTATAAATATAGCCAATGCTACATATTCTACTTTATTAAGCAAAGCTGTCTCAGAGTCACACGTGCTGTCTAAGCATGACTCCGCGTCAAAAACGGCTTGAGTGAAGTTATTGCTTGGAAAGCAAAACAGGAATTAACTGGCTGAAACAACACTGTGCTTCACTAATATTAGCAAGAATATAATTAAAAGTTTCTTGGCCACATGTAAAAAACCAACCTTGCGGCAACCAAACATAAGCAAAGTGAAAGGAAATCTCCTCAAAAGATGTACAATTTAAAGCAGGTGAACTAATATGAAGACAGTGAGGTTTTTTACTTGAAGATATACAATTAACTACTTTTGCGCACGTTATATTCTCAGAAACTACTACTATCGGAGTGTGCAAAGAAATTACATCAGGGGATGGATCATAGGTAGCCAACCCCCAACTAGATATAGTCTTATAGTTAAAGTTTTCATTCAATAGCAATCTACTCAAACCAGTGAAGTTTTGAATTACTACAGATGGGGTACAAACAGGAACCAAGCATGTAGAAAGCAAATTTTCCATGTCATATGATTCAGATAAGCAAAAGCATTAGTGTGTGTGATATTAGCTAGCTGCACCCATAGGTTTTGCTTCAGTCTCTGTTCAAGCAAGTGTTTGGGTGAGATGACAGCTGTTGCTGCTAAAGGGCAGCAATTAACAATCAAACATAAACAAATGATGACTAAGGAATCGGCAGTTAAAACCGCAAAGATGGCAGCGCATAAATTCTCAGGGATTTGTTCCACGTGTTGCGCTTTGGTGGTCAGGTTTTTTTCACGTCTCCCCACGTCACTGGACAGCTGGTCAGATGAGATCATATTGGCTGCTGTGCTGTCTGTAGAGTCATCTTGGTAATCTCTGGAATTGGATTCGGGGAATGGTACCACGGCATCCTTAGCTGGACGAACACAATGTGCTGGAATCCACAAGGCCCTGTAGAAGCAAGCACAACATATCCTCGTCCCCCTAGAGGGGGAGGCAAAACTCTTTTAACCTGTTGTGTTACCCACACCAAATTGGGGTATGCTAAATTGGGTACCTGAGAGCCCTCCTTTTTTATTATTTGTGAAGACAGCCCTTAAAGGACCAATTAGCACGTTTCACAATGGCTTGACCTGTGGAATTATAGGGTAGCCCATGAGTCACAAAATTACAAAAAGGCCAATGAAGAATAGGCCATTATCAGTTTTTAAAAAGAAGGTTTTACCCAAAGCAGTAATAGCTGAAAAAAATGAGAAATAACATGATTAACTGTTTCTCCTCGTTGAGATATGGCCCAAAACACTCCTGAATAGGTAACAATAGATAAATGAATATACTTCCAGGGAGCTAGAGAGGGAACATAGGTGACATCCATTTGCCATAGTTGATTAGTGGCCAAACCACAGGGATTAACTCTGCTTGGCCTGGTCGAGTGGAATATGGCAAGCTTGTGCCAGCCCCCTGGCACTATGATGAAAAAAAAGTGACTGAAGAATGGATCTGAAAGGAGAGTAGGTAAAACATAGACAGCAGCATCTGCTTGAATGGTACCTTCAGAGAGAGGTCCAGGAAGAAACAAATTACTACATATGTGAGAAACAAAATATAAATGCTTTCGGTCTTGTAATAATTGCTGCAAAGTTAAGAACAAAGCCATAAGATTAGAATCAATCCTGGGTGTGATGTAAGCACCTGGAAAATTAAAAATAAGTTGACACACATAATGAAAGTCAGAAATTAGATTAAATGGCAGTTGAGAAAAGGTGTGAAAAGCTAAAATAGCAGCAGCTAATTCTGAACATTGTGGAGATGACTGCATTGCTGTGTAGGATAACTTCCAGGCATTATCATGAGAGTCCTTGTAAGCAATCGCTCCTCTCATTCGCCCTCCATCTGAAAAAACAGTAAAAGCTTGCAAAAGCAGAGAAAACGAAAGCAATAGACGAACAGGAAAAGAAGTGTCTCTATGTATTTGGTGGTGCTGCAGACAATACGTTGCCTAATGAACTTCATTGCTATGATGTTGACTCTCAGACATGGGAAGTTATCCAGCCAAGTCCAGATAGTGAGGTAAAAATATAATTAATTGCCTTTAATTAGCTTTGCAAAATCTCTGATTTAACAAATTGATTTCATATATGAGAGATAGAATTATAAGGAAGGAAGGAAGAAAGAGTGTAAATGGTATAAATGCTGTTATTAAACATGGAACAAATTACCACTGGAATTTTAACAGGTTATTAAATAATATAAAAATACTTATTCACTCAGGCCTTTTAGTGTTTTGGTGTCTTGATGTTGAATATGTTAAATGTTTAGTTTAGTTTTATTATGTTTTGTTTTAACATTTGTTGTTTTATTGCACATTTGTAAGCTTGTCAGATCCATTAAGGAAATGGATGTTATACAATGTGTGGGGTATATATGTGAATAATTGGGGCGGTTCCTGGGTAAAAGGGGCATTTAATCACAGCTAGTCTACTGATGAGAGGTGGAGCATTGTGAAGTGGTAAACAAAGTGAAGGCTTTGCCCTTCAGGGATATACCCACTCTTTCTTATGAATACTAAGATACATTTTCCTTGGTTTGATGTTGGATTGAGAGGTTTTTCTCTCTATTTCTTTGTCTGTATTAAAAAGACTCTATTCTTTTTAAATATGAACTGACCTGTATACAATAGTATATCTGTATATGGTGGTGGATCAACATATGTGCTATATTTCCCACACAGTTGTGTTGAATCTCAGGCCTTGAAAACTGATTTTAGACTAGAAAATATTGGTTACAGAGCACCAGCGAGGAAAACTGAATTTGTGGTTATGCACCATAATATTTGTAAAGGGTGTTTTGCATTCTTTGTTTCTAGTTGCCAACTGGAAGACTCTTCCATGCTGCAGCTGTTATCTGTGATGCCATGTATATCTTTGGAGGGACAGTGGATAATAACATCAGAAGTGGAGAAATGTATAGATTTCAGGTAATATATTGAAAGTGTTGGTCATTGATTAATATAAGAAGATACTAGTTTAAGTTTTGACAATGAACAACTTACTATTTACAGTAAGTTTACTATTTAGTATTTATATAGCATAGAATTCTATTTTGGAGCATGATTTTTTGATCAGGAAGAGACTGCTACATCTTATATCAAGAGTTGCAGGGAGATATCTAACATTAAAAATGATTTTTACGGAATATAATGGAAAAGTTTCCTTGTTTAGCTAATTGAGATCTGATGTACAAGTTGAGAGCAATGTTAACTTGTCACAGAAGCAA
Organism: Natrix helvetica; assembly: GCF_964273705.1. Lineage (NCBI taxonomy): Eukaryota > Metazoa > Chordata > Lepidosauria > Squamata > Natricidae > Natrix > Natrix helvetica. The sequence goes on from NC_138555.1 coordinate 52,790,997, forward strand.
GTTAAAGTGCAGAGTTATCTCACACTAAGAAGCATCAAGATCTAGCAGAGTTATTTTCATTCACAGAAATTTAGAATCCAGCTGATGTGATTTCATATTTGAACTTGTGTTCTCCCACCACTTTTCCCACCATTTTTCTTTTTGTATAACATTGAGTAGTTTCCAACATTGCAAGTTGTCTAATTTTATTCCTGGATCTTCTGAACAGTTTGTGTTGTAAATAGTTATTATTCATATACATAACTTTTCCATGTAGAGTTACTTCTGTATGGTTGTGTTTCAAGAAACAACCCACACTAGCAGTCCTCAACCTTTTTGGCTCGGCAGCCTAGCTGGGGGGGAGTCAAGGGGAACTGGGCCATGCAAGCGGTGGCTGGCATTCAGACAGCCCTTGCACGAGCAGTGGGCCGGCACGCACGCAGCTCAACTTGCAGAAATAGCAGACTGGCGCACACATTGATAAGTGCCCATCAACCTGCCACTTGCTCAAGTTGAGCTACACACGCAGGTGTGCATTCCAGCCAGCCACTCTCACAGCCCAATTCCTTATAGGCCATGGCCCGGTAGTAGACCTCAGCCCAGTGGTTGGGGACCTCTGATCTACACTTCTGTTTCCTTATCTTTATCTTATCTTATATCATTAGTTCTTTCGTCTGCTATTTATTGCCCAGTTTCTGCATTCTGCATGCCATTTTCTGTCCTAAGAGGAAATAATACAATGAATATGTATGTATGTGTGCATAAATTATAGGTCAAAGTTTTTCTTGATACTATTTCTTATTAAAATGGTGTAGAGCAGCGGTTCTCAACCTGTGGGTCGTGACCCCTTTGGGGGTCGAACGACCCTTTCACAGGGGTCGCCTAAGACCATTGGAAAACACATAGTTTCGATGGTCTTAGGAACCGAGACACAGCTCCTCTATGGTTGGGGTTCACCACAACATGAGGAACTGTATTAAAGGGTAGCAGCATTGGGAAGGTTGAGAACCACTGGTGTAGAGCAAAGAGAGTTAAATCTTCCAAATAGTGTACCATTATATTGGTTCAATGACATAAAGAGTTAATAACACTTATGTAATCTGTTCATGCCAAACTGTCGGTCATAGCAGTAAAACTTTCCATTTCAGACTGCAACATAGCAATAACTTTTGATTTCAGTTTTCATGTTATCCAAAATGTACTTTACATGATGACTATGGAAGACTATGGGAAAACAGGCAATTCAGTGATCTAGAATTTGTGCTTGGGGAGGTAAGTGAATTCTAATGACATGGCTGAAAAGTTTTCTCTGCAGGAAATATATGTATATATATTATATACTTTGTACTTTGTCTGTTATTTATTAATATAGTTGTATTAACTGGTGATAAGGGGCTTGGAAATATTTCCAGTGGCCAGGCTGTGTATGAGTTCCCTGTTATATTGATAAAGAAAAAATAAAGAAAAGCTTAGAAGAAAGATGAGAAAGTGAAAAATGTGTTCTGTTGTTTTCTGCTTTTGAGATATGAGTAAAGAAAACAGCTAAAGAAAGCAGTTTTCATAACTTCAAAAACAGATACTTCTCCAGTCCCAATATAATTACTTGATTCCAGAAGAATGTCAATTAGATAGTTACTGCTTATATAAAGACCATAGATGAACTATGTTACTGGTTTGCTATATATTCTCAGCCTATATAAAACTCATTTCTTTGGCTTAGTAATATCTGTTCATCTGCATGGTCTTCTGTATTTATATATATATTCTGTATATATATATATATATATATATATATATATGCATATAAATATAAATACAGAATATATATATATATATATATATATATATATATATATATATATATATATATATATATATATATATATATATATATATATATATATATATATATATATATATATATATATATATATATATATATATATATACAGAATATATATATATATATATATATATATATATATATATATATATATATATATATATATATATATATATATATATATATATATATATATACAGAATATATATATAAATACAGAAGACCATGCAGGCAGAAAACCATATTTTTATTTTTAATGTTGCCTTTTTTATATTTGTGTTGTATTTGTGCTGATAAATAAATAAAGGGAGACTAGTATAGATCTATTTCAAGCTATTTATGTAAGGGTATGGCTAGCTGATGAGAGCTAAATAGCTTGAAATAGATCTATACTAGTCTCCCTTTATTTATTTATCAGCACAAATGCAACATATATATATTGCATATATATGTTCCAATATATAGCATTTTTAATGTTCAGTGATCAGCAAATCCTGCAATTCCTTTTCCATGCTATCTCCCTATTTCTGACAGAAAGAAGAGTGGGTCCGAGGGTATGCAGCTATTGTCACAGCTCGCTGTAAATGGCTGAGGAAGAAAATTACACAGGCAAAAGAAAGGCTGAAACAGGTATGATTTATTACAAATATTTATTGGATCCCACTTTTCCAATTTATCTTCTGCAGTAAATGAGGACATTGTGTAAATTACTAATATTTAACCATAAACATAAGTTAGAATATGTTTGTTTGTAGCAATCAGCTCTTCTCTCCAAGAATAACTCTATCAGGCCATTTATTTGTGGTCTGTTTACAGCAATATATTACTGTAAAAAGCATGCAATAAAGGATATTACTACTAGAACTAACTAGATACCATTATCATTGCTTAGCTAAAGTTTAATGATTATGTTCTCTAATTAACTCCATTCACAGTATCTTTTGATACATACCTAATTGAAACAAATGGATAGGAGGGTCACAAGCCACTAATATTACTTATTAAGAAAAGAGCTGCAAATCGGTGCTTTCATGTTAGCCTATTGAACCTGTCATATAAATAATCCAAAGGCACGGATGCTTTCAGTTAAAAAGTAGTCTAGAAGTGATGGGTGATTTCTTTTTTCAGTACCTACAACAGGATATAATATTTGGGAAAATGTTAACATATATACCATCATCAGATTTAGTTTGCTATTTGTATTAGAGTCTATCTTAATTTTAATAACCAGGTAAAGCCAAAATGATGGCAAATTTGTCTAATGTGATTGTATATGCAAGGCTATATTAATAACCATGTAATTGTTTCATTTTGTGGCAATATTTGGCTTACAATAAAGTTGACTTTTATGTATTCATTTTTTTCAAATTTAGATAAGCCTAACTTTTAGATAATGTTAACCCTAACTTTTCCCTCTCTTTATTAGAAATCTAAGCAAGAGATTAATGAGGAAGGACAAGAGGCGCCCCAAAAGGAAATGGCAGGCAACAACGTAAAGATGGCTCGCCTGCAGCCGCTGCTGGAAGTGACAATCCGGGAAGCTGAAGCTCAGCCCTTTGAAGTCCTCATGCAGTTCCTCTACACAGACAAAATCAAATACCCACGCAAAGGAGACTTCCGGTTCCGGCGGCTGACGGCGACGGGCAACTCATTGCTCGCTCCGGCTCCCCAGTGGGCTTCCCCACTCCTTGGGGGGCACAGGATGCCCCGTAGAGGCGTCCTGCCGGAGGGGCGGCATCGCGGGGGATCCCTGCATCGGCAGCGGCCGGCGGGAAGTCCCCTGCACGCTCAAGGCACCGGGGAGCAGATTGGAGGGCGTGTGGGCGCGTCTTCGCTGACAGGCTGTTCGGAGTGAAAAAAGAAAGCTGAAGGATGCAGCAGCGGAGCGGTGAGGTGCAGACTCCCTTCATTCCTATTACCAACTAAAAAATTTGTCTGCTGTGCAAACTTGAACTTTTGGCTTGATTTGGAGAGGTGCAGCTGGAGGGGAGGGGGATTTCCCCCCCCCTTGGACAAGCGGCTGGAAACAAGAGAGCTCTCAGCCCCAAGGGAAGGAGGAGGGGGAGAGCCAAACTAAAGATGTCACACCCCTATTAAATGGATTTTCAGATTTAAACTTTTAAGGTTTAAGACAATGAGATCTGGAAGCCTTGGGAACTTTGAACTTTGAAAACTTTATTTGTTGCCTCAATACCCGAAGCTGGCAGGGCAAGATGGCACACTTCCGTTGTCTTCATGAGATGTGAGACTTGACTCCACCTTTTAACTTCAGGCTTCCGGTCTTTGTCTCCGTGCTACCTGGATAATTCTCTTGTGGATTGTTTGCTTCTGAACCCCCTGGAGTGAAAAACGACTGCTCTTTTGCCAGGGTGATCAGAAAATTCCCCTGTGCCTGGACTCTCTGCCTCCTGGACTCTCTTGGCTGTTCTATCTATCTGACTGATCCTTCTTTATACTGACTGGACTCTTTATTTTATAAACAATGGCATCTAAAAGACCACCTCCTGGAAAGTCAGGCTTTGCTGCCTCAGCCCCAACATCTGCAACCTCCAGTCCTAGTACACAATCAATGTTAATAGCCTTCAAGCAACCTAAATCTACGGACCTGGAGCTTCATCAAATGTTACAACAACTTTTACAGGGACAAGAGGAAATAAAGAGACAATTGAAGGAGATGAAAGAAGAAATTAAAGACAACCAGGATAAAATTAATAAGAACTCACAGAGACTGGATCTTTTGGAAGATGGGGCGGCTGAGATGAAGGGAGGGATAGAGGGCGTGCAGAGGGGAAACAAAGAACTTGACACCCAACAAATGAAAATAGAGTTTGAGAGAATGTCTTTTTATCTTAGATTCCAGAACGTGATGGAGACAGATGATGAAAATATAAGGGACATCATGACAAACATTTTGGCTGAGTATATTCAGAAGGAAAAACAACAGATGGGGTGGGAAATAGACCTGGCTTATAGAGTGAACTCAGCGTATGCTAGAACACACAATGTCCCCAGGGAGGTACACATTAAATTTCTTAGGAAAAGCACAAGAGATGAAATCCTGAATGCACAAAGGGGGCAAGCCTTGATATACAAAGATAAGGAGATAACCATTCTGAAACAGATCCCCAAGAAAGTGAGGGAGAAAAGAAAATTTTATTCGCAATTGGCGAATAAACTATACCAGAAGGGGGTGTGGTTTCGATGGTTACTGCCTGAAGGTATGCTAATATTCTGGGAGGAGACAAGAGTTAGAATTAATACACCCATAGAGGCGCAGGCCTTTATGGAAAAAAATAAACTACTTCTAGAAAAACCAGAAGACACTCCAGTAGATGTACAAGACACGGGAGGGGCCGGAGCACTGCCAGCTGGGGGAGATGGGGCGACATCAAGAAAGCTCAGATCACACAAATAAGTAAGAAAATCCACGTGATATAAACTGACCGAAATTACCAATTGAATTTACCACACTGACTATATGATATTATGTAATATTTGAATTTTATGCAAATGTATACTATGAGTTTGTAGGGGGGGTGCACCTACCGCATTTCGCAGCTGCCAAAATTTGTAACCTTTCCCCTACCTTTTCCCTATGTAAAACATTAAAAAACCAATAAAAAACTTTGTTTAAAAAAAAAACAAATACCCACGCAAAGGTAGAATAGTAGAATTGATTCCTAGGAAAAGTAGTGCATGTTTTCTCTGTCTGTTTTTGGAATTCGTCTTTCTAAGAAAGAAAGAAAATAAACGTGACTAGTGCCAGAGGCTTATGATACTAAAACCAAAAGCAAATTTCATGTAATCACCATCCACAGCAAATTTTAATATGCTTATGCCTGTGTGTCACAGACCAGACCAGAATACGGCTGTGGTTCTGTCGACGTGTTCCCAACAGGATGTGTGAAACTCTGAGCAAAATGGGCATTAGAAATCCTTAGCAATCGGGTAATAGCTGCCCATTGAAAGATGCCTTTGCCTAACATTATAAGAAATATTTGTAGGAAATATTTAAGAACCTTGAATTCTTAAATTTAATTAAGAATTTAATTATTTCAAAAACTATTTTTTTTAAAAAAAATTAAGAACGTCCAGCAGCAGGCTGAATAATGAGGCTATGAATTCTCAGCTGAGATGTGTTGAGAATTTGAGCTTAAATGAATACCAATAAGAAGGAAAAGGAAAGAGGGGGGGGGGGGGAATGTCTTTCGAGGAGATAATAAGCCAAGTGCTTTCCTATATTACACTCTTGAACAGGAGAAGCCATTTGAGACAGGCTTGAATAAAGTGGTTATTTTATCACTTTATTATCCCACCCTGTTTGTGTCCCCAAGCAAATAGCCTACTTACTGAGCAGAATTTTTGTGATCAGATTTTTAAATAGCCTATATAAATAGTTTTAAAAACCCTATATGCAATGCCAGAACATGTGCTTTATAGGCCAGTGTTTCTAGATTAAGCTAGTAGCTGTCTGGCTTAAAGATTCATCTTGCAACGCCTTTTTTGTGACCAGTAATCTCGAGAACCACTACTTTAAAGATAGTGTTTGACTTACAACCATTTGTTTAATGGCAGTCCAGAATTATAACAGCCTCAGAAAGGATGCTTTGTTATGACCCACAAAGCACTTCCAGATGTTGAAAAACATTGTACCCTTATCCCCCCAGTCATATGATCACAATCAGGGTCCTTGGCAACCTGTTCAAACTTACAATTAGTTGCCAAACTCCATGTGATCATGTAATTGTCACCTGCAGTCTTCTCTGCTGGGGGTTAGCTGAAAGAGCTGCCTATTGAGAAAAGCTGAAGTCCTTCGGTGGGGTGCAGGAAAAGAGCTGAAGGAGTCCCTTTCCAATGTCAGGGAAGAGCTGAAATTCTTTGGCAGGCAGCTCTTTCAACTCCCAGAGAAGAGGGAGCCAAAAATATAAAAAGAGTTTAGAGAGACCACAGTAAAATGCTGCAGTACTGACCTGGCTTGTACCTGGCCTCTCAGGGCCTCCACCACCCCATGAGGTACCCTGTGCTACACTAATGCCTGCAATGTCATTTAATGACCACAACAGGGAATGCAGGGATTGTGGTAATTAAGTGAGGCAATTATGTGGGTATTAATGACTGCCACAACTTATGATTGTAATGGGCAGGCTCCATCGCAGTCATAGGTCTGTACTCAGGGTAATGCAGATATCTCTCAACTTCCATCATACTGTTTTTATCTTTTTGTATTTTATTGCTCTGTATTGCATTTCTTAACAAACATTCTTAACATGTACATGCTTTAACAGCATTTTAATATAGGCCTTTAGAGATTCATTATTGCAATATTAATATTGGGAATCAAATTATTATCTTTCCTGCCTGCTTTCTCACCTGTCATATTGTTTTCAGTATGCACAATTATTATTTTTTATTGTGACATAGGGCATGTGCAAGATGTTCTGCTAATCATGGATGTGTACAAGTTGGCTCTTAACTTCAAACTATCCCGATTGGAACAACTCTGTGTCCAATACATTGAGGCCTCAGTAGATCTGCAGAATGTACTTGTTGTATGTGAAAATGCAAACAAACTTCAGCTGGATCAGCTGAAGGTAGGGTATTTTTGAAAATTATAGTCTTAGTGGTTGAAGCACAGGCTAGAAATCAGGAAATTGTGAATTCTAGTCCTGCCTTGGGCACAAAGCCAGCAGCATAACCATGGATCACTCACTGTCTGTTAACGTTAGCAAGTGACCAAACCACTTCCAAACTCTTCCTAAGAAAACTGCAGGGATTTGTCCAGCTAGTCAATACTAAATCTTTAGTGTGTGTGTGTAGAATTAATGAATTTTCATATATAAAACTGTTTCATTTTAAACTAACTTGAAAATTCTGGTACCAGGCAATCAATTTTCAAGTACTTTTCTTGAATGAAGCCACCCATTCTTACATGTGCTTCAGCTTTTTTCCATTGTTCATGTATCAGTAGATGTTCTGACCTAGGCTTCCTGATACAGTAAAAAGCAGACGCTTAGTCCCAAAAATCCTCTTTTTATTTCAAAGGCTGTGAATTATGCTCATTCACAGCCCATAATGAGTTCCAAATAGTTTGTAAAGAGTCCGACAGTAGGCTGCCAAAGTCCTTCGGAATAAGGCTGATAAGTACCCGCCTCTATCATTCTTGAAACGCTGCCAAAGACCTAATTGGCAATTAACTTGGCAAGGCCACATGGAGCAAAGAGTCAAAACGGAGCTTCAGAATATAAACCGACTAGCAGGAACAAAGGTGCTTCCTGCAAAGGCTCATGTGCCTTTGCTTCTCCTTTATGTCCCATGGGAGGGGCCAATCACCTCCAAGCCTTACTCCTGAGTCATCCTTTTGTCTTAACTGTTCTTGCCTTCTGGCAGCTCTGCGCATGTGCACACTGGGAACAGGGGGAGCCTGTTCCTCTGCCTCACTGATGTTCAACTCTGGAGGCTCCGGAGGAAGTATATAACTCTCAGATGGCCCTGGCCCCCTCTCTGCCTCCGACGCAGAACCCTCATCCAAGCCTTCCCCAGACTCCAGGACTGGTCCATGTTCCTCCCCAACCTCTTCAATGTCTGACTATGCTGCCAGCTCTGCAGGCCGCCGGTGGACCACAACAGTAAACTACAAACTTGAATTGTTTAAGGGAGATTCCAGCTCCATTGGGAAATAAAAAGTAAATGGACCTGATCCCATAGGTTAAATAAAATAGAAAAGTAGATGTTGCAACTAAAGGAGAAGGTATGCAAGCCAATATTTTCCTCATTTAGAGAGACTCTGTTAAAGAACTTTGGCAAGAATCAAAGGAAGAGAAATAAACTGGCTGGCTCTGTAAATTTCTGAATTTGAATCTTTCAGAATTAGCTTCTATAAATATTGCATATTCATAGAGTTAAGGTTTAAGGTTTATTAAATTTATAGACCGCCCCCTCTCCCCATTGCAAAACTAGTCATTTAAACTCTTGTTGTAGAATTTTTATTTTATTATATTGTAGAAGTTTTCTACAATTTTTTGAAATTGTAGAAAAAATGTTCCAAACATGATTTTCTTACAACATGGCAGCTCATGTATATGTACCCATTTGCACACATATCCTTCTCTCTTTTTTTTAGGAACACTGTCTAAATTTTGTGGTAAAAGAATCACACTTTAATCAGGTAATAATGATGAAAGAATTTGAACATCTTTCTTCATCTTTGATAGTAGAGATAGTACGAAGGAAGCAGCAACCTCCACTTCGAACGCATTCTGATCAGCCTCTTGATATCGGTAATGTATCTTCCATCCAAGATGAACTATTGTTTTCACGCTACAGTAACTGGCTTTTTTCAGTGCTATTGAAACTTCAAACTGTCATTAAAATGGTAATAGGTTGAGAATACCTGGAGTAGTACCTACATGGACATAACTTATCTAACTGCCTCTTATTGCTAAAACTGATACTGTATTCTCTTTAAATTTAAAGCCGCGGTATTTTGAAAGAATAATCCTTTGATCGTTCTATAGGAGGAAAAAATGAAAATGTATTTTTCATATCTCCAATTACCGGTATATTTTCCAATTTATGTGCTAATCTCTGACACTGCTGATTATGATCAGTTTGCTTGAGATGAAGAAAAGCTTACCCCTATGAGAAATAATTAATATTTTGGCAATTAAAATTCTTCAAACTTCCCCCAGGTATTAGATTTCTGATGTTCAGCTTTGTAATTCGACTGTGCAGTAACTCGTATCTGTTAACTATTTTGCTTAGCTAATCAATTTGTCATTTCAAAATTTAGAAATAATACAATAATACCTCGTAGCTTACTTCGGCTTTAAAAAAACAAATCAGGTTGTGTGAGAGACAGAGAAACTGAAAAAAATCTTCGCAGTAGAAGCAATTGCAAATCAGTTCTACATTGTTGCCAAGAAAACTATATGGACACGTCTATAGTCAGTAACTTGACTTAGGTAATTTGGTACCTTAGATTATCAAATATTACGAAATTCCTTTTGATGGCATTGCATTGCACTGAAAAGGTAGATACATAATTGCAAGTCACTTCTAGCTGTTCTGTTATAACTAAGTCAATGGTTTTCAACATCTCAGGCAAACCTTTATGTTCCTGTGTGTGCAGGAACCTCGTTGATTCAGGATATGAAAGCCTATTTGGAAGGTGCTGGTCTAGAATTCTGTGATATCATTCTAAAGTAGAATAAAATATGGATTAAAATATAAGAATGAAGACATGGCATAAAAGGAACAGTTAGAAGCTTGCTTAAAGGGACAGGGAAATGTCATCAGCCTTCAACCACAACATGTTCCAGCAAATGTCCCTATGTCAAAAGTCCAAAACCACAAGGTTCAATTAAAGTTTGTTAATGGCACGTAGTCCATACCTGTAACAAAAGAAGAAGTAAGACCCCCATCTCCTTATAAGGCTTTTTCCTCAAGGTAACCAATAAGAAATGAGTAAAGTGTTTCCGTGTTACACTGTCTTTGAGAATGTATCAGAATGCGTGCTTCGATAATGAATGTCGTTCAGAAATTCACAACGTTAGCCATGGGCCAACGTTTCTGAACCTGGCTGCCAAATGAACTTTTCCTGTATCCTGAGAAGTCTAATGCCTGTCATTTTCTGCAACAATTCTGGCGACCGTGGCAGGACTTAGAGCGAAATTTCGCTGAGGACGGAACGGACCGACCGGTGCCCCATCGAGGCCATCTCGCCCTTCTTCAGGCGCCACAGAGATCTTTCTCTGGAAGGGGGCCGACAACCTCTCTTGGGCATCTGGAGGACACCACCGATCCAAGAATATGACCAGGATCAGGAAAAGTTAAAAAATTACGCCAGCTGAGAAAGAAGACGCCTGCAGGCAAGTATCAAAAGAATTGTAGACCCACTCGGTTAGGAGTGGAAGAGGGGGCCCGATCACCCCCCTGAGCCCGGGATAGCGTCCCTTCCAAATGGAACCGTCGTATCCTAATGAGGCTCTGGGTTTGTGTGGGTGGTTAAGTCATCGCAGTTCCTGGAAGTGACCGTGGTATTCCGGCACCCCAGGTCGGTGACAGTGTCTTAGAAATAGAACATGGGAAGGTGGGGAACATTCCTCGAACACCTCTCCAATGCATGTTGAGGAGAAAAAAAGCTTTGAGAGAGTTTTAGTAAAGTATCTGGCAGAGAAAAAGAGAGTCTCAAGGAAACATTTAGTTCCTGTCTGTTTTAACTTGCATGGTTGTCCTTGATGATGTATTTAAGTGTTTTTTGGTTTTGTTAAAAAGAAAGAACAAACGGTCCCATTAGGTGGGGCCAGGAGAAAGAAAACCAAAAAAGGTTATCTAAGGGACAGATCAAGTGGACCACAAACCTGGTCCAAGGGAGCAATTGAGATAAAAGCCTCAAATTGCCCCTAAGGGAATTTTATTGGCAGAAGCTGAGGGGGAGCTACGTAAGGTGTGGATATATGCTCCATTCTCAATGGCTGATTTATATAATTGGAAAAATCAAATTCCTGCTTATAGAGAAAATCCAGATGAGATGCATGTCCATTTTGCATCCATTTTTCTGAACTCACCAGTCTGCTTGGGCTGACATAAAAAGTCTGATGGAAATTTTATTAACCACAGAGAAAAGGCTGGTAAAGGTAACCATGAATAAGCCTTTGCAGATGAATAATAATAATAATAATAATAATAATAATAATAATAATAATAATAATAATAATAATAATAATAATAATAATAATCCAGACTGGACTTGGTTACTGAAGGAACCAGATTGGGAACCATAGTACATTCAGCTGCAAAACTATTGGACCTTAGTTTTGTTAGGATTCAAACAAAAGTTAAGAATTTATGGAAGTTCTATTAAATTCAACAGAAACAGAATGAAAACCCAGGGGAATTCCTAGAATGCATTTACCAAACCTTTAGGCAATATACCACATTAGATCCTGAGGTTGAAGAAAATAAGAGAATGGTCAATATGATCTCCAGAAGATAGGCTAAAGATACAGAAGGATGTTGACAAACTTGAACATTGGGCACTATCTAATAAAATGAAATTCAATGGTGAAAAGAATAAGGTTCTACATTTAGCCAACAAAAATGAAATGCACAGGTACAGAATAGGTGGTACCTTGCTCAACAGTAGTAACTGTGAAAGGAATCTTGGAGTCCTAGTGGACAACCATTTAAATATGAGCCAGCAGGGTGCAGCAGCTGCCAAAAAAGCCAACACATTTCTAGGCTGCACAACAGAGGGATAGAATCAAGATCACGTGAAGTGTTAATACCACTTTATAAGGCCTTGGTAAGGCCACACTTGGAATACTGCATTCAGTTTTGGTCACCACGATGTAGAAAAGATGTGGAGACTCTAGAAAGAGTGCAGAAAAGAGCAACAAAGAAGAGGGAGTCAAAAAACTATTCTCCAAGGCACCTGAGGATAGAACAAGAAGCAATGGGTGTAAACTAATCAAAGAGAGAAGCAACTTAGAACTGAGGAGAAACTTCCTGACAGTTAGAACAATTAATCAGTGGAACAGCTTGCCTCCAGAAGTTGTGAATGCCCCAACACTGGAAGTCTTTAAAAAGATGTTGGATAGCCATTTGTCTGAAACGGTATAGGGTTTCCTGCCTGGGCAGGGGGTTGGACTAGAAGACCTCCAAGGTCCCTTCCAACTCTGCTATTGTATTGTAATGTATCTTCATTGGTCACTCTGCAGATGACATTAGGGGAAAAGGGGGGGCCAGGAAAGGCATCTCTGAACTTGTGGAATGAGCATACAAAGCGTAGATTAATTAGGGCTCAAAACCTCAGAGAAGAAGGAACTTCAAAAGGCAAGAGGAAACACATTTTTTTCTCCCCAAGGCTCTTAGATAGAGGGGAGGCAAGGGGGCCTGCCAGAAGAATTGTTGAGGAGGTTGTTTACGGGGCTCGGTAGTTAGAGGCACACATGCTGTTGTTAATCAGGTTGCTGCAGCCTGTTTCTGTTGTGACAAAACAACCCAAAGACAGGATGGAAACTTCCTTTGGAAGTCCTTCTACAGGGCTCCCAGGTGCAGTGTGGCAAATAGATGTCCCCACAATTTTCCCAGAAAGTGAGATTTAGAGATCTCTTGGTTTTGTGTGTACTAAAAGACATTGTGCCAAGGTTTGGGGTGCCTTTGACTAGGGCCTCAGATTCTGGCCACCATCAGATGAATCAAGAGCCCTACCCAGATGCAAACGATGTGTTAATGAAAGTCTCCATACATCTGGATCTTTAAAAATATGCCAGCGCTGCTGGGAGATAGAACCCTGGCCGAATGCAAACAATGTGTGGACAAACATCTCTATACATTGTCTCTATACATCTTGTTATAAACAAAAATTTTATTGGTTTTTAAAACAAAATATTCAAGGAAAGGGGTAATGGATGAAGTACAAATTTTGACAGTTACATTATGCAGGAAATGTCCCTCCCCCCCATTCTCATAACTTTCATTTACTAATACATTAGTTTGTTATTACTAAGTACTATTTTGTCAGCAATAAACTTTTATCTTAAGATAATTTCAATCATTTTATATCACACAGATTTTCAAGTTCATTTTTGTGATCTGAGTTTTCTCAATGTTGCCTCTTCTCCCCCCCCCCCCGGCAGGGCTCCGGCACCTCCCGTGTCCTGTGTGTCCGGTGTAGTGTCATTAGGTTTATCTAGGACCGTGATGGCGAACCTATGGCACGCGTGCCACTTGCAAGGCGCTGCCCTGTCAGCTGGCCAGTGCGCATGCGTGCGCTGGCCAGCTGAGTTCACCTTTTTAAAAGCTATTTTTCGCCTTCCCCAGGCTCCAGAGGCTTTATAGGAGCCTGGGGAGGGTGAAAAGAGCCTCCCCCGCCCCCCCCCCGAGGCTTCAGGGACCGTCCGGAGGCTTCCCTGAAGCCTTCGGAGCGCTTAAAACCACCCTCTGAGCCTGTGACTTCCGGGTTGCTCAGAGGGTCGTTTTAAGCGTTCCGAAGGCTTCAGGGACCATCCGGACGGCAGAGGGAGGGGGGACTCTATAGCCTTCCTGCCATGCGTCCCGCACAGGAATCCATCCCCTCGGGGCTTTGCGCGGGCGTCGCAAGGGTTAAGCCGAAAGGGAGGGGAAGGGGGAGGGGGAAAGCGAAGGGGACTTTGTTGTCAAGGCGACGGCCCAGCCCAGCCTCCTCCTCCTTCTCCTTCTCCTCCTTTCCCCCTCCGGCTCGAACTCTGAAGGAGGGGAAAGGCGGCAGGCAGCCAAGCTCCGAGGACGGAGCCGCCCGCGGGGCTGAGCACGATGCGGCGTGGCCTGCCTGGCGTGGTACGGCTAGAGGAGGAGGAGGAGGTGGCGGCGAGGGCGGCGCGGCCGAGGCCCAATGGACTTCGCTTCATCGAGCCCGTCCTGGCGGCGGCGGCGGCGATGTGAAGGCCGGGCCCTGGCGAGCGCGCCGAGGCTGGGCGAAGCGGCGCAAGGACGCCGGGCCCGAGGCACCGCGCGGCGGAGGCGCTCCGGACCCGGGCGATGGAGAGGCACGTCTCGTGCCTGTTCAGGGACCGTCCCGAGGCTTCCCTGAAGCCGTCGGAGCGCTTAAAACGACTCTCCGAGCAACCCGGAAGTCACTTCCGGGTTGCTCGGAGGGTGGTTTTAAACATTCCGAAGGCTTCAGGGAAGCCTCCGGATGTTCCCTGAAGCCTCCGGGGGGGCGGGGGAGGCTCTTTTCGCCCTCCACAGGCTCCTATAAAGCCTCTGGAGCCTGGGGAGGGCGAAAAAAGCATGTAAAAATGGAGGGGGCGTGGTGTTGTGCGTGCATGCGCACTGGGGGGGCGCATTGCATTATGAGTGCGGCACGCCTGCACACGACCCCCCCATGCTCCCCCCACTTGTGGCACGCGAGCCAAAAAAGGTTCGCCATCGCTGATCTAGGAGGACTTAATTTTTTTCCATAAAGGCCTCGGCCTCAGTGGTCGTGTTGATTCTAACTCTCGTGTTCTGCCAGAATATTAGCATACCTTCTGGCAACAGCCATCGAAACCACACCCCTTTCTGGTATAATTTATTCGCTAAGAGCGAATATTTTTTTCTTTTATCTCTAACTTTCTTTAGGATCTGTTTCAGAAGGGCTATTTCTCTATCCTTATATTTTAATGTTTGCCCCCTTTGTGCACTCAGAATCTCGTCTCTTGTGGTCTTTCTAAGAAATTTGATGTGTACCTCCCTTGGAACATTGTGAGTTCTAGCATATGTTGAGTTTACTCTATAAACCAGGTCCATGTCCCACCCCATCTGTTGTCTGTCTTTTCCAATAAATTCAGCCAATAAATTTGCCATAATATCCCTCAAGTTTTCATCATCAGCTTCAATTACATTTTGGAACCTAAGAAAGAAGGACATTCGTTCAAATTCCATTTTTATCTGGTGGTTCTCCAGTTCTTGATTTCCTTTCTGCACTCCCTTCACCTCTCTTCTCATCTCAGCCGTTCCCTCCTCCAAAAGTTCCAGTCTCTGTGAGTTTTGGGTCACATGGTCTTTATTCTCTCTGATCTGCTCATTCATTTCTTTCAGTTGATTTTTAAATTCCTCCTGCCCCTTTAAGAGTTGTTCAAACATCTGTTGAAAGTCCACCTCAGAGGGCTTGGGCTGGAACAAGGAAGTTAGTGTCTGTTGTCCGCTGGGGCTGGACGTTGAGGATGTTGGGGTGGAGGCCGCAAATCCCGGCTTCCCTGGTGGTGGTCTTTTGGGTGGCATTGTGGTAATCAGAGCTCAGAGATGAAAATGTCAATACAAAAAAAAAGCAACTGGGGAGGTGGGTAGCCGAGAGAGATTGCGAGGCAGAGGAGCCCAGACAAATAGGGACCTAGGTAATAAAGCAATAAAGTCCTTTGTTCCAAGTCCAGGTTAAGATGTAACACGAGACTTCTCTGAGTGCCACGGAGACAAAGACAAAATGCCAGCAACTTCTGTAGGTGGAGTCAAACTTCAAAGTACATAAAGACAACGGAAGTGTGCCATCTTGCCCTGCCAGCTCCGGGATCCCAAGGCAAAAGTTTTCAAAGTTTTCAAAATACAACAGATCATCACCTCATTTCACAATTGCAGTAAAGGAAATCTGCTTTTTGCTACGAGGGTGATTCCATTCCAAGTGTCAGGCCTGTAATTATATTCTTTTTAGGATCTTTGGCCTGCCACACTTTTTAATAATTCTCTATGCTGTTTCAATAGTGTAGTAGTTGGGAGGGGGGAATAGAAAGGAGTAGGATTGTAGAATGGATTGTTGACATTCTTTTGTAGAAGCCAAGGTCATCTTTTGTTTCAGCACCTCGACACCTGGCCGGAAGAAGATGGGTGTACATGCCAGCGTGCAAGATGATGATTGGAACATGTGATGGATTTGTGGGTGTGGGGAGAGATCATGAACTTTCAACTAGGTGAACTTACAGGATGTAATTCAGAGTTGAAATTTTCCATAGCCGTGCTAACATGCCTGCGGAATAAATTGCACTTTTAAGGATGTTTTGCCTTGGACAATGATTTATTTCTGCATGGTATTTAGAACCCTAACACCAAGGCTCCCCCCCCTCCTCTTCTGGGGGCAGGGAGCAAAACAGTTTCAAGCCGCTTGTCCAAGGGGGGGGGGAAATCCCCCTCCCTCCAATCACACTTCCCAGCCACAAATTGAAGATCTTTCCAAATAGCTGACAGTCTGTTTATTTTCATTCAATCATCAAAGGGAACGGGGGGAATCTCCATCTCACAGCACAGCAACTGCGTCCTTCGAATCTCGAGTTTCATCCGGCTGCCTCAACGTGAAGACGCCACGGCGCCTCCCCTCTTGCCTCCCGGTGCCTAGGGCAATGCGGGCCCCCCCCCCGGCCGCCGCCAACACAGGAGATCCCCCGCTACGCCGCCCCCTCAGCAGGAGCCCCTCCAGGGCATCCTGTGCCCCCCCGATCAAAGGGGAGCCCACCAGGAGTGCGCAGGGTGAGCAAAACTTGCCCGTCGCGAACCGCAGCCAGAACCGGAAGCCGTCTCTATACATCTTGATCTTTAAAAATATGCCAGTGCGGCTGGGAGGTCGATAGAAAGGTTTGGATCTTTAAAAATTAGAGATCTAAATTAGAAACGGAACACCCAGGGCAGAGACAGGTATTAACAATCTAGTGCTTAAGGAGATAGAACAACGGGCATAACTTCGAGCAAAAGTAAGAAATTTAGCAGGTCATGAAAAGGTAAAGCCTATTGAATAGGAAGATCTAGGTAATTGGACTTGATTAATTTGATGTAATTCTTAGGTGTGTATCTATACTAATAACATGTAGAATTGAATGGTGTTCAATTGATTTTGATATGTTTAACCAGCTGGCAAAATAAGTAAGCTTTTCAGCTGGGGCTTGAAGCTGTGGGGAATGATAGTTAGGATATAAACTGCTCTCTGAGTTTTCCCACTGCTTGGAGAATGAGCCACATGTTTCCCAAGGAAAGAAAATTGAAGATTTAAAGGGACAGACTCTTCCACAGGCCTGAAAGTGTTGTTTCAGGGTATTTGTGCATATAGCTGGCTATAAGAATGTCCCAAGACATGCTTGAATGCCCAGTTCCTCTTTTGGGTCATGATATCCTATGCAAAATGGGAGCTACACTGTCCTTTGAGGAAGATATAATGGCTCTAATGATGAGGCACTCCCCCAGATGAGATATGGCAATGGTGGTTAAAGAATCCACCAGGCCATGCGCATCATCATGCACCAATAATTATACAAGTAAAGCCTCTAGCCATGCCTGTTTGCCTATGCCTTCTTCACCATCTCAAATACATAGAGACAACTAAAAACTGTTTGCTTTTGAGTAGGAAAAACCCAGTAACAGGTCAAAAGAGGCTGTTTGCTTGGACTAGGTTTCTCCAAGGATTTAAAAATTCACCTACCTTTTTGGTGAAGCCTTTGCCTCAGACCTAGAAAATTTCCAGCCTTGCGAAGATGGAAATGTGCTACTCCAATATGTAGATAATATCTCAGTAACCAAACAGACGAAGGAGATTTGTTGAAAAAAAAATACCAATCAATCAATTGCTTCATCTGTTAATGGACAAGGGACATTGTGCCCCAAGGCAAAAAGCTGGAAAAACCCCAAGTTAAATACTTAAGGTACACCATAAGTCAGGAACAAATAGTAATAGGAAATGAGCGAAAAGAAGCTGTATGTCAAATTGTGAACCCATGAACAGGAAAGAGTTGCGAGAATTCCTAGGTGCAGCAGGATATTGCAGAATGAGGATTTCAAATTTCACGCTTCTAGCCAAACCTCCTTACGCATCTACGAAGGGGGGTGGGAAAAAAAAGAAGAACCCTTGCTTGGGGTTTAAAGCAGAAACAGGCGTACAAAGCCCTAAAGTCAGAATTATCTCGGGCTCTGATAAGAAAAAGGAAGTTGGCAACAACCTGTGGCTTATCTATCTAAGCAACTGGACTGTTGCAAAAGGCTGGCCACATTGCCTAAAATTCTAGCCGCCACGGCTCTCCTAATGGAGGAAGCTTATAAATTAACTTTCAGACAGCCTACCAATATCTACGCTAGCCATGCAATTCAAGGAATTTTAGAAATGAAGGGACATTTACAAATATCAGGCACTCCTGACTCAAAATCCACAAGTGACCTTGAAGCAAACAAATGCCCTAAACCCTGCCACCTTTTTGCCAATACCAGGACCCGAAATTGAGCATAATTGTATGAAAACCATTGAGAATCAGTTTTCATGCAGACCAGACTTAACTGACCTGCCGTTGAAATATGCAGACTATAACTTGTTCACTGATGGATCAAGCTTCATTACTATGGGAGAACATTATGCAGGCTATGCAGTAGTCTCTCTTGCCCAAGTAGCAGAATTATGGGCTTTAATCTGTGCATTAGAGAGGACAAAGAATGAAAGGGTGAACATCTGAACTGACTCTGTATGCCGTCCTTACTTTGCATATCAATACTGCTGATTATAGGGAAAGAGGTCTTTTAACTGCCTCAGGAAAGAAATTAAGCAAATGTGTGAATTGCACTGTTAAGGAAAAAATAAGGTGTGTTTTGAAACCCACCTTAAATGGGTAGCCTTACCCTTAGCTCTCTGGTCTGTGAGATGTACTCCATATAAAGAACTTAAATTATCTCCTTTTGAAATGATGTTTGGACAGCCACCGGTTATAAGCCATAATTTGAAAAATCATATAGGGGACCTAGGACAGCTGGGGTGAATCAAATGCTGGGATAATTGAATAAATAAATACAAGAAATCCAACAGTATTGTGTCTCCCTTACACCACCATTTTTAACAACTTCCAGTCATAATATTCAGATGGGGGACAGAGTGTGGTAAAACACTGGAAAGGGAAGAATTTGAAACCTAGATGGAAGGGCCCATATACTGTGGTCATGTGTTCTCCACTTGCAGTAAAAGTGTTGGAATCCAAGTTTTGGATTCACTAGACTCGAGTTGAGCCAGCTGCTGATGAGTATTGGGAGGCAGACCAGGAAGAAGCCTGTCCTGTAGTGATATGCTTAAAGAAACACCCCCTAAAAACTGCCCTACCAGCAATGGGCAGAATTACGGGGCAGAAGAGGACCTACTGAAGTCACCCCCCTGGAAGCTGACTTCTCGACGTATTGCTGAAGATTTGGAGGAGGAAGACAACGTTTCATTTATTAGATATAAGATGTATTAGAAAGTGTGAGCACCTGTCAGGAAATGGCAAGCCAAGTATTCATAGTTATAACTGTACTATCGCTTTAGTGAATGTACTTATTTGTTGTATTGCATATTCATCCCTCAGGAATTGTCCCCTCCAGAGGAAGACAGGTGCTGAGGCTAAGATCATTAATTGTAATCAAGAGGAAAATGAATCATCTGATGACACTTATGTTTGAGGAACCGTGGGAATGAGTTCTTTGCAGTATAATAGGAGTTTTTGGATTGTGGGTGATATGTTTAGCAAATAAGATTTGGTTTTGTGGATTGCCCAAATCTGATATTGCCATTCCTTAAACTATATATAACCCCTCCCTGATGCAGTGATTCAGTAGGATAAAAGAATTGTGTTAGGAGAAGTTTTGTGTGAGGGACAATTATGAGCCTTTTGTGGCTCTGGCTGTTATTGGCAATGAGCTTGTTAAGTGATAATGTCTTGAATGTTGCGAAAATACCCGAGCAACCCCCCTTGCTCTTGAAGAAAGATCCGTGGATGCTAAAAATCCCGAAGAACAGGGTGGAATCAAGTTACAGGATGTGGTACAGGTCTGCTTCCACCAATGATGCATCATTTATGCTTGGGGACAGAACCGTAAACCAATTCCAACACCTAACATCAATTATCTGACAAACACTGTAAGAAAAGGGGCACAGCATAGGGAAAACAGGCCCCTGCAACAATTGAGAAAAGGAGACTATAAAGAGTGCTGGAGTTAGGTCAAAGCTTAATCAATCAGTCTGATCCTGCCCTGGGTCAAAAATACTGGTTGTGTCTGTCTGCTGGATCTTTACCTTTTCATGCTGTTTCAGTTGAGCAAGATCTTTGAAAACAACAACAACAACAAAGCTACGATAGTCCTTGTGCATCAAACGATATAACATGTAAATGTTATATGTTTTTTACTCCATTGTACGCCGCCCCGAGTCCTATTCGGAAAGGGAGCGGCTAATAAATTTAAATTGATGATGATGATGATGAGGAACCCGGCATTCTGGGTTGGAGAATGGGGTCACTATCAGAGGA
Source organism: Natrix helvetica (assembly GCF_964273705.1). Taxonomy (NCBI): domain Eukaryota; kingdom Metazoa; phylum Chordata; class Lepidosauria; order Squamata; family Natricidae; genus Natrix; species Natrix helvetica. The sequence continues at coordinate 52,811,571 of NC_138555.1, forward strand.
ACAATGCCCATCTGAAATGTACCTTGCCCCCAGGAAAACCCTTGTAGATGTGAAATTAACTCGCAGCATGTCTCCCTCTGCTCACAAGCTCTTCCAACAGAAAGTCACTTTCTCGCTCCCACCTCCACTCGTTCTTTTACCGATGGGAGGGGAATCTGACTACTGGAAGGTGCCCAAGGCCATTCCAGCCACCCCTACTTCCCATTTGGCTTTCAACACAATCCACCATGGGATTTTGTGTTCATTTTCCCTCTGGAAACACCAGTTCCCACTATCTCTTTGAAGGACCAGTTCTCAGGGATAAGCAATGTTATGTGGTCTGTTGTAAATAATTCAGCCTCATATCGTGCTAGGCGCTGCTGTGTGAAGGCTTGCATTTGTGATTTTAACAGAATCGCAAAAAACTCGTGAGGTACCTTTAAAAGCAGCGGGTGTCCCAGGACTATGTCTTTTGACTTTCTTACAATTTCTACTGTTGCTGCCACTGCTCTGAGGCATGGTACGGCTCCTTGAGCTACCAGGTCTAGGGTTACTGAGTAATAAGCGACTGGACGTTGCACGGGGCCAAATGTTTGTGTTAAAACCCCTGACGCTACTCCTGTGTTTTCATGAATGAATAATGTAAAAGGTTTTTTGTAGTCTGGAAGTCCCAGTGCTGGGGCTGAGGCTAATGTCTGTTTGATTTATTTTAGAGTTTGGTCTAAGGAGTTGGTCAATTCAATGGGGTTGGGCATAGCCTTTTCTGTTAATTGTATTAAGGGTTTAACTAGTTCCCCAAATGATGGAATCCATGGGTGGCAGAAGCCCAGTATGCCCAGTAGGGCTCTGACTTGCCTCTTCGTTTGTGGAGGTTTCATGTTTAAAATAGTCTGTATTCTACTGGGGGCCAGTTTCCTTATTCCGGGTGCTATAATGTACCCCAAATAGGTCACCTCTTGTTTTAGATATTGTAATTTAGTGGGTGACGCTTTGTGCCCTCTTTCTGCTAAAGCTTGCAGGAGGTGTATTGTGTCCATTTTACAGGCCTCCTTTGTTTCAGATGCCAGCAAAAAATCGTCCACATATTGTATTAGGGTCGAATTGTGTGGGAGTGATATGGAATAAAGGTTTGTTTTTAAGATCTGGGAGAATAAAGTGGGTGACTCCGTGTAGCCTTGTGGCAAGCGAGTCCATGTATACTGTTGGTCTTCCCAAGTGAAGGCAAAAAGGTATTGGGAAGTCCAGTCTACTGGGATACTAAAGAAGGCAGAGCACAGGTCTATGACTGTAAAATATTGTGTCGAAGCCGGGACCTCCATGACTATGGTTGCAGGATTGGGCACTACTGGAGCCCGGGGTATCACGTCCTTATTGATCAGCTGCAAGTCATGTATGAATCTAAAAATAGGGTTCCCCTCTTGGTCTACTTTCTGTTTCTTTACAGGGAAGATTGGAGTATTACATGGGGAGGTGCACATGCGGAGGACCCCTTGTTCTAGATAAGCCTTTATTAGCTTTCTTATGGGCTCGATGGCCTCAGCCTGAATTTTATACTGTGGGGCGTAAGGCGGGGCCTCGGGTTTTACCGCTATTTTTACCGGGGAGGCTCCTTTTAACAATCCTACTTCCATGGCGTCCCAGCCCCATAGAGAAGAGGGTAGACTATTGAGGTCTTCATGCAGGGAGGTGGCATCGGTAACTACCATATGGATGTTCTTTGTCGGGATATCTAGTAGCAAACCATCCTTTCCACATTTAATAGTGACCCCCATTTTACACAGGAGGTCTCTACCCAGTAGGGAGATAGGGGACTGAGTACAGATTGTAAAGGAATGCTTTAGGGCCAGTGGACCTACATCAACTGGTATTTCTTTTGTGAACTCTACTGGGATGGTCCTTCCTCCTACCCCCATTATTTTGTTGTGGACCCCTTGTGCGATTGAGTTTCTAGTTGGGGGTGTTGTTATTAGTGAGGAGGTTGCTCCTGTGTCCACTAGGCACTCATACTGCTTCCCCCCTATCCAGAGGGATATCATGGGCTCCCCTTCGGGGCCGTTCCTTAAGGGAATGGCCAATCCACAAAAGGTAGCCGAAAAGTCCGTGGTTTCCTCCCTTAGTCATAAGGGTGACTGATCCCTGTCCCTCCCTGAGTCCCACGTGTGTGTGTAGTTCTGCCTCCATTCGCCCCGGTTACCTGAGCGGGCCCTTGGCAGAGGCGCTCTAGGTTGGGTTCGGCGTGGGTGGTTTGCCGGGTTTTGCCTACAATCTTGTTTCATGTGTCCTTCTGCCCCGCACTGCAGACAGTGGGTGCACCGTTCTTGGGGTCTTCCCTCCCACTCACATCGCCGGCATTTATGCTAGTGTGGTGGGGGAGGTGGGGGTGCGTATGCGCTGGGGTTGGGATTTAAAGCGGCAAAAATTTGTAGGTCCTCCCTTCTTTCCTCTCTCCTCTTTCTTTCCCTTTCCCTCTCTTTCCTTTCTTCCTTCCGTTCTTTCTCCTCTACCTTCAGCCTATCCCTTTGGTCATACACGAAGTTCATGATCCTGCACAACTCTGAGATTTCTAATGCGGACCAGTTCGAGATGACCCGCTGGAAATGCTCACGGATGTCATCGGCTGATTGCTTGACAAACGCTGAGGCCAATATTGTTTGATCTTTCTGGCAGTGGAGGTCTAGGTGGGCATATGTTAAGCGTACCCAGAAGGCATCCGGATTTTCCACTTCTCTCTGTGTTACCCTTTGGAATTCGGCCCAGTTAAGGGGCTTCCTTCCTATTTCCTCTAGGGCCTCTATTAAATTTTCCTTCGCCCTACTGTATTCATCCCAGTGGTTTGTATCATTATAATTCCAACTTGGACGGTGTAGGGGCCATGCCACCCTTGGCCGGGCTACTTGCCCTGGCGCAGCTATGATGGGTTGTTTGGCAATTAGCTCAGTTGTTTCGAATAATTTGAGGAGCTCATCTTTCATTAAGAAAACGTGCAACAACTGGGTCATGTCTCCACATAAGTGGTTGTGGCTTTCCACTATGGATTTTAGGGTCTGTCTCACTGTCTGGGGATTGGCCCTGAATGTGGGGGTGTCTCTCTTCCAGATTACTAAGTCTAAAGCCGAAAACGGGGTATGTGTCAGTACATACTCTAACTGCCCCCTATTTCTCCCTGGTACTGGTTTACTTAACAGGGGAGCCATGAAATGTATTCCTGTCTCGTCCTTCTCCAGGGGGGTTATCTGTCTTCTCTACAGGTTTCTCTCCTGGGGGGTCTTTGAGTATAGCTAGCTCGGTCCAGCAGTACCAATAGGGTAAGTGGCTGGATTTGATTCTAGGTCTAAGTGCTTTCAGGATTTTAAAGTTGAATGAACCGCTCCTTGGCCAAATTGGTCTCCCAGTTTCGTCCTTGAGTAAAGCCCATTCTCTACATATCTGTTTTGCTTTCCTTTTTTTCATTCCGGCCAGGACGGGCATTTGCTTTTTGTCCCAGGCCCCCAACAGCTCCCCTAGGGGGGCTTCCATGGCCGCCCGTGAGCTACCGCTTCCCATGATCCCGCTCAGATGTGGGGCTCACTTCGTCCTAGCCGGGCTTGCCGCTTCGTATTCCCCGCTTCAAATTCGCATCCTTAGAGGACTTTCGCGCCCTTTTTAAAGCAACTTTTTTCTCGCCCTTCAGAGGGACCACTCGTGCCCTTTGGAGGGTCTTTTCGCGTTCCTCACAACAGGAACCTTCTTTCGCGCCCTTACACGCAGGGACTTTCCAACAGTTTTCAAGTCTTGGGGAGACTTGGGAGGACCAGCTGCACAGCTACCCAGGAGGGGTCCTGTCGTCAGCGGGTATGCGCACCTCCTCTTTTCCTTTCTCTACCTTTTTCTGGGCTTTATCTACAATTTACGATTTTCCTGGGATTTGTTTTCCTTTCTCCCACCCGGATCGTTACCTTTCAGCACTATTTTTTCACTCGTTGCCCGCTTGGCTGCTTCAGTATACTTTTCGCGAATCGGTTTCCACACTCCGACAAGAACCCTCCCTTGCTTTCTCAATCCTGTCGGTCACTGCCCTTTCGGACTAGCAGCAGGCTGAGGTGCAGCTGAGGGTTAGGCAGAGGAGGAGGATTCTGATTGCTACTTGTGGATCTGAGCTCTCTAACGCACACGCATGCACACACTCTTTCACTCCCCGTGTTACCCTTAGTAAAGAAAAAATTTCTTTGAGCGGTACTCACTTCCTTTCAGGCAGCTGTACAGTTCAAACTCCGGATCTCCCTTTACTACCCTTTTAGCCGTGCCGGGTCCGTGGAAGTCCTTCTGCAGATGAAAACATCCGCGGCCGGCAAGAGAGCAATTCCTTGGGCCCGGCTTGGTGGTTGGGTGAGCTGAGAGTCCCTTTGTGGTCGCCAATTGTTGGAAGGCAAAGGTTTCCGGTCCGTTCCCAGCCGGGAGTCACCACCGACGCTAAAAGAAAGTTTCGTGAAGACAGCTGCCTGGAAGTTATGAGTTTTATTGAAGAAAAATGAACGGGAAGGATGAGACACAGCTCTATCGTTCCCGGGTCTGCAGCACCCCATATACAGTTTGGTTTTCACTTTTATACAGTTTTTCTTGCCTCAGGCTATTGTGTAAAATTCAGTTTTTAAAAAAGTTCTTTTATTCTGGATGATTGCTCTGATCTTGATTCCCTTGTCTTCGGATTTCGTTTGTCTGGTATCTCGTCCTTGGGCTAATCCTATCATAAAACACGAGGAGGGTGTTTTCCTGTTTGGGGTGCTTATACAAAGGTGTCTGCTCTATGTAAATGGTCATGATGTTTGTGTTATGTTGGAATTGGATTTTGTGCTTTTGTTATTCTGGCCGGTCATTGCTAGATTCAGGGATTTCCTAACTCTGTTACCCTTTTCCTAATCCTATTATCTTATATTTCTTTTGTGACCAAGTGTAACCTCTTCCTGGCTATGTGTGTGGTTTTCTCTGGCTATGGCTCCTGGCTACGTGTTTATTAATTTTTCCTGTGCATGCCGTCTGGGTTATTTCTGTTACCTTACTACACTTACCGTTTGATATTTTGCAGAACCTGCAATAAGAAGGCTTTATAAGTTCATTCTCTTCAATGAAGCCATGTAGCTCAGGTCTTTTTCTTATTCTACACCCACGCTTGGGAGGTTTGGGGGTCAAATTTACATCAAACATCTTTGGAATCAGAGGTTGCTATCTTCAAGAGACTGCTGGAATTAAGGACTACCTACACAAACTACCCAGCTCTTGTAATGACAAGTCCTTAAGCCTTGCGCATGCCCAGAATCACGGGGGGTATGACATGCCCAGGCATGTCCCCGGCATGCCTCTTGCGCATGCCCAGAATCACAGCGGGTGGGTGGGTATGACATGCCCAGGCATGCCTGAACAAGGCTTAACACCAACATGCTTCCTGGCGGCTTGCCTCTTGTGAACATTTTAATTCCTGTTAATATTCCTTGTCTTTTCCTGTAGGTGGGCTTCAAACAGTTACATGAGGATTTGAGGGTGCAATTGGCAAAATATGTGTCTTTAGATTTTACAAAGGTAAAAACCAGCTGCGGGGTTTAAAAGGGCTGTGTTTTTTTCCCCAGCCTTCGAGGAAATGTTTTTAAATCGACCTAGAAATAAATACCTTTTAGAAAAAAAGGTGGGTTAAATGCAGGGCCTGTCTTCACAAAAGTTAAAACCATCGTTGGAAGAAATGTCCTTCTGGGTTCGGCTCCAAGTGGGGAAAAAGACACTGGAGACATGAAGGCTGCTTGGAAAGATGGTTTTAATGGTGGACAGGACCACATGGCTTGAGTCCTGAACAGTAAAGGTGATCATATGCTTCAATGTTGGTGGAGAAGAGAAGAGAAGAGAAGAGAAGAGAAGAGAAGAGAAGAGGCTTGCTAGGCTTTTTATAACCTGTTCAGTCCCACCTCTCTGTTTCCTGTTCCTGTGTAAGAAATGTATTCTGATTGGTTGTCAGACTCACATGGGCCCATGCAGAGGCAACTCTCTAGGCTGAGTCCAGGTTTGGTTGAATTCTCAGAGTTCTCAGATGCCATGTGGTCAGTTGAGTAAAGGCTTATATTATCCTGCCTCCATTCCCATCCCCCTAGAGCTGAAGGGGAGAACTCTTTATCATGTAAATGGGCTGGTTTGGTCACCTTAATGGCCCATTGACAAAGTGGGTGGAGGCAGGAAGCTACAGGGAGCTATTCTCAATTTAAAACATGTTTCTTCCTTTTCACATCCAGGGAAATATAATATTCTGCCTTTTCAATATTTCCTAGGATATTTCATTTTTCTGGGAGAGGGCTGGGTGATAACTTCCTACACCATCATTGCCTAGAAATAAATACCTTTTTGAAAAAAAAGTGGGGTTAAATGCAGGCCCTAGGTGCTCCTCCCCCCCCCCCCCAGCTTTTGAGGCATTGATTTTTAAAACTCCACAAAAATTAAAACCATCATTAGGCTAGAATGATTAGAAATAAAAAAACATTTTTTTTAATTTCACAACCCCCCCCCCCTTGAATATCCATAGAATTAGTCTAGGGTTAAACTAATCATGTATCCAGAGGCTTGGCATCTTTCTTGATGGATTCAACACATCTTATCTGAAAATAATAGGGCTGGGCTAGGCTCTTGCACCACCATCTGTTAGGGCTACTCATACTTATCATGATGGGCTTAGGCCAATACAACATATCCGGTTAGGGTTATGACCTTGTGAGTCCTGCACCATGTGGGGTTAATTATGCACATCACATCCGGGGAGGAGGGCTATACACGTCATATCCGGAGGGTGGGGGCTGTGCACGTCACTTCCGCTTAGGGGCATGATCTGGTGATGTAATCAGCACGTGGGTTTGTTTACTTTGATGATGTCACTTACCAAAAGTACTGATAATTTTCATTTAAAAAGGTATACATTCTTTCTACTAACCTGTGCCAACAAGGTATATGGATTGGGTACTATTGCATGGAGGGTGAGAGTATTTTTATTCACACCCCTCAAATCCTGTATGAAACGCATAGACCCATCTGGCTTTTTAACAGGTAGCACTGGGGTATTACAGGGTGAAGATGTCTGAGTTATGAGTCCCTATCCCAAGAAATTATCTATAATGGACTGGAGACCCTGCTTTGCCTCCCATTTAATATTATATTGCTTTATATTAGCCACTTGTCCCCGCTGGAGCTAAAGCCACTGTGACTGGTTTAACAAGTACTGCCTTCCCTGGCTGTCCTGCTGCCCAAACCCAAGGTTTCACAGCATTTTCTATTTCTGGTGGAATTGGGGAAATTTCTTCTTTTATTACTAAGGCATTTGCTCTCCATATTTCCTCTTGTGGTATCTTCATCTTTATGCTTCCCCCTTTGCATGTTATGGTTACTTGTAATTTATTAAGGATGTCCCATTCCTAAGAGTGGGAGTGGACATTCCTGTAAATACAGGAACTGGTGAGTTAACACAGTGTGCCCTATTTTACATTCTAAAGGTTGTAGAAAGGGGGCTGAATTAGCTTTTCCTGAAGCTCCAACAATTGGTATCTCATCAGCAGTCTGAGGAGCAATAGGTCTGTTAAGGACAGATCTGTTCACTCCTGTATCTATTAACAACTTGTGTTTAACACTCCCCCCTCCTGATTTGGACTTGCACCAGGGATTCGGTGGTTGGAGGAGCAATAGCTCCTTGCCCTTGGCCTCTTCACTCTTTTTTTTAAAGAGAGTTTTTTTTTATTTAAACAAACACACACAAAAAAGAATCATCTTACATTACATCTTGTAGAAAGTGTGTCAATTGGTTACAAATAACTTTCATGCATCTTCCAGTCATTACTTATAATTCATATCAGTTATGTGTTTTAAGTCAAAAATTTTTTAAGGATCTTACTTTCAGCATACCACAATTCTCATTTGACTAAAATTGTTTTAATGTCCTTTTGTCTAAAATAGTGCATAGTTAAAAACACAACCACATAATGACATTTTGTTAATTATTACAAAAAACAGTGTGAAGTTCTCAGAAGATGACTTAATTAATTTACTAGCCTCGAGACAAAGTTCAAAAGAAATCCGATCATTTATTAGGATCAACATTCTGGCGTGGACTCCTGTGGAGCTTTTGCTTAATTGCGTTTCGCTTTCGCTTAATTGCGTTTGAACTTTACCCCTGTATCACCTCCCTTCTGTCCTGCGTCATAACTCATATTCTCCAACTAGGCTGTAGACATGAGATCCGACTCCGGCCGAAGGCATGCATGGAATTTCCCCTTCCATGCCGGCCTGATAATAGTCATGGCAACGCTTTAGAAGTTGACATCCGGCTCCCCTCACTTCCCGAAAGCGACCTGTGTGACACAAAGACAATTTGAGAATTCACTGTCCCTCAGATACCCGGGTGTGAGTCCCTTGGTGTGAACTGGGGCCCAGGGAGGCAGTGGGGCTTGCTGATTGTATACTTGGCTCCTCGCTATGCATCAGCAGCCCTGCCCGAGCTCCTCGAGCTAATCTCAGCGACGGCAGTTGAGACTCCCAGACTCTTGGTCATGGGGGACTTCAACTTGCCGTCAATGGGAGCGGCTTCCGAGGTGGCCCGGGAGTTCATGGCTTCCATGACGGCCATGGACCTGACCCAATTAGTGCAGGGCCCCACTCACGAAGGGGGCCACACACTGGACCTCATTTTTGTATCTGAACAGTGGACGAGTGATCTGGGAATAGGGGATTTAGTCATCACGCCCCTGTCATGGTCAGACCACTCATCCCTCCGGCTGGACTTCCCTGGCGCTATCCCCCACCGCGAGGAGGCGGAACCAGACTCTATAAACTGGTACCGCCCCAGGCGCCTGATGGAATCTGATAGATTCCAGACGGAGCTTGGGCCAATTCCTGTAGCCTTGTCCCGCTCCCGCTCCGAGGACCTAGTGACTGCCTGGAATAGGGCGACGACTGGGGCCTTGGACCGGGTTGCGCCTTTGCGACCTCTCCTGCGGCATCGACCCACCCGGGCTCCTTGGTTCACTGAGGAGCTTAGGGTGATGAAGCGCCACAGGAGACGTCTAGAGAGCAGGTGGAGGTCCTCACGCTCCGAATCTGACCGAACACAGGTAAGAGCCTATTTGCGGACTTACCTTGTGGCAATAAGAGCGGCCAAACGTAGGCATTGTGCTGCTCTTATTGCGTCCGCGGATAACCGCCCTGCCGCCCTGTTTAGGGTGACTCGCTCCCTTTTATCGCAGAGGGCGCGGGAGACACCCTTACAGGGTAGAGCAGAGGAGTTTGGGGAATATCTTCAGGACAAAATCGATCAGATCCGGAGCGGGTGGACCTCCGTCAGTGGACCAGACGAGCCGCCAACAGCGAGTCTTGAGAGACCATTCTGGGAGGAGTTTGACTCTGTTGCCCCCGAGGATTTGGACAGGTTGCGTGGACGGCTGCGACCCACCACTTGTTTAACGGACCCGTGCCCCTCCTGGCTGGTACTGGCAGCCTGGGAGGTGACACGAGGCTGGCTCCTGGGCCTGGTGAGCGCATCATTGGGTGAGGGATACTTACCAACCGCCTTGAAAGAGGCGGTGGTGAGACCCTTGCTCAAGAGGCCTTCGCTCGACCCAATGGAGCTAGCTAACTATCGTCCAGTCTCCAACCTCCCCTTCGTGGCGAAGGTTGTTGAGAATGTGGTGGCGCAGCAGTTCCCGCGACACCTAGACGAATCCGACTATCTAGACCCACGCCAGTCCGGCTTCCGACCCGGGCACAGCACCGAGACAGCCTTGGTCGCGTTGGTCGATGATCTCTGGAGGGCCAGAGATAGGGGTTGCTCCTCTATCCTGGTCCTATTAGACCTCTCGGCGGCTTTTGATACCATCGACCATGGTATCCTATTGCGCCGGTTGGAGGGGATGGGAGTCGGAGGCACCGTTTTGCGGTGGTTCGGCTCCTACCTCTCCGACCGGAAGCAATGTGTGTTGACAGGGGGACAGAGGTCGTCCCTGAGGCCACTCACTTGTGGGGTGCCACAGGGGTCGGTCCTCTCGCCTCTCCTGTTCAACGCATATGTGAAGCCGCTGGGTGAGATCATCCGTGGTTTTGGGGTTGAGTACCATCTCTACGCTGATGATACTCAGCTGTATATTTCAACCCCAAACCACCCCAACGAGGCTGTCGAAGTGATGTCCCGGTGTTTGGAAGCCGTCGGGGTCTGGATGGGGGACAACAGACTCAGACTCAACCCCTCCAAGACCGAGTGGCTGTGGTTGCCGGCACCTCGGTTCAGCCAGCTGACTCCATCGCTGGCCATAGGGGGCGAACAGTTGCCCCCTGTGGAGCGGGCGCGCAATTTGGGTGTCCTCCTTGATGCCCGGCTGTCAATGGAGGACCATGTGGCAGCCGTGGCAAGGGGGGCATTCCACCAGGTTCGCCTGGTGCGCCAATTGCGCCCCCTACTGGACCGGAGTGCCCTGCGCACGGTCACTCATGCGCTGGTGACGTCTCGCCTGGACTACTGCAATGCCCTCTACATGGGGCTTCCCTTGGGACGCATCCGGAGACTGCAGCTAGTTCAGAACGCAGCCGCGCGGGTTATTATGGGAAGTACCCGTTACTCCCACGTAACACCTCTCCTGCGCGAGCTGCACTGGCTACCTGTGGCCTTTCGGGTGCGTTTCAAGGTATTGATCACCATCTTTAAAGCGCTCCATGGCAGAGGACCTAGTTATCTGCAGGATCGCATCCTACCACACACGTCCCTGCGACCTATCCGCTCACACAGGGAGGGGCTCCTCCTGGTGCCGTCTGCTAGGCAATGCCAGCGGGCGACACCTAGGAGTAGATCCTTCTCTGTGATGGGCCCAACCCTCTGGAATGACCTCCCCCCAGACATTCGAACTACCACCGACCTCCGTTCCTTCCGGCAAAAGTTAAAGACTCACCTATTTCAATCAGCTGGCCTGGCACTTTCTTAGTTTTACCTCCCGGGATTCATTTATTTTAATTGGGTTTGGGGTTTTAATAGGCTTTTAACGTATTATATTTATTATTCTATTACAGTCTCACAACCTCCTTCACCTACGTATTTAATTATTTAACTGTTTATGTATGTATTTTACAACGTATTTTAGTGACTGTACACCGCCCCGAGTCCTCTCCAGGAGAGGGGGCGGTCTATAAGTGTGAATAATAAATAAATAAATATATAACTTAGGGATGTGTCCCTCCCCCAGGCTTGCTTGGATTTTCTGCATGGAATTTTGCTATGAGGCGATCAGCCTGGATATTTCTACTTTTCACCCAAAATGCCTCTGATAATGCGTAGCCCTTCCACTTGATTAAGTATTGGAGTTGTCTCCTGTGCCACCTTGAATCGAGGATTCATTGAACTTCATAATAGGTTTGGCCCCCTATGACCATAGGGCCCAGGGGTTCCCGGGGTAGTGGTCTCAGAGTGAATCCGATCACAGGTTTTAAGAGGCTACTATGAAACGCTGGGTGTATCTTCCCCAACAATCGAGGTAGTTTCAATTACACTGTGACTGGGTTGATGATCTTTACTATGGTGAATGGTCCCATAAAGTCTGGCCCCAGTTTCTTGCTAGGCAGTTTTAATCTCAAATATTTTGTGGAGAGGTAAACCTTCTCTCCTACCCGGAATGGCTGTTGCGGAGCCCGGTGTTTATCTGCCTGTTTCTTATAGGTTTGTGCCACTTTAGCCAGTGCCTTTTTGACATTTTCCCAGGTTGATTTCAGCATCGACATCCAATCAGTCAAACTGACTGAGGAGGGGGGATCCCTTGAATACTCAGGCATTGGGACGAAGTCCATACCGCTCACTATTTTGAACGGTGTGAGTCCTGTGCTACTGTGGACAGCAATATTGTATACGACCTCAGCAAAAGATAAAAGGTCTGCCCAATTGGACTGCTGATAGTTCACGTAACACCTCAGGTACTGCTCTATCATGGCGTTCAGTCTCTCTGCTGCCACATTGGTGCTCTGATGAAAAGCTGAACTAAGACACTGAGATGACCCAATGGACCGCAGGAACTCCCTCCAGAACTTAGCTGTGAACTGGACCCCTCTGTCTGAGATAATTCTTCGAGGTACTCCATGCGGTCGGTAGATATGCTTCACGAACAGTTTAGCCAGCTTGTGAGCCGAGGGTAGTCCTCTACAGGGTATGAAGTGTCCCTGTTTGGAGAACAAATCTATTATAGTCCAAATCACCGTGTTTCCCCCACTTTTTGGCAACTCTACTATAAAGTCCATTGTGATCTCCTCCCACGGCCTCGTTGGCTCTGCTACTGTTTGCAGCAGTCCGGGGGGAGTTTCCTGGTCATCTCTTCATTGTGGCGCAGATGGTGCAACTTTTCAGGTAACTATCCACATCTTTCATTATGCCAGGCCACCAGAATTGCCTCCGGGTTAAGTATAAAGTCTTTAGGAACCCAAAGTGGCCTGCCGGTTTGGCATTGTGACTCCTCTGGAGAACTAGGGTATGTAGGGATTCTGGTAGAGTTTCGTCCCCTTCCATGCAAGGTCATCTCTTTTCGTCAAGATGTGTTGGTTGTTTTGGAACCAGGGGTCTGCTAGCAGTTCAGTTTTGAGTCTCGTGGTTAGATCGCTTGTGGGTTGGCCTTGCTGGTCACGGCGTTGCCACCTGGTGGTTACTTGGGCAGCTGTTTGAATAGAAGGAATGATGGCATCCACTACGTGCTCCCGTTCGCATTTGTACTCAGGCATGCGGGAGAGGGCGTCAGCTAGAAAGTTCGTCCCGCCCAGAATGTGCTTTAAGACAAAATCAAAACGGTTGAAGTATTGAGCCCATCGGATGATTTGGGTGATAGTTTCCATGGGGTCCTAAGCACTTCCTAAGCGGTCCAGACTTCAAACGGTTTCTGGCTCCCTTCCAACAGGTGTCTCCAGGTTAGCAGTGCCCATCTCACTGCGAAAGCCTCCTTTTCCCATGCGGCCCATCATCTCTCTGTGTCTGTGAGCTTGCAGGAGGTGTAGGCGCAGGTTGTAAGTTTCCTTGGTTGTTTCCTTGGAGTAGCACTGCTCCCACTGCCAGATGGCTGGCGTCTGCCTGGATCACGAAAGGTTGCTCGGGGTCAGGATCCTTCAGCACTGGCTCCTTTGCAAACATTTCTTTTAGTGTCTCGAATGCCTCTTGGCAGGTTAGCTCCCATGGTAGGGGTTGTCATGGACGAGGTTTCGTTCCTGGGCTCCCTGTCTTCAGGAGGTCTGTCAGGGGTTTGGCAGTCTTCGCAAAGGAGGGGATGAATTGCCTGTAGAAGTTTGCGAACCCTAGGAAGCTTTGTAGCTGTCTGCGGGTGCGCTGGGGATGCCAGCTTAGGAAGGTTTGCAATTTTGCTGGGTCCATCTCTATTCCCTCATTTGACACTCGGTAACCCCGGTAGTCTAACCGTGCACGGTGGAATTCGCATTTTGATACCTTGACGTACAGGTTGGCTGCCAGAAATTTCTCCAGTACTTGGCGGACCAGGGTTACGTGGTTGTCCATGGTCTCCGTGTAGATAAGGATGTCATCTAGGTAGACGAGGACCCCCTTGTAGAGCTGCTCGTGCAACACCTCGTTTATTAACTGCATGAATACCGCTGGGGGGCCCTGCAGCCCGAAAGGCATCACTTTGAATTGAAAGCTCCCTAGGGGGCAGTTGAACGCTGTTTTCCACTCATCTCCCTCTCTGATACGTACTCGGTAGTATGCTTCTTTGAGGTCTAGTTTGGTGAAGACTTTTCCCTTGGCCAGATGAGACAGCATATCCTTCATGAGGGGGTATAGGTTGTGTACGCACACCCCATTTATCCCTTGAAAGTCCACACACAATCTCATGGTTCCATCTTTTTTTTCTTTGAAGAGGACTGGTGCCGTGACCCATGGCTTGGCTGGCTCAATGGACCGCCTTGCTAGGTTTTTGTCTATGTATTTGCGCATCTCTTGCATTTTCCAGGGCGTCATGGCATACAGTTTGGGCTTGGGTAGTTTTGCCCCGGGGATGATTTCGATAGCACAGTCTGTCTCCCGGTGGGGAGGTAGAACATCACACTCTGTCTCGCTGAATACTTCTGCGAGGTCCTGATATTCTATCGGAATCAGTTCGGCCTCTGGGGTTTTGTTGGATGTGGTTGCCAGTTGTACTCGTGGGCTCTCTTGGGGGGTTTCCAGCGTGGGTGGTGTTTTTGCTTGCTGGTGTGGGAGGGGTTGGGGGCCTCTTGCTATCCTAAGTCTGCAGGTACCCCCTTGCCACCAGATGGTTGGTCCCCACTTGTCTAGCCAGGAAAGTCCCAGTATGACTGTGTCTGTCATTTTGGGGGCTATTATGAATCGAATTACTTCCCAGTGATCTGCTAGCTCTAGCCTCACTGGTTCAGCCAGGTGGGTGGCATAAGCTCCTCCCATTAGGGACCCATCGACCTGCTCGAACCGGATTGGGTGGGCCAGTCTTTTTGCTCTCATCCCCAGTTTCAGGACTGTGGTTAGGTTGATCAAGCACCTTGTGCAGCCTGAGTCTATTATGGCTTGAAAATCCCCCTGATTTTCTGTTTTTGGGGCTGTGACGCATATTGGAAAAAGAAAAGGGTGAATTGATTCACTCACCATTGGGTCATTTTCTCCCTCGTCCTCGCTGTCATATGATTCGGGCGACTGGTTGTCGTTGCCTGGGGTTCCATCACTTTTGCCTGAGGGGAAAGGGGCCTTTGCAGCCTGGAGGGCTTTCCCAGACATGTTTGTGGTACGTTTGGACCCTCGTTCTGGTCGTGCCTTGGGCGGTGGGTCTGGCCTTGGTTCTGGGGCTGGGGTTGGGCATGCAGCTGCCATGTGGCCCATCCCCCCACATCTGTAGCATTTCAGCAGACTTCGAAGGAGGGCTGGTCTCAGAGCCTGCTGTGGTGTTGTGGTTCCCTGCCGGCTGGGTGGTTTCAGGTCGGGTTGACCTCTCTCTTGTGTGTCTGGTTGCTTTGTCATGTCGTTGGTGCACAGCCCGCTGTCGACTTTTGTTGCTACTCAGAACCACTCAGAGAGTTGATTTGGGATGTCGCAGTATGCAGTTACCTGGGCAATTTGCTTGTCCAGGCTTGTTCTGAAAAAATGCACCAGCAGCCGCTCTGGTAAAGGGGGTAGCCTTCCTATGACCCTCCTAAATTCACGGATGTGCTCTTTGATCCACCTGTTCCAATTAGCTGGCTTAGCCGATTTATAGCTCCATCTTTCACCTCCTGGCAAACATCTTATTGTGGAATTTTTAAGGGAATTTTAATCTTATTTGTATTTTAATTAAATATGGTACAGTATATTTTCTACCTCCTCCGTCTATGTCTATGTTTATGTATATGTATTCTATTTTGATATGTATATGGTTTTTAATAATGACTGTACACCGCCCCGAGTCCTGCTTAGGAAAGGGCGCAGTTTATAAATAAAAGTTTGATTGATTGATTGATTGATTGATTGATTGATTTGATGGGGCGGGCCCTCTGCTTTAGGTTGCTGAGTTCCTCTTCCACATAGGGGTCCTTCTCCACCTCCTCAAATCTTGCCTCTAGCAGTTGCAGGAAGTCATCTATGTCTTGCAGTTGGGGGGCTCTCCTCTTGTGGAGGGCGGCTAGCCATTCCCTTGCTTCTCCCTCTAGACCCTGTGCGACGGTATTCACCATGGCTCTGGGGGATGGGTAGAAGTGTCCATAGCGTTCTAGGTGGATATCAGCTGAATCAAGGAATAGGGCTAGCTGGTCTGAGTCTCCGTCAAACTTTCCCCTGAATTGGGGTGGGTCATTCAGCCCTAATCCCCCAGCCTCCTGTCGGCCTTGGTATGCTTGCACCTTATATGGCTGGTCATCTTCTTCACCCCTAGTTCGGAGAGAGGGAGGGGGTTGCCTGCTCTTGGCAGCCTGCCTGCTACGTGGGAGAGGCACTGGTTGCTGTTTTGGGCTCCTTCTCCTTTTATCGGGAGGGGGAGAGGGGCTGCGCTCCAGTCTCCTCCCTTCAACAGGATCAGATGTCCCTCCCCTCTCTTTTGGGCGGCATGATGGGTGGCTCAGTAAAAATCCTCCCTCTGTTGCTCTTTTGCACTCCCTCGAGATTTCATCTGGGGCTTTGGGAGCCTGACCTGTTTCCAGTCCCACCTTCAGTCCACTCTTTCCAGCTTGCTTGAGACCCTTCCCTGTATCTGGGGACTAGGGCAAGGGAATTTCCACCAATACTTATCTTCTCTTGCTTCTGCTTCTGAGAAAGAAATCGCTGCTTGGCATTGCCGCATACCTCCAGCCGCAATCAATCTCCTGTTGCCTGATTTTCCCTCCAAGCAGCCCAAACATTGGGGGAGTGCTCGGAGCATCTGGGCTTCAGGAAACCCAGATTTTTTTTTAAAAAAAGTCAGTTTTGGCTCTCTGTGAAGTTCCCAGAAGACGACCTAATTAATTTACGAGCCTCGAGACAAAGTTAAAAAGAAATCCAATCATTTATTAGGATCAACATTCTGGCGTGGACTCCTGTGGAGCCAAAACTGCTTTCGCTTAATTGCGTTTGAACTTTACCCCTGTATCTCCTCCCTTCTGTCCTGTGTCATAACTCATATTCTCCAACTAGGCTGTAGACATGAGATCCGACTCTGGCCGAAGGCATGCATGGAATTTCCCCTTCCATGCCGGCCTGATAATAGTTATGGCAACGCTTTAGAAGTTGACATCATCCTTCATAACATAACATACTCTAAATAAGAATTAATTAGCAAAATTTCTAAGCCTTTTTTTTCCAAGTCACTGTTTACAATTTGTATCTAAATTCCTTTTGTTAGGACAGTACATATACATATCCTTAACAATATCCATTAATTTCTGAATTTCTAAGAATATCTTTTGCAGGCTTAAAGTTTCTTTCTGCTGTTGAAATTGTCCCATTATCTCCAGCTAACAAACACTGCTGCTCTAGCTTGGAAGGTTTTTACAAGATTAAGCATAGATTCACAATAAATTTTTATTTTCACTTTTCTCTGGTTGAAGATGTACTTCAAAGGGACATCTGCATGCCCTTCCTCTTATCACTCTCTAAAAACAAGCAGTGAGACCTTGGAGCGCCAAGCCAGGACAATCAGCAAGAAAAGTAAAAGTGTTTTGTTTCCAATACACAAACCTCCAGCCTCTGAGTAGCAGTGTTATTGTTGCAATTTTCTTTGTTTCTTTTTGTATCTTTTTTGTATTTCAAGTTGAAAAAAAAGTCCCATTCTTGAATGAGTTAGAAAAACACCCACGGTAATGAAAGAGGAGAATTTTAGTCCATAGGTTACAAAGAGTAATAAAAGAAAAAAGAAGAAAACTTAATCCATTCGTTTTAAAAGGCTTGCATAAATTCCATCCATGAAGATAGCATTTAAAAAGTAAGATAACCCACTGTCCAAAACCATTCCAAACTTATTTCTTCTGTTCTCCAATTTAAATTAATTTTAAGTTTTTTATAGGCAGTCTCTTTTAAAACAGTAAAAATTCCTCACCAGCTGGAAACACTTTCTCTTTCCGTATCCTTCCATTTTGGAGCTGCCCAGACTTCATCAGCCTTGGCTGGATTTTTTGTCTCCAGCTTGAAGAACTTCTCTTGCATCGATCAGGGCCTTTGCGATGTCTCTGAGATCAGCAAGACGTATTCTTCCTGTTCACCGTCTCTGCGGGATGGTTTAGGTCTGATTGGACCACCCAGCGGCAAAAGTATCTGCTGCAGTCTCGGAGCATCGACACCGCACATCCGTATCGTCGCGACATTGGCTCCTCCTCACATTTAAGAGGACAGAGAAGAAGTTGGAAGACTTAGAGCATCTAACAGTAAAATATGATGAAGAAGTTGGAGATGTTTATCAAGTGGAAAAAGTGGAGGTTAGAAAACCGAAGAGGAAAATGACCATAAAGAAATTAAATTTGCTGATAATTATGGTGATTGGTTTGTTTCTGGAAATGGAAAGAGTGGAATAAGGAAAGAGGAATTACATGGAGGGGAAATCTACCCCAGATGGCAAGACACAGAAAAAGAAAAAACAAAAGAATTTATGGATTTAAAGAAAGAAATTTTATTAGCAACATCATTGATAACACTACTGACAATCAAAGATAAGCTGATTAAGGAAACAGAAGAAGGTCATTGAAATTACATGAGAGATTTTATAAGCAAGGAGTTGCTAAGAGGAGTCCATATAAATTTGATTAAGGAGATGATTAGAGACTGACACCACAAATGGCAGAAGACATGAGACTGTTTTGCTACTGGAAAGATACAGGTTGATAGATGGAAGTGTATAATTTAAAACTAGTTAAACTTTGTGAAATGTAGTGACAATAGATATAGTTAAATAAATAATTGATAATGATAATAATGTATACAATGTGTAGTGTTATGATAAGTAATAATTGGATATGAATATTGAATGGTAGCCATGAAAGGAAGAAAACCGCCCTGCCGCCCTGTTCCGGGTGACCCGCTCCCTCCTTTCACAGAGGCAGCGGGAAGCCCCCCTGCAGGGTAGAGCAGAGGAATTTGGGGAATATCTGCAGGAGAAAATCGCTCAGATCCGGAGTGAATGGGTCTCCCTCAGTGATCCAGGGGAGACGTCGGAGGCGAGCCTTGAGGGTCCATTCTGGGAGGAGTTTGACTCTGTTGCCGCCGAAAATATGGACAGGTTACGTGGGCGACTGCGGGCCACCACATGTTTATTGGACCCGTGTCCCTCCTGGCTTATACTGGCAGCCTGGGAGGTTACACGAGGCTGGCTCCAGGGACTAGTGAACGCTTCGTTGAGCGAGGGGTCCTTGCCGGCCGTCTTGAAAGAGGCGGTGGTGAGGCCCCTACTTAAGAAGCCTTCTCTGGACCCAGCAGAGTTAGCCAATTATCGTCCTGTCTCCAACTTTCCCTTCTTAGCGAAGGTTGTAGAGAGTGTGGTGGCGCAACAGTTCCCTCGCCACCTGGAGGAAATTGATTATCTAGACCCGCGCCAGTCTGGTTTCCGGCCCGGCCACAGCACGGAGACGGCTTTGGTCGCGTTGGTGGATGATCTCTGGAGGGCGAAGGATGGGTGACAACAGACTCAAGTTTAACCCTTCCAAGACGGAGTGGCTGTGGCTACCGGCGCCCCGCTTCAGCCAGTGCGTTCCATCTCTGGCCATTGGGGGCGAACAACTGCCCCCTGTGGACAGGGCACACAATTTGGACGTCCTCCTAGATACCCGGCTGTCGCTGGATGACCACGTGACGGCCGTGGCTAGGGGGGCGTTCCACCAGGTTCACCTTGTGCGCCAATTGCGCCCCCTGCTGGAGCGGGACGCCCTGCGCACAGTCACCCATGCCCTGGTGACGTCTCGCCTGGACTACTGCAATGCTCTCTACATGGGGCTCCCCTTGAGATGCACCCGAATGCTGCAGCTGGTCCAGAATGCAGCCGCGCAAGCAATTGTGGGGAGTTCTAGGTACTCCCATGTAACACCGCTCCTGCGCGAGCTGCACTGGCTACCTGTGGCTTTTCGGGTGCGTTTCAAGGTGTTGATTATCACCTTTAAAGCGCTCCATGGCTCAGGACCTAGTTATCTGCGGGATCGCATCCTACCCCACACATCCCTGCGACCAATTCGCTCACACAGAGATGGACTCCTCCGGGTACCATCCGCTAAGCAATGCCGGCGGGCGGTGCCCAGGAGTAGGGCCTTCTCTGTGATGGGCCCAACCCTCTGGAACGACCTCCCCCCCGATATTAGAATCATTGCTGATCTCCGCTCCTTCCGTAAGAAACTCAAGACCCACCTGTTCCAATCATCTGGCCTGGCCCAATCACAATCACAATCACAATCACAATCATAATCATAATTTAATCCCCGACTTTCCTGGCCGGTATTTTATATTTTAAATTTTAAATTCTGGGGTATTTTAATTGGTTTTAATTACTAGCTAATTTCATGTTCATTGTACAGACTTTGTTTAATTTGTTTCTCTGTGATTTTGTACTTCCGTTGTTTATAGTGCACTTTATTCCTGTCTGTACACCGCCCCGAGTCCCCTTGGGGAGAGGGGGGCGGTTTATAAATCGAATAAATGAAATGAAATGAAATGAAGATTAGAAATCCTTTTGGATTATATATAAAGGTTAATAAAAAAGAACTAAGTTAGATTCAGTTAAGTCTTGATTATTAGGGGGGGGAATGTTATGATACCGGATATAGTCAAATAAAGGAGGGATAATGATAACAATGTGTATATATGTATGGGTACAACATAAGGAAACTGGATATAAATTGTAAACAGTGATTTGGAAAGGAGGATTAGAAATTTTTTTTACTGAATATTATGGATGTTTAGCTAGAATAGGACATAAGGATTCAGTGTTATTGGAGGATTTTAGAAATAGTAAATGGAATGCCAGTATGTGGTTATGTAATAAATCTTGGTATATTTTATGATGAAGGACATTTAAACAATGATAGTCAAATGAAAATGGAGGTATGTTGATGGTAACATGTATAAATATCTGAGTTAAAATACTTGAGTTAATATGAATTATGCTTGATGACTGTGGAAGAGATGCACGAAAGCCTTTTGTAACCAACTGATACACTTTCTACAGTATGTAAAGGAGGATTCTTTGTGTTGTGTTTGTTTTGAAAATTAAAAATAAAAAAACCTTTTAATAAAAAAATAGAGATTTAGCTTAAGTACTGGAATCTAAAGTAGTTAGGGATGAAGGTGGGGAAGAGAATATAGAAATAAAAGTGAGGAGACAGGAGACTAAAGCCTGTTTTTTTATTAAAAAAAACATTACCCATTATCATTTCATTATTATTGTTATAATTAATATTTATTAACAGGAAATCCTTTACTATTTATATCCAATTTCTTCTCATCAAGCCAACACATGTATGTACCTTGTTGTCATTATCAATTATTTATTTAACATAGCCATTTAAAAATTACTAAATTATTACTTACAAATTATAAAACTTAATTAATTTTTTGTTTCAACTTTCATATCTCCAGTAACATTACCCCTTTATAACACATCCAAAATAAGGGTTAATTAGCAAAAATTTCTAAGCCTTTTTTCCAAGACACTGTTTGCAGTTTGTATCCAAATTCCTTTTGTTAAACCAGTACATTATATATCATTAACTATATCTCTTATCATTTTAGTATTATTATTATCATTAATATTTATTAGCAAGAAATCATTTACTATTTATATCCAACTTCCTCCCGTCAAACCCACACAAATATTTACCTTGTTGCCATTATCAATTATTTATTTAACGTAACCATCTAAAAATTACTAAATTACTACTTACTAATCACAAGGATTAGCTAATTTTCTATAGTCAACTTTCATATATCAACCTGTGTCCTTCCAATAGGCATACAGTCTTGTTTCTTTTGCCATTTGTGGAATTAGTCTTCTGTTTATTTCCTTAATAAAGTTTTTATGGAATTCTCTCCGCACTTTATTGCTTGTTGCATCTCTCAGGTAATCTCTGCACCCTCCATTTACTGCTTTAATTAATTTATCTTCGGTTGTCGATCGTGCTCCTAGTAAATTTTCTCTCCTTAAATCCATCATTTTTTCCCTTTTTTCTTCTTCTGTGCCTTGAAATTTGGGGTAGAGCTCCAGTCCATCAAATTTCCTTTTCCTTACTCCCCTTCTTTTCGCTTTCAGCCACATTCATTCCGCTAATAAAATCATCGGATTTCTTATCTTTTTATTCATTTTTCCCTTTAATTTTTGGGGCTCCATCTACAACATTTTTTACTAGTAAAAACTCTAGTTTTTCTATCTTCTTCTCAGTTACCTCCAGTAACTTTTGAATTCCAGCGAAGATATTTTGCAACATCAAAGTTTCCTCTTCTGAGAAATGATCCATATTTCTAAATTATTGTTTACTGCCGCCCTAGCTTTACAAGCTATTTTTTTTAAGTTAGCTCACACGCAAATACGTTTGTAATCTTCAAAAGAAAAGGGTTCTGTTGTTTTTTCCTCTCATGCCGATAAAGCTCTCAAAAGACATCTGTGTAAACACTCTGTGTCCTTGGCTACAGCGCTTTGAGGTACAGAATCAGTCAGATCAAAGGGGAAACAGGAGCGAGTGCGTAATTTAAAAAAAAAACCCTCTAGCCTCCGAGCAGCAGTTTCGCTTCCTTTCACTTTCTGATATTATCTTCGGCTTAAGGGAAACAAAGTTCTTGAATAAAAGTTAGTAACAAGTAGTTGAAACTTTGTTAAAATAAAGAAGAAGTCCTTAGTTTAAAAAGTAAAGCACCAAAAAATAGAAGAAGAAAATCGGTCCGTTCACTTTAAAAAGAGGAGAAAAAAAAGGTTGTGATCACTTCAATCCACAAAATATAATTACAAAAAAAAGAAAGAAACACTTTCCAAGGCAATCCACTGCAGGTTAATTTCACTGCTTATTTCTTCTACTTAAGGATTTAATTATCTTAAAAAAAATTTAGGGCAATCTTTCTCAAAACAGAAAAAGTTCTCACCAGATGGACACACTTTCTCTTTCTGTTTTCCTTCCGTTCCAGAGCTGTCCCGACTTCATCAGCCTAGGCTGCCTTTTGTTGCCAGCTTGAAGACCTTCTCTTGGATCAATCAGGGACTTTGCGGGGTCCCTGAGATCAGCAAGACATAGTCTTCCTGTTCACTGTCTCTTCGGGATGGTTTAGGTCCGATTGGACCACCCAGTGGCAAAAGTATCGGCGTCGGTCTCAGAGCATCGAGACCGCACGTCCATACTGTCGCGACGTTGGCTCTTCTCTGGCCTCTTCACTCTTCTTCTTCTGCTCGCATGGCTATAGCCATTGGGCATTCACTCTTCCAATGTCCTTCCTTTCTGCATATAGTACACTGGTTGGGTTCCACATCCTCTACTTCCTTGAGCTACCTGAACTCCGCCTCCTTGCCGTCCTCTTCCACCTTTTCCTTCCTAAGGGCATCTGCTAGGAAGATAGCTTTTCTGTGAGTCTTCTGAATTTCTTTCTTATTTTCTTCTTGTCCTCTGTTAGTAAAAACTTTATAAGCTATCTCAACCAATTCTGAAATGCCATACAAGAGTAAGGATTGATAATTTCGTAGTCTCATATTGTCTTGATCATCATCCAGATCCCATTCTGGCTCTATGAGGGGGCATTCCCAGCGGCTGTCATTCTCATGCTCTTTTTTTAACTGCCGCTCCATTGCCCCCCTCACCAGTCTCCGTTCCTCTGGTGTTAAAAGGACATCCAGCAATATCTGAATGCTTGCCCAAGTGGGGATATGTGTCCTTATAATAGATAAGAACAAGGAGTGCATTTTCTCTGGGTCTTCCCTATAACTGGGATTTTGTTGCTTCCAGTTATAAAAGTCAGAAGTAGAAAATGGTGTGTAAACTAGCACTCAACAGAATCTATTTCCTTCTCCTACCACTATATTTTCTTGGAGTGAGACTGCATCTCTGGTTTTAGTTTTGAACGAGATTGGATGACACAAGAGTCACTCACTCTTTGATTACATTGTTCCTCAGCCTCCCGCCTTCTCTGGGATCTCCTTGTCTGGAGCATCCCATTACATGAGTAAGTAGTGGGTGGCAGACCAGGCAGACGTGCACTGGGTTTCTTTAATTTAGGATCCTGTGCTGCGCATACAAAAGTTCCTTCACAACTGCAATCTTGTAGCAGAGATGGGCTGTTTGCCAATTTCACAAAAAGTTCCAGATTTTGAATGTCAGCATGTTGTTTCTGCTCCAAGAGGGCAGTTCTCACTTCTTCAATTAATTGGTGATTGATTGATCCTTGAGGTGGCCAGATCCTGGTTTATCTAATTTTAAGTATGGCCATACTGACACACAATAATGAGAAAAAGTTGTCTTAGTCCCTATATCTAATCCCCCTAATATTTCAAAATTTGCCAAAATACAACCTACCGATGTATCTTTGGACAGCTTCCCTTTTGGCAACTCTGTCACCCCTCGGCTGGATGCCTTTTTGCTGCCCCGATTTCCCATTTCAAAGCCAGATCTCAGGTTGATTCAATACAATACAATACAATACAATACAATACAATACAATACAATACAATACAATACATTACAATACAATACAATAGCAGAGTTGGAAGGGACCTTGGAGGTCTTCTAGTCCAACCTCCTGCCTAGGCAGGAAACCCTATACCATTTCAGACAAATGGCTATCCAACATCTTCTTAAAGACTTCCAGTGTTGGGGCATTCACAACTTCTGGAGGCAAGCTGTTCCATTGATTAATTGTTCTAATTGTCAGGAAGTTTCTCCTCAGTTCTAAGTTGCTTCTCTCCTTGATTAGTTTCCACCCATTGCTTCTTGTTCTACCCTCAGGTGCTTTGGAGAATAGTTTGACTCCCTCTTCTTTGTGGCAACCCCTGAGATATTGGAAGACTGCTATCATGTCTCCCCTAGTCCTTCTTTTCATTAGACTAGACATACCCAGTTCCTTCAACCGTTCTTCATACGTTTTAGTCTCCAGTCCCCTAATCATCTTTGTTGCTCTTCTCTGCACTCTTTCTAGAGTCTCCACATCTTTTCTACACCGTGGTGACCAAAACTGAATGCAGTATTCCAAGTGATCTTTATTCTATCCCTCTGTTTATGCAGCCTAGAAATGTGTTGGCTTTTTTTGGCAGCTGCTGCACACTGCTGGCTCATATTTAAATGGTTGTCCACTAGGACTCCAAGATTCCTTTCATAGTTATTAATGTTGAGCAAGGTACTTGTGCATTTCATTTTTGTTACCTAAATGTAGAATCTTACTCTTTTCACCATTGAATTTCATTTTATTAGATAGTGGCCAATGTTCAAGTTTGTCAAGATCCTTCTGTATCTTTAGCCTATCTTCTGGAGATCATATTGACCATTCTCTTATTTTCTTCAACCTCAGGATCTAATGTGGTATATTGCCTGAAGGTTTGATAAATGCATTCTAGGAATTTCCCTGGATTTTCATCCTGTTTCTGTTGAATTTAATAGACCTTCCCTAAATTCTTAACTTTTGCAGTATTCCAAGTGTGGCCTTACCAAAGCATTATAAAGTGGTATTAACACTTCACGTGATCTTGATTCTATCCCTCTGTTGATGTAGCCTCGAAATGTGTTGGCTTTTTTGGCAGCTGCTGACTCATATTTAAATGGTTGTCCACTAGGATTCCAAGATCCCTCTCACAGTCACTACTATTGAGCAAGGTACCACCTATACTGTACCTGTGCATTCTGCTTTTCTTTCCTAAATGTAGAACCTTACTTTTTTCACCATTGAATTTCATTTTGTTAGATAGTGCCCAATGTTCAAGTTTGTCAAGATCCTTCTGTATCTTAAGCCTATCTTCTGGAGTGTTGGCTATTCCTGCCATCTTGGTGTCATCTGCAAATTTGATGAGTTCCCCATTTATTCCCTCATCCAGATCATTGATGAAGATGTTGAAGAGTACTGGGCCTAAAACAGAGCCTTGGGGTACTCCACTGCATACTTCCCTCCATGAAGATGCAGTTCCATTGAGGACGTTGAGTGCGGTTGGTCAGCCAGTTACGAATCCATCTGGTGGTGATGCTGTCTAACCCACATTCTTCTACTTTATCTAGTAGTAGGTTATGGTCTACCTTATCAAATGCCTTACTGAAGTCCAAGTAAACTATATCGACGGCATTCCTCTGGTCCACTAATTTTGTCACTTTGTTGAAGAATGCAATAAGATTAGTCTGGCATGATCTGTTTTTGACAAACCCATGTTGGCTTTTGGCTATTACTTTGTTTGCTTCTAGGTGTTCGCTAATTTGTTGCTTGATTATCTTTTCCAGAATCTTTCCTGGTATTGCGGTCAGGCTGATAGGTCTGTAGTCTCCTGGATCTGTTTTTTTTCCCTTTTTTGAAGATGAGAACCACATCAGCTCTTTTCCAGTCCTCTGGTAGTTCCCCGGTGCTCCAGGATCTCTGAAAAATATAGTTCAGTGGTTCTGAGATCTCATCTGCCAGTTCCTTCAGAACCCTGGGGTGTAGTCCATCCGGTCCTGGTGATTTGAACTTGTCTAGGGTAGACAGATGCTCACTTACCATTTTCTTCCCTATTTCAACTTGTGTTCCTAATCTGATTTTTGTGATGCTGTTTTTGATAGGTTGGACTGTTTTATCCCAGATACAAAACATGAGTTAAATAGTTCTGCTTTCTCCCTGTTGCTTGTCACCTTCTTGCCACTTTCTCCCAGCAATGGACCAATTGTTTCCTTAACTCTTTTCTTGTTTTATTCCTCTTATCCCCTGGGACATCTCCTGTCCAGTCCTTACCTTTCCTCCAAATTTTGCCTCTTTCTTTTCCTCCACTGGTGGTTGTTCCTGCTCCTTGCTTTCTTCTTACTGAGGCTGGATGTTCATTTAGACAGTGGCTCATAGCATTCAATCAATCCACTCTATTCATCAGATAGACACACGGAACTCTGCATCACCCCTTGCTTTTCAGAGTACTCAATCACTGTCAAAAGACTCATGAGCCCTGAGGGTGGCTGGCAGTGCAGAAACACACAGTCTTGGTTACCAACCCAGGAGTTTTATTTCAGAGCATTTACACACCTTTCAGCCACTAAGTCTTACCTGTCCAGGGGCCCTCCTCTAGTAGTCTTTGGTGTCTTCCAATTGAATCCAGGCATGGAATCCTGGAATGAGCCCCCAGATTGTTGTCCCCAATTTGGGTCAGAGCCTGGTGCCGAAGCCAATGATGGACACCAGACACGCAGTGCAGGTTTTCTGATTGCTTTTTATTGGAGTACTCCAAGGGAAAGGGCTCCTGGTCAAAAGACCAAGAACAAAGGATTAAGTAAGCTTTATACATTTTCACTAAAGAAGGAGGGACAAGGTGAGATAATAAGAAATATCATCTAATAAACATTTCAGTAATACTTCTACAATTTGTTCTATTGATCTCTAGCTGTCCCTATTCCTAAACCTTGGCTAATGAATGCCCCAGGAATTATCTAATACACGTTTCATTTGCTGCAGGTCATCTCTATTCCTAACTTTTAGCTGAGGTCTGCAAATTGTCTCATTCTTGTTACTTTTATCAGCTTTCTAACTACCCATAATTGCTACAAGCTTTACACATGCATATTTTCTGTTAATAAGCAGTCTTTGTTCTTGCCAGACAGACCCCACAATTAGTCTTCCTGATTTACTTTCAAGTGTGTGCCATGACCTTGCTTTCTTTTTTTAGACAGCTCATCACAGCATTTCTTTTTTTAACCCCTCGCCTTATCTTTCTCATTTCTTTCCTTGTCTCTTCCCAATTCCTACTACTTTCAAACATGTACCACCCTTCACTCTCCTTACGAGCGAGCGCTATTCTTACTGTTACTATCTTCAATATTTTTATTATATACTTACTTTACAGCATGACCTCTGCCATACTGATAAAAACTCTATTTTTAAAAAACAGAAGGAACCTGGATTTTTGGGGGGTTTGGGGTTTGTTTTTTTAAACAGAAGAAACACTGTCTAAGAGTTGAATATTATAGAGAAAGAAACAGAAACTGAAAGCAAATAGAAAAGGGAATGTAGAGGAGATAGGAAAGTGGTTTCAAGATGCGATTGAATTCCTTCTCTCATCGCCCAAAGCAAATATGCCATGCCAAAATTCTGCGCCCTATATGTATATACAGTACTATCTCTCTGGGGGCTTTGTCCTTCTGTGGCCGGCATGGAGGTGGCGATCGGCTCCGTCTGAGCTCGGGCGCCGTTGTTGGCTTGAGAACCGCTCTCTTCGGTTCACGAGGACGCGCTGGTTTCGTCTATTTCGGCAAAGCGGTGACGCTAACTGCGCCGACAGAAGCTACTGGTTGGCGGGGGAGGACCCGGCTGTCTTGCCTCCACGGCTTTCGTTGGCGCCGCCACTACTGGTGCTGCTTGTGCAAGGGAGGGATTCGGGACAGGACAAGGAGCAGTCTTAACCTGCTTTCGAGCGCTGCCTGGGCAGAAAAGACGCGAGAGCTCTCCCCAACCGCTCCAAATTGACTGGAGGAGGAGGTGGCTGATCGGCTGATGCTCAGATCCATTCCATTGTATTTGTATCCCCCGTAAGAGCCGCCGTGCATGTTGCCTGGATCTCTATAGGATCCATCCATGGATCTGCCGGCCCCATAATTTAACAGCTGATAGTCTGGGGCATTAGGGTAGCGTCCTGAGAACGAATGTACAAAGTAATAACTCATGTGGGTTTGTATCTTGGCGGGTTTGATTTGTGGGGTTTGTGGTGGTTATAGCCCCGGTGCTTGAGAATTTATGATCTATTAATGAGTTATAGCGATGCATTGTACTTCGTTTTTGCTATGTATGAGGCCAAATATGGGTGTCGGGGGGGGGGGTGCGTTTGGGAATCACGTGCTTTTGTTGACCAGTCGTAAATTCTCACGGATGACCTCAAGAGGCAATTCATGCTCTATATGGTTACAAATGCGGCCAATCCGCTCTCACAGGGAGGGCCTTCTCCTGGTGCCGTCCACGAGGCAATGCCAACGGGCGACACCAAGGAGTAGGGCCTTCTCTGTGATGGGCCCAACCCTCTGGAATGACCTCCCCCCCCCCCCCCCCCGATATTAGAACCACTACTGACCTCCGCTCCTTCCGACAGAAACTGAAGACACACCTGTTCCGACTGGCTGGTTTGGCATAATTTTAACGTCTACCTCCTGGCATACACATTCTTACTGGTTTTTAGAGGGATATTGTTTTAAATTTAACTTGATATTTTAAACTTTTGTATTGATTTATTTATTAGCTGTACAGTTTGGTATATTTTACCCTCCTCTTATACATGTATTTATATAGTTATTTCTACGTTTTAATTTGTTGTATTTTAATACGGACTGTACACCGCCCCGAGTCCCTTTCGGGAGAGGGGGCGGTATATAAACGCTAATAATAAATAAATAAATAAATAAATAATGACGATCTGGGAATCGTTAAGCCCATGTCAATGCGCGCCTTCCAGAGGAGGGCAGGGGGAGGAAACAGAGAACACAGATTGCTCCTTTTGGACCTTGTGCGCCACCTCCTGGGCAAATGAAAAAAAAAATAGCCGACAGGGAGGTTAGATGAGGATGAGGCACTCAGGCTCAGTAACAACAGCTCTTAATTCAGTGACTGCTCTCTACAATCCAGCAAAGATTCTGTCCTGCAGCAGCCCTTTTATAGGGCTCTGGCAGGGCCTTCGGCCAATCAGATTTAAATGAGTTTCTGCTGGTAGCAGAGGACCTTGGTGGAAACTACATGCATTCAAGGTACTTAACATACTCAAAGTACTTAACACTTTTCTAATGCGGCAAAGAAATTTTCTTGTCATAGTATATGCACCATAGAATTATTGCTATTACTATTATGAATAGTAGTTGTTTAATAGGAAATTTCAGTGCTGTTTTTGCTTTGATATTAGAAAGGGATATGCACAGCAAAATTTATTTGGATGAAAATCAAGCAGACAGTTCTCCTTTCCTTTCCACATTTTTTATTTGCATCTCCTACTTGGGTGTCACTATCAGCATCAAAACTACTGTTTGAACATTTTTGCACTATTATTATCATCACAGTATTATTCCTACTATTATTCCTACAGTTCAATACCAGTGCAAATAACAGATGGGAAGATTCATCTTATGCTGACTTTATCTGGTTTTTTTTCAAATAATTAGCATGGCAAATTGTATGACTGGTAATCTCTTGAGGCAATTGTTTCAAATAAAGAGGATCCTCATCTTTCATTTAAATTACTAAATATGCTTGTGTTGCAGAAAATGACAGGCTTAGACTTCTCAGGATACAGGAAAAGTTTATTTGGCAGCCAGGTTCAGAAAGCAAGCACATAGCTAGCATTGGAAATTCTGAACAATCTTTATTATCGAAGCACGCATTCTTATACATTCTCAAAGACAGTGTAACACGGAAACACTTAACTCATTTCTTATTGGTTACCTTGGGGAAAAAGCCCTATAAGGAGATGGGGGTCTTACTTCTCCTTTTGTTACAGGTAAGGGCTACGTGTCATTAACGAACTTTAATTGAACCTTGTGGTTTTGGACTTTTGACATAGGGACTTTTACTGGAACATGTTGTGGTTGAGGGCTGATGACATTTCCCTGTCCCTTTAAGCAAGTTTCCAACTGTCCCTTTTATGCCACGTCTTCATTCTTATATTTTTAATCCATATTTTATTCCACTTTACTTGGACTTGGTTAATCTTATAATGATGGGCCAGATTGGTTAACACTTGGAATGCTTTTCTTTTGTCCAGCCATGTTAATATGTTTTCTTTTCCATTTTTCTGCCACCCTACAAGAATTTACATAACCCACCTGTAAAACATCTTAAACAAATTCTCTTTATATGCAGTTGACATTGTCATTTTATAGTTTTGAGTCCACAGTTTTTGCCATTTTTCTAAATCAATCCCATGCCCAAAGTTTTTTCCCCAAGCTAACCTAGTTTCTTTGACTTGTTCTTCCTGTAATTTCACCTCTAATAGAGGTGCATACAGTTTTTAAATTACTTTTTCATTGTTACCTGTTAAGATTTTATCTAGTTCAGTCATTTTATCATAAAAACCCTCTGTCAGGCCTGTAATTCTGTTCCTTTGGCCTGCCACATAATTAAAACATATATATATTATGCTGTTTCATTGGTATAGTAGTTGGGAGGGGGGAATAGAAAGGAGTAGGATTGTGGAATGTATTGTTATGAATTTCTTAGAAGCTCAAGGTCGTCTTTTGTCTCCGCACCTCGACACCTGGCCGGAAGAAGAGGGGTGTACATGCCAGCGTGGAAGATGAAGATTGGACCATGTGATGAATTATGGGGTGTGGGGAAAAATGATGAACTTTTAACTGGGTGAATTTAACCGGATGTACATTAGAGTTGAAATTCACCAGCTTAATGCCAACATGCCTGTCATATTAAATTGGAGTTTTAAGGACTACTTTGCCTTGGACAATGATTTAATTCTGCATGATATTTGGAACGCTGACATTATTTCAACTCTCCCATAATTTTTTTTCTTTCATCGGGGTACTGAATCCCAGTTCTGACCCAACCCTGGGCAGGACGAAATTTCAGTGAAGATGGAGGAGGGAAAGAATGCAGCAGAGAAAGCTAAGGATGATGGATCGCTTATTTTTGTCGAGACTATCTATGCACCTTCTAAAGAAATAGTTCAACAGGCAAAGGCGAGGGAAAAGGAACCGAAACCAAGATTTTCCTCACAGACGAAGTTAGACCTGCGAGAGGAAGTTTTGGGATTTATTGCTTCTCAGGAATGCCTGCTGGAAGGAGGGGGGCCCCCCAAGGGAACTCTGACAGACGGCTGGAGCATGGGGAGAAGAGCAAATGAATGGAGATCTCAGTCACTCTCACGCAGCCAGTCTTTGATGGGCCTTCAGGACCAATTCCGACGCCTAAATGTGAGTGAACAAAAACCCCTGGGGCCCCCAGAACCACCCGAGTGGAGGCTAGCAAAGCCCACATTATCCTTCCCCAGCAGAGAAACTGCTGCGCAGTGGAGCGGAGACCTTGGGTCTTTCCACACAGCCATCAGCGAATCAGCAACCCCCCCTCCTGGAGTGAAAAAAAGTTGGGAAGTAAAACTTAACCAGCCGAAAGGGGCCTGGAACACTTTCACCTCCCCCCCTCTGCAAAGCGATGGCTCTGGACCCATCAATCAAGCCAATTCAGGTTGGGCTTTCTTCCCGGGTCATGGATGGGCTCAATGCCAGTGGACGCCTGCCCCTTCCCAACCAATGGCGCCACCCCAAATAGCTGCCCAGAGGCAGAGCCAGGGACTGGGACCACCACAGGGCCCAGCCCCCCCACCAATGCCTCAGCAGGCTTTTGCCCAACCGATGGGTGTGGCCCCACAAAGAAGCTTACCACCCCAAGCATCAGGCCGACAGGTTGCTCCGGTTCAACCACCAGCACCCCCTCCTCCTCCCACACCCCCAAGGTTCCGTGCAACCTATGATGGCAGCCGAGACAAACTAGCTTACTTTATGAATCGAGTGTTGGCATGCGTTGACCAAGTAGGCCCACAATACCTGACGGATCGAGAACTGATCCAAGAAATAGCAGAGGGGATGAATGAAGGAGAGGCAGCACAATGGATAGCGGAACTCCATGAAGAAGCAGCTCCTGAGTTAGATGACATAACAGGTTTCATCCAACTGATGCGGGCCCGATTTTACGATGTGGCCCAACAGGTAGATGCTGAAGACCAGATCCAGGAATTACGACAGGGGGGTCGGCCGGTCAAAGAATTAGTTTGGGAATTCCGGAGAATAGCTGGAAGACTACGTTACTGGCCAGAGAGACTATTGGTCTATACGTTCAAAAAGGCCTTAGATCCCAAACTGAAACAAGCTTGTGCCGTAAGGGGGACCCCAGATCGTATCCAAGAATGGTACACCACTGCAATCATACTGGACCACGAGATTAACACCTATCCAAAGCCAGGTACCAGAACCCCTGAAAAAAAACTGTTAGCCCACCGAACGCAGAGGCAGCAAACTGAAAAGCTCCCGCCAACCCCGCGTTCCTGGGGCCCCAAAATAAAGTGCTACCGTTGTGGTCAGCTTGGCCATCGGGCATCTACATGCTGGGCTCCAGCCCCAGTTCCACAACCACGCCAACCACCTGCCAGCACAGTCAAGAAAACCCCCAGAAAACCCCCAGAAAAAAGTCGTCTGGCACAACAGCCAGCAGGGGCAGAGAGCGGAGCCACTGAAAACGCCCTGGCCACCTCAGAGGAGGAAGAGGAAGGAAACCCAGAAGACGACCCAATGGTGAGTGCACCTATCCGCCCCTTCCAAATAAAAGCCAAACTCCAAATACCGAAAACGGGGGTAGAAGGGGAAGTTGGGGTGATTATAGATACCGGCTGCACCCGATGCTTAATCAGCATGTCAATAGTGGAGCAACTAGGTATACGCACCAGACCCCTGAAACAACCCATTCCGTTTGAACAAGTGGATGGAACCCTAATTGGGGGAGCTCCGGCTACAAAGATCACTGAGTTAGTAAAACTGGTGATAGGCCGCCACTATGAGTTCCTCAGATTCATCGTGGCCCCCGGAATGCAGGAGTCAGTTATCCTAGGACTTGCATGGTTGGACAAGTGGGAACCTACCATAAAGTGGGAGGATGGTGTTAGAAAGGTGACTATTGGACTTGGGCCGTTACCACCGGTGGAACCAAAAGGCCACCCAGGAACATTGGAACCTAACAGCCCAACCCATCCAGAACCTGCAGCAACCGCAGCAGACACTAAACTTCCGGGAATC
Organism: Natrix helvetica; assembly: GCF_964273705.1. Classification (NCBI taxonomy): domain Eukaryota; kingdom Metazoa; phylum Chordata; class Lepidosauria; order Squamata; family Natricidae; genus Natrix; species Natrix helvetica. The sequence goes on from NC_138555.1 coordinate 52,844,892, forward strand.
CAACGAGTCCCAAAGATCTATTGGGATCTGGCGGAGGTGTTCAGTGAGGAAGACGGAAACTACCTTCCACCTCACCGCGCCACAGATTGTGCCATAGAGTTCAAACCTGGGGTAACCTTACCAAAGCCCAAAATGTACTCTATGACGCCTAAAGAGATGATAGAATTGAGGAAGTACATCGACACCAATTTGAAAAGAGGGTTTATTGAACCAGCAAAATCAAAAGTAGCGGCCCCAGTGCTCTTCAGGGAAAAGAAAGATGGGGGGGTTCGCCTCTGTGTGGACTTACGAGCTTTGAATGCGGTATGCGTGAAGAATACCTATCCCCTCCCTCTCATGAAAGATATGTTGAACCACTTGGCTAAGGGCAAGATCTTCACCAAGCTGGATTTGTGAAAGCGGTGTTAGATTGGAAACCTCCAAGCACTCGCAAACAATTACAAAGCTTCCTTGGATTTGCAAACTTTTATAGGCAGTTTATTCCAACCTTTGCTGAAATTGCCCTACCATTGACTGACCTATTAAGAACGGGGCCTTCTCCTACTAAACCAAAAGCAAACCAACCATTAAAATGGACAATCGACTGTCAAAAGGCTTTTGAGAAATTAAAACGTCTCTTTGCCCAAGAACCCATATTGCAACACCCCGATCCAGAGCGACCTTTCATAATCCAAACGGATGCCAGTGATGTCGCGATAGCCGCGGTGCTACTACAAAAGAATAAGGAAGGCCACCTCTTACCATGCGCTTACATCTCCAAGAAACTCACCACTACGGAAAGAAGGTGGCCCATTTGGGAGAAGGAGGCGTTCGCGATCAGGTGGAGCATGCTCACCTGGAGGCATCTCCTGGAAGGGGGGGATATACTGTTCGAGGTATGGACTGATCATAAAAACCTCGAAACTCTCCTTGCCCATCGAAAGTTATCCCCCAAACAGGTCCGTTGGGCCCAATATTTCCAAAGGTTCAAATTTGAAATTAAACACATCCCCGCAGGGAAGAACTTGTTAGCAGATGCACTGTCGAGAAAACCCCAGTTTGACAGTAAGAAGGAAGAAATTTTCCACCCCATCATATCTCCTTCTCACCAAAAGGCAGCTCAAGTCACCAGTCGAAGCCAAGATAAACTGAGAACCGAACTGAAAGCAGCCCTCCAGACAGACCCATGGTTCAACAACAACAAAGACATCCTAACGATTAATGATGGCGTAGCCTGGAAGGGATCCAAACTGTACGTCCCTGCAGAAATGAGATTGCAAGTGCTACAGCGGAGTCATGATGCGAAACTAGGAGGTCATTTCAGATTCCTGAAAACTCTCCACCTCGCTAGAGGTCAATTTTGGTGGCCAAAGATGAGGTCGGAGGTGGAAGATTATGTAAGAAGCTGTGCTACTTGTGCAACAATGAAAACCCGTCCGGGAAAGCCCCCTGGACTACTACAACAAGTGGCCAACCCTAGCCGACCATGGGAAGAGATAGCAATGGACTTCATTGTCGAACTTTCAGATAGCAGTGGTAATAAAGTAATCTGGACAGTTATTGATTTGTTTTCCAAGCAAGCACACTTTATCGCTTGTTCAAGCCTACCATCCGCAAAGAAATTAGCGAAAATGTTTGTGAAACACATTTATCGCCTACATGGAGTTCCAAAAAGGATCATTTCAGATCGCGGAGTTCAATTCACCGCCAAGTTCTGGAGAGAATTCCTAAAATCGATCGGGTCCACGCAGGGACTCAGCTCAGCATTTCATCCCAGCACAAATGGGGCAATGTTCATCTCTTAGTTGTATTTTCTTGGCCTCTCTCTCCTTTCTCAATTTCTATGCCAACCATCTACCTGGTTTATTTGCATTTTCAAAATAATTCTGTTTAGCTCCTCTAATTTTTTGTGCCAGTTCCTCCTTTTCCAATAAATCCATTTTGTGTTTAATTGTATCCATTTTTATTTTAATGTCTTTCTTTTGTGGAAATTTCTGTAGTTCTTTTTCCAGTATTCTCTTCCATCTAGAGTCCATCTAGATCTTGTTCTTTGCGCTCTCCATTTTATTGTCATTGGATTGTGGTCCGCCCAAATGCTTGGTTCAATTTCCACCTCTTGTGCAGTGCCAATTCAATCCGTTGAAGCCCAAATCATATCAATTCTAGAGAATGATAAGTGTCTGTTTGAATAGAAGGTATATTGTTTTCTGGTAGGATTTCTTTCTCTCCAGACATCTTTTAAGTTTATTTCATCCATCATCCTAAACAAGGATTTCGGGAGTGTTTTTCTATTTGATTTTATTGTTTTGTGAGTTTTATAATCCATGTTCTGGTTTGTAATCCCATTAAAGTCTCATATAAGTTAAAATAAATGTTTTAACAGCTGCTAGAATTGTATTTGCCAAAAATTGGAAAAATGAGAAATTACCAACACAGGAGGAAATTATTCAGAAAATAATGGAATGTGCTGAAATGAGTAAGCTTACATTTGAAATTAGAGAATTAGAGGATGAGCAATTTTATAGAGTATGGGATTTGTTTTACCAAGGGTTAGATAAAAAAACCTGGAAATGAAATTGTTTTCTTATGCAATAATAGAAAGTTATATTTACTGTTATGAAAGGTTTTTTTTACTTTTTATTTTTTATTATGCAATAGAGTACTTATCTACACAATATATGAAGAACAATAATGAACTTAATGTATAAGAGTGGGATGATTTGAACCTCTAGGTATTACTGTAGGCAGTGATCATTCTATACTATAAAGATTTTTGCTATACTAAATGGACTAATGATGATGCAATGAACAATGGATACATATATGAATTGAAATACCTAAAGACTATATGGATTAATAATTAATAATGGAAAATTATATTTGGAGTTGTGGAGGATTGATGACATTATGGTTAATTGAAAGTATAAATGTGCAATATGAATTAATGGGAATCTTTTGTTTTAATCTTTGTTTTTACTCTCTAGAGATAGGTGATATTATAATTCTATAAAGACTTATTGTTACTTAATAGATAATTATGGATTCAAGGAAATAAGGGCTGTCACAAATGAAAGAATGTTAATGGTAATCTGAACACATAATGCTCAATGAAATGTTTTAGCAGATGTAGAATGGAAAAGAGAATTGTGCCTGTTTCTTTGATTTATTATATATGTGCTCCCCACATAACTCTCTTGTGCTGTAAACAATTTTTTTAAAATCCATATTAAAGTTAAATGTGAGCTCCAATATATTCTTGGTGAAAAGGTCTTTAAGTTTAGGCTGAGGAAGTGGGTGTCTGAATATATATTTCACCATCTAACTTCTGTAATGTTTAAGGAATTGCTTGCCTGTTCAGATAAAGAAAATAATGTGGGTTTTTTTTAAAAAGCAGGGCTTTTAATTTTTTTTTAACCAACCACACACCTCATGTAAATAGATCTATTCCTCAGAAAGGATGTGGGGAGAGGTTAGACGTGTCTTAAACTATGAACATAGCAAGGTTTTTTCTCAATGTATTTTTCTTGTTTTTATGGGACTTTTAAAATCTCCATAGCTAACACAAACTACAAACACAACACTGTACAAATTGTAATAAATCAGATTTTTTAAAACAAAAACTTCAAAAAATCCACCATACTTTTCAGGTTGCAATTGTTCCTTTTTAATATAATTTTGCTTAAAACAAAAACCCTTAAATTAAAAAGAACCCAGGACTCAATTAACTTAATTTTATATAAAAAAGCAAACGCTTAAGTAAAATTGTGCATGACACTTCTGTTTTACAAAATAAAGACAATCAGATAATGCCAAACATGACACATATTGCAGCACCTCTGCTTAAAGCATTAGCAAGAATCCTGAGGAGCACACCCAAAGGTAAATGGAAAAAAAGACAACCACAAAGGTATCTGTGGCAAAGGGAGGTGGGAAAACAAATTGGATTAGAAACTTGGTTATGATAGGACAAATTCAATAATCCAATGCAAGTGAGGTTGCAAAAAGGACAAAACTGCCATACAGTCTCAGATACGTATTTTACAAAAAAATGTGTGTCTCTGTTGTGCCTTTGGGCGGGGGGGGGGGGGGGGGAGAGGAGGGCTTGCCATTTCTGGAGCTCTCCAACTGTTGGCATTTTGTTTTCTTCCCCATTCATTTATTCATTTGGGCTCTCATTCTCTCTCCCTCCCCCCTTCCCCCCCCCCACACTTTTCTTTCATTCAGTTGGTTTCTCCTCTTCTTCCATGCTTAGCTGAGTGGAGTTGAGGAGCTTGTTTTCCTTTTTCCATTTCATCCTTCGGTTCTGGAACCAGATTTTTATCTGGTGCTCTGTCAAACACAGGGCACGAGCGATCTCGATGTGTGGGCACCTGGTCAGGTAAAGGTTAAAGTGGAATTCTTTCTCCAGCTCCAGAGTGTGGTAGCGGGTATAAGTCCATCACCCTCTCTGGCTACTGGAGGAAAGGGGGAATCTGGTGGGGATGGAGAAGATGACAAGCATGTGCTACTGAACATTTACTAGAATTTCACATATGCATGTCAATGGCTATGCTACTTGCCAGAGTGCAGAGTGTGCTGCGTTGTGTGCATTTGTGGGGGGGGGGGGCGGACAGGACGACCCCCATTCCCTGAAGTAGTGTCCCTTTGCCTGTGGCCCTCTCTCTTGTCCCCAGCTCTCAGTGATCAAAACCCTAACCCTGTTGTACATAATACAAAGAAAAATCAAATCCACCCCTGTCTGGGTAGCTTTACCCTTTGCATTTGGGAATACCACTTTTTCCAGAATAATCCTGCACCCTGATTTGAATTGAAAAGTTGGGGATACACTTCCTAGATATTGTTCACATGCTCTCTGGCTGTCTCACTGGGCACACAGATAGCTCAGCTTGAAAACTTGCCACTGCACCATACAATCTCTTTTGTTTGTTTGCATGTTTATATTTTTCAACAAGGGGAGGGGAAAAGTTTTGAAAAACAGTTGTTTGTAACTCAGAAGCTTACTTTTCTGGTTTGGTGGGGGGTGGGGGGTGTTAAGTGAACTGCTTCCTCACCCAAATACCTGCTCCAGCTTTCTCTCCCTGCAAACTCAAAAGTGCCCTCCTGGGCAGTGTTCACAGGTACTAAAATTGCTGCCATGTGACACTTGTTTGGGAGTAAATCCCAGGCATTCCTCACCTGCTGCAGTTCAAAGGAGTGTTGGTCTCTCAAAAGCTCCTGAATGGGAAGTGACTTAATATTGTGTGTGTGTGTGTGTGTGTGTGTGTGTACTTAAACAAAGGAATACTTTCTTCACACAGTTGAGAATCTAAGAGCCACTGCGATGTAATGGCACAGAGGGTAATTTTTTTTTAGGTATGAGTACAATGGCAGGCTGACAAGCTTTGTTTTGAGAGAGTTATCCATTCACTTCCTTCCCACATTTCCATTAGGAAAGAATTAAGGTCCAAAGTCAATAATTTATTCTACCCTATTCTCTCTTCATTCTTTTACTGGGTAGCCATCTCTGACCAAGTTTCTTTCCATTATGTGGCTTTAGTCTCCTGTCTCCTCACTTTTATTTCTATATTCTCTTCCCCACCTTCATCCCTAACTACTTTAGATTCCAGCACTTAAGCTAAATCTCTATTTTTTTATTAAAAGGTTTTTTTATTTTAAATTTCAAAACAAACACAACACAAAGAATCCTCCTTCTTTACATACTGTAGAAAGTGTATCAGTTGGTTACAAAAAGCTTTCGTGCATCTCTTCCACTGTCGTCACAAAATTCGTATTAACTCAAGTATTTTAAATCAGATATTTTCATACATATTACCATCATCATACCTCCATTTTCATTTGACTATAATTGTTTAAGCGTCCTTCATCATAAAATGTACCAAGGTTTAAAACCTGACCACATACTGGCATTTCATTTGTTATTTCTAATATCCTCCAATAACACTATGTACATCCTTATGGCCTATTCTGACTAAACATCAATAATATTTAGTAACAAAAATTTCTAATCCTCCTTTCCAAATCACTGTTTACAATTTACATCCAATTTCCTTATGTTGTACCCATACATATATATACATTGTTATCATTATCCCTCCTTCATTTAACTCTATCCATTATCATAGCATTCCCCCCCCAATAATAAAAACTTAGCTAAATTCAACTTAGTTCTTTTTTAATTAACCTTTATATATAACCAAATAATTTCTAATCTTCCTTTCATAGGTACCATTCAATATTCATATCCAATTACTACTTGTCATACCAATACATATGTATACATCATTATCATTATCAGTTGTTTATTTAACCATATCTATTGTCACTAAATTTAACTAGTTTTAGATTATACACTTTCATCTATCGACCTGTATCTTTCCAGTAGCAAAACAATCTCATGTCTTCTGCCATTTGTGGTATCAGTCCGCTAATCATCTCCTTAATCAAATTTGTATGGACTCCACTTTGCAACTCATTGCTTATTGAGTCTCTCATGTAATTTCGATGCCCTTCTTCTGTTTCCTTGATCAGCTTATCTTTAATTGTCAGTGGTGTTATCAATGATGTTGCTAATAAAATTTCTCTCTTTAAATCCATAAATTCTTTTATTTTTTCTTCTTCTGTATCTTGCCATCTGGGGTAGAGTTCCCCTCCATTTAATTCCTCTTTCCTTATTCCACTCTTTCCATTTCCAGACACAAACCAATCACCATAGATATCAGCGGATTTGATTTCTTTGTGGTCATTTTTTCTCTTCGGTTTTTAGGACTCTAACCTCCACTTTTTCCACTTGATAAACATCTCCAACTTCTTCATCATAGTTTACTGTTAGATGCTCTAGATTTTCCAACTTCTTCTCCGTCCTCTCAAATGTGTTTGATAATTTCTGAATTTCAAACATTATCTTTTGCAAACTTAAAGCTTCTTTCTGCTGTTGAAGTTGTGCCATAAGTTCCAGCTGACAAATACTGCTGTTCTGGCTTGAAGGATTTTTACAAGGTTAAACAAAAATTCACAGTAAAATCTTCTTTTCACTTTCTCTGGTTAGAGATATAGTTCAAAAGGCCACCTGTGTAAACAATTCGTCCTTTGGGTCTTATCACTCTCTATAAACAAACTGTGAGACTTTGAATTGCCAAGCCAGACTGTTAAGTGAGGGAAGTGAAAGTGCTTTGTTTCCACAAGCCTTCAGCCTCCGAGCAGCAGCACTGACTTTCCCTCTGTTGTTAGAATTCTCTTTGTTTCCTTCTTTTCTTTTTTCTTTTTATATTCCAAGTTAAAAAAAATAAATATCAAATTCTTGAGTAAAATAGAGGAGAAGAAGAGGAAAACACACGTAGTAATGAGGAAGGAGAATTTTAGTCCATAGGTTGCAAAAATAATTAAAAAAAAGATAGAAGAAGAAAACTTAATCCATTCGTTTTAAAAGGTTTGCATACATTCCATCCATAAAAATAGCATTTAAGAGCAAGATAACACACTGACCAAAACCATTCAAAGTTTAATTCTGCTGCTTATTTCTTCTGTTCTCAGATTTAAATTAATGTTAAGTTTTTTGTAGGCAGTCTCTTTTAAAACGGTAAAAATTCACCAGCTGTAAACACTTTCTTTCCGTTTCCTTCCGTTCGGAGCCGTCCCAACTTCATCAGCCTAGGGGCTGTGCTTTTATCGCCAGCTAAAAGAACTTCTCCTGGGTCGACCAGGGACTTTGCGGTGTCCCTGAGATCAGCAGGACGTATTCTTCCCGTTTGCCATCTCTACGGGACGGTTTAGGTCCGATTGGACCACCCAGCGATAAAAGTTTCGGCAGCAATCTCAGAGCATTGAGATCGCATGTCCGTCTCATAGCGACATTGGCTCCTCCTACCAGAACTTAAGCTAAATCTCTATTGATTTCTCTTAATTTCTCCTCCCTTTTGAATCAGCACCCCTGTACCTAGAGATGAGTGGAGGAGCTGTGGCTACCTCTTTATCATTTTTTAAATTAATTTTCATGGAAATTATGGCTCCTGGTGGCAGTACTTGATCACAAAGAGGGTGGGAGAGTGAGTGAAAGAAAATCTATCTACAACTCCTCTTCAGGCAGGCATTCAATTATGCTTGAGTTTCATTAAAAATGTAGTTCTCTCCCTTCAAATATTTAAGCCCTCCGGACATTCATCTGGCTGAGTTTGCAGAATTTTAGTTGTATTGGCACGGGGTATTAGGTGTGTGTCATTGTGTGGGAGGGAGAGAGGTGTGCGAGAGAAGTTGAAATTGGTGAGTGGGGTCAGTTTGAGACCAATTGCAGTGTGTATGTGTGTGTGTGTGTGTGTGTGTGTGCGCGCGCGCGCACGCGCAGGGATGAGTGTGAGTGCCAAAAATACACTATATTGCCAAAAGTATTCGCTCACAACTGATTCTGATTATTTGGATGGGTGAGCGAATACTTTTGGCAATATAGTGTACCTTTCTAAATAGTCCCTAGTGAGTGACCGCTAACAAGACAGAACCGCTCAGTCCATAAATCTCGCGGTTTCAGTTCCCAGAAAGTTGACTAAAGAGAAGAACTAACGGAAGAGAAGTTCCGGCAGATAATATGACAAACATACAAAGTTAGGCAGCACTCTTGGTTTGAAGCACAGTGCAAGCAGTGCAAAAAACGTTTGAAGGAAATTTCTGTTTCTACTACCTGCAGCCTCAGATTAGAAGGAAAACATTTCCTGTTCTATCTGGGTAGCCACCTGTCACTTAATGTGATTAGGAAGAATGGGGAGGGGAAAGGAATTTACTATTGCAGGAATTTATTCTCTACATCCAAGGGTACACTGGCGGCGTGGAGCACTTTTGATCCTCGTTGTCCCCGAAAACGTGCTTGCTCTGTGAGCAGTCTGACTTCCGGGCTTGTTCCTGGTCGAACTGAACAGACTCCTCTAGGCTGGAAAGAGAGCAGCCTGTCTCTTTCTCCGTGTAAAAACCAGATGTCCCGTAATCGCAGGTTGGACTCCGGTTGTAAGCTCCGTTGGTTTTCTGGTAGTAAGGCGCGCCCGGGTAACCTTTCTCCTGGACCCCACCGACCCCAGTTCCATACGTGCCTTAAAGGATCCGCATAGCCCGTGGAATATAAGGGGAGCTGTCCCAGGAAGGGTTAACAAAATAATTCATTGGAAATAAAAGGTGATGATGATGATGATGATGATGATGATGATGATGATGATGATGATGATGATGATGATGATATAAAACAACCAGAAGAACAGCGTCTGTTCTTTATGATTTGTTGCGTTTTGTAGCCCAAGCGATTTAGCTATTAGCAGTATATGAGAGATTGGGTTTTAGCTGAAGGGGGGTGGTCGCGTGCCAACTAGGGACATAAGAGAACCATCTGATCACGCGCTGACCAATAGCAGGAGTCGGAGGCTGCGAAATAGCACCCTAGAGGGGTTAGCTCTGCACAGGGGAACCCCCCCCCCCAGAACAAACCAGTGAAAGCACCTTTGCCAGCAACACTATCACCTTCAAACAAAGAAATGCCTCCCCCCCCCAACACACACACACACACACATACACCACTCTTTTTTCCCTTTCCCACGCCCCCCCCCCCCCCCATTCCTTTATCACACACTCATTACCTAGGAAAAAATAAATCCAAGAGATATTTGGGACTTTTCTTGGGAGTAATAAACAAACAAACATGAGAAAGGTGAAAGATATGAAGAACGACACCTTATCCTTACTGCTACCATGGAGAGAGAGGAGAAAAGCATGGGAAATATTTTCAACTTGAAAAGTTTGGTGGCTTTCATATAAGTATTTGGAGGAGGAGGAGGATGGGAAAGTATGTTATCTCCCTCCTCCCCACACACCTTTGGTCTCAAGTGGGGAGCCTGTAGTGTACATTCAGTTCAAGCACTCAGTCGCTGGACCTGGAGAAGGGAAAAAGTTCTAGCGAGCAACCCTTGGCGCGCCCGGACAGAGCTCCCTAACAAGAACTTTAAACGGCTCGGGAGCTACGACCGAGGATCCGGGGGAGCGGGTTACAATTTTTCAGAACGTGGAAATTATTAAAGCAAGCAGGGGATAGTCACGGGGTGAGAGGTGTCGGTGGTTGATATGCGCTTTAGGGGGCGACCGGGAAATTCCGGATTTTTATCGCACGTTTGAGTTTGCAGCAAATTCGGGAATAAAATTAAACTCGCTCGTTGGCCTGCTTTAAAACTCTTTTTAAAATATAACTATGAAGGGGCTGAAAAAGTTGACCCAAAGGCTGAAGTTTGGCGTTCGACTTCCTCCTCACCTCGCCAATTCTCACACTTGGCAGGCGAGCCTCGACCGCCAGCTACAAAATTGCCCTGCCTTTGGTGCGGTTGTGGCAGATAGTTTAAGACTGATATGTGCCCTTCTCCCTCCCCCTTCTATTTCTTTCGTATGCAAATGTGAAGTCAAGGAATCTTATAAAGATGTTTCTTCTACAATAATGAAATAGTACCACATTGTAAAATGCTAGTTGCCCTGACTATCATTTTGCCATCATTCTCGCTCTCCCTCCCTCCTCCCTCCCTCCTTACGTATCCATCCATCCATCCATCCATCTCATCTTTCCTCAAGAATAGCCATTACAGTATGCTATTCTCCAAAACTTCGAAGCATCTTCATCACCAGTCTGCAAACACACACTCCACATTCACCCCTACTTCTGATTCTCTTTACACACATGATTTCCCTGCACTTTTGGACAAAATAAACTGTAATCCAAGCTACCTCTCTATCATCCCTCCATTACAGATGTGCAATCTGCTCATAAGAATTCACCACCACACCCGCTCAATTGCTCCCAGAACAGTTTTACATGGCAATGCCAATGCAGAATGACCAATGCAAATTTTCTCTGTCTAGGATTAAGGAACCACAAAGCATGCCGGACTGCTATCTAATTTGTTACCAGCCTTGGTTTTAAAGACACGAAAACACACAGGGTCCCAACACTACTATAATATAACTTTTAGAATGGAAGGAAATTGCAGGCAAAGGGAGTAATTTTGTTTGCTTGTTCAAGGCTCCTCTTTCCTTTTCTCTTTGTCTCTCTTACACACACACACTGCCCTGGTCTTTGATATGTGTACCTGAGGATTCTCCCCCGCCCCCTTTCCTTTGTGTATCGAGTAGATCCTAACTTTAACTTGATGTGTTTTGCTGATTTGTAAAAACGGACAAAATTGGGAGGAAGAAGAGTAAGAAAAGCAGATCTGACCAACTCCCCTTACTATAACTAATTTGAAATTCAGCACAACACTTCAGACCCTTGCTTAGAAACAGGGAAATCTCACAGATAAGCAAGAATCTCTGAATGGACTATTTGGCTACTCAAGTGAGCAAATGTGCTACTTTCTGAACTTTTAAATCTTAAGAACTGGGGCACAAAGTGTGGATGGGTGGGTGTGCATGAGTGTATTGGAGAAAAGTTCACTCAAACTTGACAATTCAGATGAAAATGTTTGGAAAGTTTAAATTTGGAAGTAGGTAAAGTCAAAAATTAAGCCACTGATTGACTTGTGCTGCTCTAGTAGTTATTTATTGCCCAAATATGGGGAAAATTCTTCCCACATCCTGGAAGTAATAACTGCTTTTCAATGTAATAGGCGTATTTTCATTTTAGAGCTTTAAAAATAATAAATCGTTACCTGAAGATGACTTGAAAATGTGCTGTATACTGTACTATGTTTCAAGTTATTTGTGTGTGGTGGTAATGGTGAGGTGTTAGTTTTCAATAATCAATATTTGGGGCCAAAATAATCCCCGATGTTATTGCTATATTTTATTTAATATTACCTTGGATATTATCTAATACTGTAGGCAGTTGAGAACATTTTAATGCCTAGCCAGCTACCACCTTCTCCATCTCTTCTAATTCTAATTAATTTTCCTTCTCCTTCTGCCGCTGATTACTGTGAAAATATTAGGGACCTTATTTTCAGGCCCCTTGACAAACGTTTATATTGGGTCTATACTTATAAATGTTTTTCTTAGTTGAAAACTATATATGAGCCAGCTGTAGGACAAAGAAACTCTTTTCTATGCCCTGTTATTGTTGGAAGATACTAACAGGCTTTCTTTTAGTTCAGAAAATTTGTATTGTATTGTATTGTATTGTATTGTATTGTATTGATTATAATTTGCCACCCATCTTGTAATCATATAACTCTGGGCAGCTTGACCAGTTTAAGGCATGCGTATATGAAGAATTAATAAAGATTAACAGGGTTTATTTACAAAAATATGTAGCTGGTGCTCTGTTACTGAAAAAGTGCTCCAGGTTTCTGCCACCCCCAGTTTCCTCTCCGTTCTTTCCTGTCTTTTTGCTTTAGCAAAATCCAACTTTAGAAAGCACTAGGGGGGGAAAAGGGGGGGGGGATAAATGAGGGGATTAAAAGCTACACCCAAATATGTCTTTATGCGGCAGATGCTATGCCAGGGAATTGTTTAGTGGCAAGAGCAAAGAAAAAAAAAACTGTTGAAGCAAATCCAAGTAATCAGAAAAATTTCAGTAAGAGATAAAATGGCAAGCAAGGAAGGAAATTTTTAACTTTGTGAATGAGAGTGTTGGAATTCAGCAAACAGTATGATCTTTGACAGGAGAATCAAATTAGTACGATAAACTAAATATTGACTTTTAAGCACACCCTACACACACACACATGCGCGCGCACACACACAGAGAGAATTGAATAGACTCATAAATTTATTTAGGATCATAATGCTGTTCATAGGAAATGAGCTTCTTTTGTCTTACCACAATTCTAACTGATGTTATATTGTGGGCATTTATAAAACATACTGAAAGGCATACAACACATAACACACACACATGGTTGCACACAAACACCCACACAAAAACTTTGTCTTATCCTCTCAATTTCCTCTTTTCAAGCATATCACCAAATTTAGTTCTCAGTTATTTGTTTAATTTTCCTGAATTCCCCTGTAATGTAAAATAATCTTCTAAATTGGATCACAGAGAATTTTAAAATAAGTACGGGAAAACTACCTTTCATTATTTTATCAAAAGGGTTTGGCTAATAATTAACTAGAAAAGGAAAGGAGTGTTTAGAGTAAAGGTAAGCAACAAAAACAAAATAAGCAAGCTGCCACCACATTTTTGGAAATGTTTCATTACAAAAAAAGGAAATGCCAAATATTGAAAAAGAATATTTTAACAAAGATTTTTCTCTGAAAACAACAAAGGATGAGAGGAGAACTAATGTATTTATCACTTGGCTATCTTGGGTAGTGAGAGGCATTCTAAAACAAAAGTATCTCAGAAATCCTATATCACGAAAACTAATCTTGTTATAATAATATCCACACAAAAATCATACTCTATATTTTATTTATCATATTAAGACCCATCACCCTGGAAAATGGAAGAATTATTAAAATTAAAATAATTATTAAAATATTAACTGGAAGAATGCATATAACTGAGACATGAAAATAAACTGTTTATATATAGTCTGGTTCTGATAATATTAGGTCAACTGTCTATGTGTGAGAGTTTTCTACTACACAATGACCTATGATTAATCAGGTTTGGTTTATACTTAAAGACCTTAGGGCCCTCCTTAACCCTAGTAACATTTTGAACACACAAGTAATAGCAGACTGCTTATTTCAGCTGGAAAATGGAACGTGTTCATCTTTAATATGATCTCTTAATTCCAGATACATTGGCAAAAATACCTTATTTTTATCAGTTTAACAGAAACAATCAAGCAAACTATTTGACATAATTAAGAAAAGGTATTATTTATTTATTTATTTATTTCTTAGATTTTTAGACCGCCCCCTCTCCCAAAAAGGGACTCAATTCTTTTTAATTGATACAAAAAACACCCAAATCCCATCTGAAATCTTCATATACATTCTGAAAGCCGTAAACATATTTCACACAATTTAAAACGAATACTCTGTAACCTTGAGTTGAGTGCACTTTTAACACAGTAACACAACCTTAACTAAATAGGTAGAAATTCTCTTCAGCCCTGTTTACAGATTCTGTGTAAGGCATGCCTAATCAATTACATGACAAAAATAATTTAACTGTAGAAAATGAAAAACTTGGTCTAATTAAATTAGTTTTAATAGGAAATTAAACATTGTATATAGCACGGAAAGCAACGGAAAGAGTTCTTTAATCAGACAGTAGATAGCAGCAAACAGCACCGAATGAGAAGGCAGAGGAAAAGTAAAGACGAACTCTTAAACTAAAAGAGAATAGGTGCTTCGGTGGGGCGGGAAAACGCACACATATAAACAACTTAGTGTTGTTTAAGCAATAGGAATTCCTTCATGAGTGGCCTTTAAATGGGTATAATCTATTGACAGGCCATCTTTGAACTGGTGAGTGATGCTCAGCAGCAGGAGACCAAAAATGGTCATAACGAACATATGAATATAGATAAGTGGTTTAGAAGTGGCACTGTTCTGAAAATGGAATAAAATCTATTGGAATAATACAACAACCATGATTCAACTCTGAAATGTCCTTAGTGGATAGAAAAGAAGGGTACAAAGAATCAAAAATACCACGTTAAATCTACACCCAACAGTCATAATTATATATAAAAATGCAGAAGACAGATTTACATTTTTTTCATTTTTTTCTCTTATATTCTGCAGAATCCATTCAAAAATAATAGTATTTATAGAGCAACAAAAGGATAAACAGGATTTCTAAATATTGATGGAACTACATGTACAAACATTATCTCTATACAATACCGTTGTACCTTTTGCACACATACATACATGCATACATGCCCATGGATTTTCTATTAAAACGGTCAAATATAGGCAGTGGATTATAGTCTGTTACCTCCCTTTAATTATAATTTTGGGTCTTTTTCGTCTTTATTTTAAAAACTCGGTGGGGCTGCGACCATCTCTCTGTTCTGTCTCTCATCAAACACCCCCCACCCCAGCCTTGCACAGAAGGTACAGCTCTATAGTTTGGTACAGATGGTTGGAAGAAAAACCACCTATGTCGACAGGGAACTCCTTTAGAACACATCTTAATCGAACTGGCTGCTATAGAAAACTTCCCTGTATGTTGAATGAATGAATGAGTTTGTTTGTTTGTTTGTTTGTTTATTGAGGTAGCTCGAATTATCCAGATCTTAAGTCTCACTTGGCAGTGCCTTCCTTCCTTCCTTCCTTCCTTCCTTCCTTCCTTCCTTCCTTCCTTTCCTTCTCCCATTTCTTGTACAGCAATACAGTTTACAGAAGCTTTTCTGCTGTGTCTTTTCACGAGGTCATATTTTTATATTTTTTTCAGATAAAAAAGGAAAGCAAATCTATGTCCAGTTATTTTCCCCCTTCAAATATGAGCTTGAATTTTAGAAAATTACGAACTTACCTTTTGATGCCCATCCTTCTCTGGATTGGGAGGAGGAGGAAGTGGGCAGATAGAGTTGTGTTTGCTTTTATATGTAAAATGACAAATATTGTCACAAACTGATAGCCATCCATTGCGACTTCTGAGAGCTTTTCCCTTTGCCGCATCCTCTTGTACAGAAACTGGGGTAACTTCCTTCTTCAAAAAATGACCCAAGCCTCCATCAGGTACCGATTCTCCATTTCCCCCTCCATCATTAGAGAGAGAGAACCCGAGTCAGCACAGAGAGAATTGGAAAAGGAAGGGACCAATAATATTAGTAATCTAAGCTTAGTCCCAAATATGTGCGTCCATGTGTGCGTGTGTGTGTGTGCTTGTGCCCGCCTGTGCTTCCCTTGCTCCTCTATTTTTAGCCCTATTGAGCTTATATAAGAAAGTTTTTAAAAATGTTAAAAGAGTGGACAGTCCTACAGAGGACAGTGATCCGACCGAAGGTACAGCAGCCAAAAGAATGGCAGAATAACCACATGGGAAATAATAAAAAGTTCATGTTCACGGTTAGTAGTCCACATGACCAGCTCTGGCCAATCGCAGAACCCAGCCACTCATAAAGTTCTATCACAAAGTGGTAAATTTTCATAAAACAACAAGGAATTTATTGCATTTCTTCATGGCTGCTTTAACAGCAGTCTTTTTCTCAGTCGCCATCTTTTCTTTTTTTTTAAAAAAAGAGGGAGAGTGGGAGAGATAAGACTGGGGGCCTCGTCACATCTCGCGCGCGCGGGGTGAGGGTGGGGGGGTTTAAACGACCTCTCTTTTACTAATGGTTAAAAGAACCTCCTCTGCAAAGCCGCCTCTCTGCAATAAGCCCTCGCCAGCTTTCGACACTTCTTTCGCTATTGAGATCAACCTCTGTCTCCATACCTGTAGACTGGAATTGCAGGGAGGAGGGAGAGAGGCATAAAGGCACTTGTTCTGAAATTGTGTTTTGTTTCCTTTAAGGCAAAAGTAGTAGTCCTTAGCTTAATCAGACTGTTCGGAGGGAGAAATCTCCTCTCCCGCGGACATTTTCCTTCCGGAAATTCGCCACGAAATTAAAACGTTAAATGCCGCCGTTTCAAGGCATCGGGGGTGGGGGTGGGGCGGTCGTAAGAAGCACATTTAACGGAGGCAGACATATAGCTGTTATTGTATTCATACATTTGTATATTTATGCATATGGGGCTTGTTTAGGTTTAGGTTTTATTAAATTTATAGACCGCCCCCTCTCCCCGTAGGGACTCGGGGCGGTGTACAGACCGTTCGTGTATAAAACAACAAAACATAACATAAAACATCAGACAAAACAACTCAAACATACCGTCTGTATATACAACCCAAACTAATTAAATAATTAAAAACAATTCTAAAACCAATTTAAAACCCCAAAATTTAAAATTTAAAAAGCCATCCAGGAAGGTCAGTAGTGGGTGTTCCCTGTAAGTACAATTACAGTTACAATTAGGCCAGGCCGGCTGATCGAAACAGGTGGGTCTTGAGTTTCTTGCGGAAGGAGCGGAGGTCCAAGGTGGTTCTAATATGGGGGGGGGGGGGGTCGTTCCAGAGGGTTGGGCCCATCACAGAGAAGGCCCTATTCCTAGGCACTGCCCGCCCGCACTGCTTAGCGGAGGGTACCTGGAGGAGTCCCTCTCTGTGAGAGCGGATTGGTCGCAGGGATGTGTGGGGTAGAATGCGATCCCGCAAGTAACTAGGTCCCGAGCCATGGAGCGCTTTAAAGATGACAATCAACACCTTGAAACGCACCCGAAAAGCCACAGGCAGCCAGTGCAGCTCACGCAGGAAAGGTGTTACATGGGAGTACCTAGTACTCCCCATAATAACCCGCGCGGCTGCATTCTGAACCAGCTGGAGCCTTCGGGTGCATCTCAAGGGGAGCCCCATGTAGAGAGCATTGCAGTAATCAAGACGGGAAGTCACCAGGGCATGAGTGACTGTGCGAAGGGCGTCCCGCTCTAGTAGGGGGCGCAATTGGCGCACCAGGCGAACCTGGTGGAACGCCCCCCTAGCCACGGCTGTCACATGATCATCTAGCGACAACCGGGAATCTAGGAGGACGCCCAAATTGCGTGCCCTCTCCACCGGGGGCAGTTGTTCCCACCCCCCCCATGGCCAGAGATGGAACACATTGGCTAAAGCGGGGCGCCGGTAGCCACAGCCACTCTGCCTTGGAAGGGTTGAGCTTGAGTCTGTTGTCACCCATCCAGACCCGCACGGCTTCCAGACACCGGGACATCACCTCGACGGCTTCGTTGGGCATTTACATATGGGAAGGCAGGCAGGAAGGCAGTCTGCGAACAGGCGCACTAAGGTCTTTGAAGTTGTACACACTACTGTAGTGGTACATGCCACAAGTGCAATAGTAGTGGTCCAATGCAGCAAAATCGCACAAGGTGAGTGATAAGACAGTTCAGGGATTCTGTTTTCACCCTCAGAACCTATCCACTGAAATTACTTTGTTTGAGAAGGAAACATACATTTCTGCTTATTTGGTCTTTCAGATCTGACCCATTTCAAAGAAGAATTTAGACCCTCTCCTTAATTTTTTTGTTGCTGGATAGATACCCAGAAAATGCAGGCATGTACCACTGATATGTCTTTCTGGGGCAGCTGTCAATTAACAGCAAAGCAATTATTTTCTAATATTTTATTTTGATAATTTTATATGTGAGCATCTATTGCACCTATCTTTCTATTGCACGTCCATACTCACACCCCATAATATATATCTCTTCTGTGTTGTGTTTGTGTGGATAAGTGTAACTGTATGCAATATTACAAGACCTTATCTATGGATATTCTATTTCTTTTCATAATCTAAGTAATTTTTTGAAAATATTTTCCTTCTCAAAAATAAAGTTAATGTACATTTGAAGCCAAAGGTATAACTCTGAAAAATACTGGAAAGAAGAATTTTTAGAAATCAAAATAATGTTTCAGAGAGTGTGAGAGAGTGAAAATATTTGTTTCAATTTTATCATTTTATTTTTACTTTAAGTTTACTTATGTGATTGATGAAACTTCGCCTTGATTTTCCTACGGTATTTATTTCTCATTCTAATTGTCTTTAAATTCTTACCTTTAGCCACCGTGTGTGTACAATGAAAACAAAAGCAAAGCTGTACTTTTCAACCATAAAAAATAAAATGCTAAGTATTTAAGATACCGCTCCCCTCCTTGTACTGCAATAACGTTCTAGTGTGTGAAAGTGCAAATCCTAAACTAAAATGATGTGTTGAATGTGTCTGAAGTTAGTTAAAAACATTGTCTTGTCTTTGTTCTGAGTTAAATCAATCTCATTTGTGTTACTTTCTTTCATTGTTAACTTTTACTTGCCATGGATACTTGTTTCCCTATAAAAAGTGGAAAATAGGATAAAGACACTAATGAAGAGAAAATTCAAGGAATTGAACATGCATGTGCTTTTTTTTGCTTGGAATTTCATTTTGTTGGTCTTAGTAGTAGCAGCAGCAGCAACAGCAGCAGCATACCGCATTTGCTGTTCGTTTGTCTTTTGAAGAAGCTGACTGAGAAAAAGAATGATTATCATGGATCACATAACACGGTTTCTCCTTTTTTCTTAACCAAGGCTCTTCTAGTCAACCCTTAAGCAGAGTGTCACAGAATGTAACCCAGCATTCTGTTCCCAAGCGATTTCGTAAGTTCCTAAGAGTATATGCAGGCAAGAATAAAATAGCTTGTGATGCTGTATTTTTGCAATAGTATTGAAATGAACTTTTAAACATGTATAACAATACATTGAAGAAAATAGGAGTAGGACCTGGAAAGGAATATTTGAAATCTGCTCAAACAATAAGGAAGATGGCTGGCACCAGTGGGGGGAATGACACAGGAAATCTTCTCTGTTCACACCAAATAAATGACATTCCTCGCCCATATAAAGTCATTACTGGACATTTATTCATAACGTTATTTTAATTCCTTTCCCCCTTTCTATTCATAATAATCACATAATACAAATCAAAAAGGTTGATAAACGATTAAAGTATTTGTTGCCTATCCTATACATTGGTTTTACTCAGCACAATATTAATTTCAGATTCTCTAGTGACAGTAAAAAGCAAGTAGTCCATTGCCAAACATGTAAAAGCATACACCAATAAAAATAGCATAATTTTTTTACAAAAATACAGCACCAGTAAGCAGACATAGAGGCACAAACCTAACAAGTGGAAGACAGGAATCTTATAGAATTATGTACAACAATTGCCTTTTGCTAAGTTTTGTGTTCCTTTCATACATTTGGAGTTCATGGTTTTTCTACATGTTTACTTCATAAACCATTTATTTTAAATTACAAGAGGATAAAAGAGATAAATTTTAAACAGGAAGATTTACAAATACTTGGACTATATACCCACATGAAAACAAAGCAGTTATCTAGATTTGATTCTAAAGAGACATTTTGTTGTACAAAAACAAAATAAGAGAGGTGTTAATATAGGTAGTTTTCTAAGTATCAAGAAGCAGATGAAATAATCCTTTCAGTTTGCTTATAAGTTTGTTTCTTGTTTCAATGTACAGTCTTATTATAATAATTTTTACATTTCCCTCTAAATATCTGGAACAGTGTGGTCAAATTTCTTTCTTTCTCATTCTCTCTTCCATTTCCACTTCCATCCCTTCTTTTTCTTTCACTCTTCTTCATCTTCTTCAACCTCTGGATTTTCCTGGCTATTTGAGCCTAGCCCTGCAGGTTTGTTTTCTTTTTTCCACTTCATCCGTCTGTTCTGGAACCAGATTTTGATCTGTCTTTCTGTAAGACATAAAGCATGGGCTATCTCAATGCGTCGCCGTCTGGTCAAGTAACGGTTGTAATGGAATTCCTTCTCCAATTCCAGGGTCTGGTACCTGGTGTAGGTCTGGCGGCCTCTCTTTCTGTCAGTCCCTGCAAAACAATAAAGTAGAATGTTATAAGTTTATTTTGGTTTTTACTTCCTTATGTGTGCCTTTGTGTGTTTTAACATGCAAAGGAAAATATGATATTGCATACTCCAAATTTCATCAATGAATTTTTTCAGCTTCTTTAGGCAGGAATTTAATGTTCAGTTCTAGTTTCAAATATATGTTGTAGTATATAAGGTGCACAACTTAAGCTTACTGATACTTATTTGCTGAATTTAAGGCAAAGATTGCTGATTGAATGAATTTAGCACAATTTACTGGTGATGCAAATTTTGTTCAAGGAGATTCAATGCATTTTTTAAAAAAAAAGTCCAGTTTCCTGTCCCTACCAATAAAGATCAGTAAAAATTCCTGTTGAAGAATGCAAGCATGAATGAAATTTTCTTAAAAGCTTGCTATTTATTTTCTCAAAAGGCATGTGATAAGTGTTAAATCATGCAACAAGACTCGAGGCGGATGAAATTACAAGGAAGCCTCTTCCCTGCAGAAATTTCCACATCTGGTAAACCAGAGAAGGTTAATGTGTGGGTAACGTTACTTCCTTCCTTTTTCAGTTTATGTTTTATTTTATTTTATTCCACCCCTTTCCCTGAGGGAAAAAATATTTGGATATTTTCATTAGGTAATTCTGAAGCTGCTGGGCTCAGTTAGTAGATATGTGTATTCCTCCAAAACCAAGCATCCTGTCTTTGACCACAAATATTTACTTGGGCATCCAAAGAATCTGGATTCAAACCAGGGATTAATTCTGCAGTCATTTCTTGCTGGCCTGATTCCCTAACAGGTTCAAGACTCCTACTTTTGAGTAAAATGGGTTCTTGCAAGAGCTAAAACAGCCCTACTTTACTTCTCTGAAATGTGTTGATTGACTTAGTACATTTACTGTTTAGCAAAAGGGGGAGAGGGGGCATAGGTCTTTGGGTCTTGGAAAAAAAGAGCAACAAAGTCAGCTGGATATAAAGAGGGTGAAAATAAGATGTCTGTGGAATGTGGGTTGTAAACTGTTGAACAGAAGGCCAGTGTTGCTTCAGCAGTGGAATCTCCCAATTTCAGGCAAGTTGCAAGGAAATGCAGGGGGGGCATGGGGGGGGAGATGAGGGGGAGAAATAGATAAGAGACAGAGAGGAAATAAGCCCAGTTTTCATTGCATTACTCAGAATGGGGAAAGAAGCTGCCAGACCTTCAGTAAGGGGGTCTTGCCTGGAGACCTGCTTGTATTCTTTCCTTCAAGCAGGTCTCCAGGCAGACCCCCTTACATCTGAGTAATGCAATGCAATTACTCAGCAATGAAAACTGGGCTTATTTCCTCTCTGTCTCTATCTATTTCTCCCCCTCACCCCCTATGCCCCCACCCCCTGCATTTTCTTGCAACTTGCCTGGAAATGAGAGATTCCACTGCTGAAGCAAGACTGACTAGACAGCCTTCTGTTCAGCAGAGTTTACAACCCACATTCATCTTATTTTCACCCTCTTTATATCCAGCTGACTTTGCTGCTCTTTTTTTCAAGACCCAAAGACCTATGCCCCCTTTTGCTAAACTGTAAATGTTTAGAAACAAATTGTTTCTTTTTGCTTTGCTGCTGGAAAAGAAGGCATTTTGCCTTCTCTTCCAGCAGCAAAGCAAAAAGAATCACTTTGCTCTACTACCAGGGGCTGCTGCTATTGCTATTTGAAAAAAGTGAAGGGAAAAAAAGGATGTCCTTAATTGCCTCTCCTCCACCCTACTCCAAACACCACCAAATCTGGGCTTTGATATGCAATCTGTAAATCACAGTTTATGGATTACCTAATAAGAAAGAAAAGTTAACCTTTATGTTATGTTAGCTCTTGAAGCTACTGCAGCTACTGAGCCTTCATTTTTTGCATGCACACACAAACACACATGTGCGCGCACACACACAGCCTTTGTTTCACCCTCACCCCTGGCTTCCATCTCCTTCCACACCATTTGGATAGAGACCTGGCCTGAATTTTGTCCACCTCTTTCCATTCAAAGGAGCCCTTCCTATTCCTATAGACGTCTATTTAGTTACCTCAGACAGAACCCTGTTCCCTCTCACACTGAAATAACTATTTTGACTAACATTCTTGCTGTGGAAGAATGTGGGGAATTTGTCCCCTTGCAATGTTCTCATCACCTCTAGCCTCAGTACTTGCTGGTCCAACAGAAGTCTAAGCAATTTTCTTACATTCAATTACTGAGGGAAAGAGGAATCTCCCAATGTTTGACTCTTGCCTTTCTCCGCCTGTTGGCTCCTAAGAAACTTAACATAAACTTGAAAAGGCAATATTAAGAGACGCAACATATTTTACAGTGGAGTCATATATATGATTACTCAGAGGTAAATACTAGTGAGTTTCCTTCAGATATGTGTGCATAGGGTTGCAGCCTAAACATATTTTTCTTGCACTTCAAGCCTGATGTGTTCTGTGTTCCCCAGAAGTCTACATTTGTAGGGTTAGTTGTGGTTTTAATGCAGCCTGCTTGTTCTACTGGAATCCTGTAACATTAATTGGTATGAGGAATTGATTTGTGGTAATAAGGGAATCACCAAACATGGAAGAGAAATCTGGTTCTGAGGAGACGCACAGAGCTATTACTGAATGTGATAATGGTGCTATAATGGGTTATGGACAGTTGAGTCTAGAGAGCCCAGTGATGGAAGCTTCCTTTCTTTCCCTGTGCCTTAGGGTGTAACTTACATTGCCTTTCCTAACACCAGATAGAGGACAGAGAAAATAGGCTGTTGGTACTTAATACAGACTACACACAATTAGGAAGCCGGGAGATTAGGTGTAACAAGTGCAACCAATACATCTCTTCTACTCTTACAGAGTTCTTTGGTACGGCAAGAAGTCATCAGGTACATTCCTGCTCCAAAACTTGATACACGCACACATTTTAGAGTGGATGGTGGAAAGAACCACATTCTCTGATTCCCTTTCCGATTTCAAGAGTCTGGTGGGTGTGAACTGCTTCTGCAATTGCAAATCCTGAGGGAGGGGGGGGGGTGATTCTTGTTCCGATGCAATGGCCTTTTAAAAAACAAAACAAGCCCCAGCGGTGGACTCGTGTCTTCTGTGCACAAATCAACCTCTACTCGTTTGGTTCTCTACCGCTGAGTCTTTCTGTTTCTCCCCCCCCCCCCCCCGTGTCATTTAAAAAACATTTGTACTGTAAAAGAGAACGACTAAGCAATCGCCACGAATCAACCTCCGGAGCAGGATCTGAGCGAAACTTCTAAGTTGTATGTGTTAGCAATCCTTGAGAAATGAAGGAAGGGTAATGAAACAAGACTGTGTTCTCACTGTCTATCTCTCACTCTTCTCTTCCACCTCCTCTTAATAGTACAGCTGTTACAGAATAGCTGTACTATTAAGCAATAGATATTTAACTGTTTGTTTAAAGGTTACCTTCTTAGGGGATCTCAGCGAGAGAAGGGGGAGGGGAAGGAGAGATTCCTTTGGAGGCAAATTTCATAAAAAGAGATCAGCACCATCTTTTCCTCCCCCATCCCCAATATCAACACACACACACACCCAGACCTCTAATCCTGGTTTCTTCCGCCACCACCGCCATTGTCCCTAACGATCTCACCTGTGCTTCGCATCCAAGGATATATCCGCAAGTTGTTTTCGTGTCGCAAATCCGTGTCCCTCTGGTCGCTTTTGTTACAATTGGGCTTGGACACGTCTCCTGGACACATCATGGAGAGGTTTTGCTCAAAGGGGGAACAATGCATGTTGAAGGAGCTGGTATCCAGACCGTAGCCGCTGGAATACATGCCAGGGGGCTGGGGGTGCATACCTCCCCCGCTAGGGTAGAGACCAGGCATGGAAGCAGCGAAAGAGGCCGTGGAACTGGAGCCATAGCCGGTGCGCTGGGCATTGGAAGCGAATGAGCAAGAAGTTTGCTCGGGAAACACTCCGGAATGGAAAACCGAATTTGTAGCCTGATATTTAGAAAATAAAGCATTCGCATAGTACAATGAACTCATAATCTGGCCGGGTGATTTGTAGGGCGGGACGTTTTTGTGTCGGTTTTACGAGGTGCCGTGATATATTACGGAATTAGACTCCAGGTTTACACCAAAAAGTACCCCCTTTTCTCCCTTCGCCACGTGACCTTGGTCCACGTGATCCGAACAGCACCAATCCGCTGCGACCTTCCTCCCTACCTTCCAACTCTCCCTCCCCCCAACAGAAACGGTGCCACCCCCCCCTCTTGTAATAAGGAAAAGGGGGGTGGGGAAACGCTATGTATGGAGTAGTGGCTGCGATTTATACATACAACACGACGCATTATTGATAGGATAGATAATGAACCTCCCAAGCTAGAAGCGGGAAGGAGCGAAATCATGAACGCGGAGTCAGTAAGCCGCCGGTTCTCAAGTGAAGCTGGCAGGAAAAAGATGCGGGAGGGGAGCGGCGAGGAAAACAACATATTTACAGTGGGTGGTTGTACCAAGCTACCGCAAGAAGAGAAAAAGAAGAGAGAGACAGACGCGAAATCAGCAGTGAGAAGTGGGTCGAGGTAGAGAAAAGGACCTTACTTGGTCGATCCAAGCAAAAAGAGCAACTTTAGGATTACACAGGAAATTGTCTTTCCATTGATTTTATTTTGTTCCACTCCTCTCGAGATATGAAGTCGATCTTGACGGCGTGTGTGTGTGTGGTCTCCTTTCTCCCTAATTAAGAGTATCGAAGAGCAAAACGCGGGAGAGAGCCAGCGACAGAGATGCACGCCCTATCCTTTGGCGGGCAACCTTGAGGTGGGTTTTATAAGCCGACATTCTACAGCCATCTGCCGTTGCTCCCCCACCCCCACGACGATACAGCCTCTGACCCACCCCAACATTGCCCACCCGAGCACTGGGATACTATTTTAGTTGCTGCCTGCCCACCCCTGCCCGCTCCAGTAGCTTCCCTTCTGAACGCCATTCAATTCTATGTAATTTATTCCACTGCCACAGGCGTTCAGCCTCGGAACTCGCTTTGCTTTTTCTGGTGGCCGAAAGGGGAGAGAAGTGGGGAGGAAAGATTACAACATCTATTAAAGCGCGTCAGTTCTTTTGCTGGAGTCAATTACAAGGAGAAGGAAAATATGACCAGCTGGTTACTCTTTTTGCTGGGGAAGCAAGGAAAGCTTCTAGAAAAGGAAGGGGAGGGGGTAGGAAGACGGAGGAAAGAGAGATGGAAAGGAGCAAGTTTCACTGAAACTTATCAAAGTCCTGTATGACAAATAAGAATAAAGCTGGCCTTGCAGTTAAGAGGTTGGCTGAGGTCCTCTTTTCAATGTTAAGTTGCAAAAAACAAAAAAAAAACACGGGTAGGCATATGGAAGGGCGTGTACTGTATACAGTATATCACGAAGCTCACCACGGGAGGTATCCAGAGCCCGAAGGGGGTGTGAGTTAGGTTTCCTGTTAGGAGCAGCAAGGCTGGAATTAAGCAATGACAAAGGCATCATTAGCATAACTTGTCTGAACCTAAGAATGTTTATCCAATCTCCTAACCTGTCCGCCTCCCCCCCCCCCCAACCCTTCTCTTCTGGATATCCAGGAGGAAGTGTTAAGCAGAATGAAGAAATAAGGTCACGGGGAAATTGTGGCTTGCAAACTTTATTTTAAGTCCTTGCTTCTGCTGCTTCCAGCTTCAACAATAGAACAAAGTTAAGAGTGAACAACAAAATATAGCATTAGTTTCCCCACAAAAATTACTATTCCCCATACGTGAATAGTAATTCACGTATACAGTATATTCTTTTTTTCACAGTAAACCTGGGGAGAGGGGACAAAAAAAGAAAAGGGAAAAACACTTTTTACAACTTCTTCCACTCTGTGCATGGCAACTAAGTGGGAAAGGCAAGAGAGAAAGCAAGAAAAAACGAGAAGCAAACCTTTTTTTTGTTTCCCCCTTTTCTTTTTTTAAAAGGTAAAACACTTAAAAGGATAGATAAGAAAAGCAAAATGGGAACCCAAAAGGAAGGAGGATCTGTGACAAACAAAAATGAAAACAACTACAGCATAAATAGGCAGTTTACTGTTGTTGGCTATATTTTCAGAGCTACCTGCAGAAGAGGCACCACAACATGAGAAAACCGCAGAGACAGGGAATGAAAAAGGTATATGTGTGCATATTACCGTATATATGTATGTATATTTCAGAGGATGGAGAAGAAAAAAAGTATGAAGGAAAGTTTTCAAAAGTGCAATATTGTGTACATGTTGTACATCATTAGCACAACATTGATCTCAAATAAGAAAAGGGGAAGCAAAGGAGGGAAGTTGGAGAAAAAAGAGTAAAGGGGGGGGGGGAGATTTTTCACAGCCAAGGTTAACAGAAGCTATTGCATTACACTATTACTAATTTTTAACGGGCCAAAAGATGAAAAATAACAAACAACAAGGCTAAAAAGACCCCCGGTGTCTTTCTCTTTTAAAATATATACTTAATCGTACGTATCAAAGGACAACCAGGAGAAGACGCTCACAGCTACATTATTTTACAGCAATAAAAGGCGAGGTCCCCCTCCCCAAGCAGTATTTTAGCCCCCCCCCCCCCCCAAGTCGGAACCAACTCTAGCGTTAACTGGAATGAATGGAAGGACAGGGGTTGGGTGGGTGGCGGCTTTCTGAAGCTTGCCTGTCCCAGACTTCCAGCGCCTACTTTTTGTCCCCCGTCTGTGCTTCTCCGTCCTCTTCCACCTCCTGCGCGCTTTCCATTTTCTGTTTCTCCAATTCTTCTTGCTCACATTTGCTGCTGGGGAACTTATCTTTGTTGTTCTCTTTTTTCCACTTCATCTTCCTGTTCTGAAACCAGATTTTCACTTGCCGTTCGGTCACTCTCAAGGGCGTGCGAGACTTCGATTCTCTGCTTGCGGGTCAGGTAAGGATTAAAAAGGAACTCCTTTTCCAGCTCCAAGGTCTGGTAGCGGCTGTAGGTCTGCCGGCCTCTTCTCCGTCCAGAGCCTACTGGGGTGGAGGAGAGAGAGAAAAGGAGATTGAGAAAAGACAGCCACCAGGTTAGGGGACCGACGAAAAGCTCGAAAGACGTGCGCGCGCACATACGCCCGCGCGCGCACACACAGAGGGATCGACGGAACTGCCCTTCTTGTACGGGAAGTAAATAAAAGGGGAGGTTAATTACACAGCAATGGATGGAGAGAGGCGCAGACGAAGAGGTCCACAGATGCGTTCTGTCCGTCCGAACTTCAATCTCACCCAGGTTCCTGGGTAGTTCGCCTCGCTCTCTTCTTTCCTTCCATCTTTGTCATTTTATTGGGGAAATTATTCACTCCCCGGCATCTTGGGTTTCTGGCAAGAAAGCCCTCGCCGGCCCTTAAAACAATCCCCGTCGCCTGCCACTCTCGCATCTCCAGAGATATAAAATATAATAACCAAAGTGGCGAAAGGAAGGAGGTGGAGGACGCCAAGGAGAGACACAAAAAGGGGGCCTCGGATGTTGTAAAAGTACCATAAACTTTAGAGGAAGCTTCTCCGATTGAAAGAAGGGGGGTGGGGGGTGGAAGAGAAGTCCAGTTCTCTCCAGGAGAAAAGGTTTCTTTCGGGGTAATTAAGCGATAAAGCAATTCAGAGGTGCAAAAGTTAACGCTAATAAAACCGCACAAAGTAACTGAGGGTTGAGGTGCGGGGGAAGGATGAAGAGGATGAAAGGTAGTGGAAGAGGTGGGAAAAGGTGAAGAAGGTGAAGTTGCTTTGTGGGTTCAGGAAATCCCTCCTCGGTGGCTGGATGCCTAGCCCTTCCTAAGATGCCGCCTCACCTCGCGGTCTCATCCAGGAAAAGAGTTGTGTGGGAGATGGGCTGTGCTCCAAATTGTTCGCGTCCTCTCCCAGGTCGGTAGGGGCTAGTTTGCAACCCGGATTCGGATTGCAAGCTACTTCGGATTCCTGAGTGCTAAAGAGGCTTTGCCTTTGCAACGGGTCATAGCCGTAGAAGTTGCTGGGATCCCCGTGGCACACTACGCGCAGGGATTCTGTTGGTAAAGGGAGCTGGAGAGAGAGGACGCCCCGTGGTAGAACTCCTGGATCTGGGTAGGGTGCTGGAAAGTGCCCCCCCCCCGGTGCTCGGCTCGTACAGCACCGTTGGTCTCCCTCCGAGTTCCTGGGAGAACCCACAATCGTAGAGGTTGGGGCGCAGGGAGTCCCCAGTTTTGTATTTGGAGAAGAGGGAGTTGACAAAATAGGAGCTCATTGTTATATAAATAGCTTATTCTAAATAGAACTAGGTCTTGGTACCAGGGTTAGGGGAGATCAAAAGCCACTGGATGTCAGAAGATAGCGAAGAGACGCCAACCCACGAGCCTTTGTGATTTCCAGAAATTTATACAACTATACATATATTTCTTTTTTAAAAAAGCCTCAAGGATGGAGTCAAAACTCTTTTCCCGTGACTATGGTATCAGATTCCTCTTTTTAAAATTGCTGCAGCTGCTGTTCCTCTCTGTATGTGTGTCTCTTTTTCTCTACTTTTTCTCTTTTTCCTCCTCCTTTAATACCACCCCTCCCCAAATATATGGCACTTTAAAAAAAGTTTTCGTGTGGAGAGGAGGAGGCAATGTCGCGAGCAGACGACAGACGACATGCGATCTCAATGCTCTGTCGCAAAAGATCGCAGTCAATACTTTTGCCGCTGGGTGGTCCAAATGGACATAAACCTTCCCGCAGAGACAGTGAACAGGAAGAATACATCTTGCTGATCTCAGGGACATCGCAAAGTCCCTGATTGATCCAAGAGAAGTTCTTCAAGCTGGTGACAAAAAATCCAGCCATTTGGCTGATGAAGTCAGGGTGGCTTCAAAACGGAAGGATACGGAAAGAGAAAGTGTTTCCAGCTGGTGAGGAATTTTTACGGTTTTAAAAGAGACTGCCTATAAAAAACTTAAAATTAATTTAAATTGGAGAACAGAAGAAATAAGCAGCGGAATTAAATTTGGAATGGTTTTGGACAGTGGGTTATCTTACTTTTTAAATGCTATCTTCATGGATGGAATTTATGCAAGCCCTTTAAAACGAATGGATTAAGTTTTCTTCTATTTTTTTCTTTTACTATTCTTTGTAACCTATGAACTAAAATTCTCCTCTTTCATTACCGTAGGTGTTCTTCTAACTCATTCAAGAATCGGACTTTTTTTAACTTGAAATACAAAAAAGATACAAAAAGAAACAAAGAAAATTGCAACATTGCAACAATAACACTGCTACTCGGAGGCTGGAGTTTTGTGTATTGGAAACGAAACACTTTCACTTTTCTCACTGATTATCCTGGCTTGGCACTTCAAGGTCTCACTGCTTGTTTATAGAGAGTGATAAGAAGAAAAGCATACAGATGTCCCTTTGAAGTATATCTTCAACCAGAGAAAGGTGAAAATAAAACGTTATTGTGAATCTATGCTTAATCTTGTTAAAACCTTCTAAGCTAGAGCAGCAGTGTTTGTTAGCTGGAGATAATGGCACATTTTCAACAGCAGAAAGAAGTTTTAAGTCTGCAAAATTTTTTCTCAGAAATACAGAAATTATCAAACACACATGAGAGGATAGAGAAGAAGTTGGAAGACTTAGTGCATCTAACAGCAAAATATGATGAAGAAGTTGAAGATGTTTATCAAGTGGAAAAGGTGGCGGTTAAAATCCTAAAAATTGAAGAGGAAAATGAATATAAAGAAATTAAAATTGCTGATATTTATGGTGATTGGTTTGTCTCTGAAAATGGAAAGAGTGGAATACTGAAAGAGGAAGTAAATGGAGGGGAACTCTACCCCAGATGGCAAGATACAGAAGAAGAAAAAAGAAAAGAATTTATGGATTTAAAGAGAGAAATTTTATTAGCAATATCATTGATAACACTACCGACAATCAAAGATAAGCTGATTAAGGAAACAGAAGAAGGGCATCAAAATTACATGAGAGATTTTATAAGCAAGGAGTTGCTAAGAGGAGTCCATACAAAGTTGATTAAGGAGATGATTAGAGGACTGACACCACAAATATCAGAAGATATGAGACTGTTTTGCTACTGGAAAGATACAGGTTGATAGATGGAAGAGTATAATTTAAAACTAGTTAAACTTAGTGAAATTTAGTGACAATAGATATAGTTAAATAAATAATTGATAATGATAACAATGTATATACAGGTATGGGTACAACATAAGGAAATTGGATGTAAATTGTACACAGTGATTTGGAAAGAAGGATTAGAAAACTTTGTTATTAAATATTATGGATGTTTAGCTAGAATAGGACGTAAGGATTCAGTGTTATTGGAGGATTTTAGAAATAGTAAATGAAATGCCAGTATGTGGTTATGTATTAAATCTTGGTATGATGAAGGACATTTAAACAATTATAGTCAAAAGAAAATGGAGGTATGATGATGGTAACATGTATAAATATCTGAGTTAAAATACTTGAGTTAATATGAATTATGTTTGTTGACTGTGGAAGAGATGCACGAAAGCCTTTTTGTAACCAACTGATACACTTTCTACAGTATGTAAAGAAGGATGTGTTGTGTTTGTTTTGAAAATAAAAAATAAAATAAAATTAAAAAAAAGTTCTCGCTTTACATTTCTAAGGAGAGGTGCCAGTTCATAAATAGTTTTCTGTGATTTACTTTGGAGCAAATGAGTTTTTCATATTTAGCAGTGTCTTTTCTGGATCATTTTGCATCTATTATGGAACCCTCATCCTATTGGTTTTCCACATGCTTCACGCGGATTCTGTACAGCCTGCAAGCAGGGAGGAGAGTCAGTTGGAGACAGAAGAAAAAGGGGCGGGGCAGGAGAGAGCGCGAGTGAGAGAGGGAGGCGGTGGGTGGGGTAAATATAGAAATTAAATGTGCTAAACCATCTACGATAATGAGCTCTCCCTCTCTTTCGCCTAGCAACAAATCATCTACCTAAGCCAACCCAAAAGGCTGATATTTGGGGAGGCTTGAAAAATTAAAGAACAGGCTTTGCTCCCATTGTTAATTTTCATTTTTAATTATTTTTTAAAATTTTTACTATCATCCCAGTGCTGTAATGTCCATTATGATGGCATTGAATGCTGAACTAAAGTCTACAAAGAGGACCCTTGTGTAGGTCTTTGGAGATTCAAGAGGCAGTTTTAGCCCTTTGGAAAATGTTAGAGTTGCTTTGGAAAACTGTAAAAAGAGACCTGAAAATACCAAGTTATCAAATCCTATTGTAGCCTGCAGCCTCAATATATTTTAAAACAAACAAGATAGTCAGATTTAACATTTTAATGATTAATTTCCTTGTTATTGATAAAAGCTTAAGCATCAGCACCAAAAGAAAGAATTGCTCCATTTGTAACACACACACACAGCCCTTAAAAAAGGGCTGTATACTGTTTAACAAACTGTACAGCAGAAAAAATTAAAGCAAAATAAAAAGAGACAGAGGCACACACACACAGAGACATAGTCACAGAAATAGAGACAAACAAACATTTTAAAAAGCAAAGGAAGGCAAAACAAAGCCACACACTCTGGTATGTTCATCAAGGTACATTTAAAAAATTGTTACAGGGTTTTTATGAGTTCTTTCCTCTACAGCCATAAAAACCCAGGTTTTGATTGGCACCTAAATGCCATAATTGCAAGATGTTGGGGTGTCAATGCTGAATTAAAATGATTATAGTTTTTCATATATAACATTGACGTTTCAGCTCCCTAGTATCATCCCTCCTACCCCACACTCCTGTTATGCCTCCCCCCTCCCCCCTCTCTTATCTCACAGTGGAGAGGAAGCTATCTCCCCTTAGCTCCCTATCACCACAATTGTGGGTTTTCACGTGCACCCATCCTCAGACACCCCACCGCCCCATGACCACGTGAAAGTAAATTCTAGGAGTCCTTTAGCTCCATCAGCACCAATTTCAGGAAGTTGGAGATTTCTGTATCCTCCCTGCTCCAAAGGATGCCAGTCCTAATCCTCAATATATATATAAATATAAATATATAAATTAAATGTAAATATAAAAAAAACCTTTTTCAAATATTGTACATCTTTTCTTTCAACTAAAATCCTGAGATAGATCCCTTGAAAGAATAATTCACACTATGGAACCTGTTTAACTGGGAGCAAGGGCAAAAGAAACAAAAAAGGATAAGAAGCCTTAACATTATGTTTTAAATGTAAGAACAAGAATAGAATAGAATAGAATAGAATAGAATTCTTTATTGGCCAAGTGTGATTGGACACACAAGGAATTTGTCTTTGGTGCAGATGCTCTCAGTGTACATAAAAAGACAAGTTACATCCAGGGGTGGGTTCCTATACCGGTCGGTACCGGTTTGCTGCACGTGCTTTGCTGGAGCATGTGCAGTTGACTAAAAATTGTTCTGTGCATATGCAGAAACATGCTGGCAACAGCATAAGAGATCTGGGAATCGGTTCGGGGGTATGGCTAGCCTGGGTCGCTGCTGGTTCTGCGATGCAGGCCACAATTTTCCAACCGTTCAACTGAACTGGACCGAACCGGGAGCAACGCACCTCTGATACATTCATCAAGAATCATAAGGTACAGCACTTAATGATAGCCATAGGGTACAAATAAGCAATCAGGAAACAATATCAATATAAATCGTAAGGATACAAGCAACAAAGTTACAGTCCTGCAGTCATAAGTGGGAGGAGAGGGGTGATAGGAACGATGAGAAGACTAATAGTAATAGTAATGCAGCCTTGGTGAATGGTTTGACAGTCGTGAGGGAATTATTTGTTTAGCAGAGTGATGGCGTTCGTGGTGGGTGGTGGGTGGGACTGTTATTGTGCCTAGTTGTCTTGGTGTACAGTGCTCTATAGCATCATTTTGAGGGTAGGAGTTAAAACAATTTATGTCCAGGATGCAAGGGGTCTGTAAATATTTTCATGGCCCTCTTTTTGACTTGTCCAGTGTACAGGTCCTCAATGGAAGGCAGGTTGGCAGTAATTGTTTTTTCTGCAGTTCTGATTATCCTCTGAAGTCTGTGTCTCTCTTGTTGGGTTGCAGAGACAAACCAGACAGTTATAGAGGTGCAGATGACAGACTCAATCATTCCTCTGTAGAACTGAATCAGCAGCTCCTTGGGCAGTTTGAGCTTCCTGAGTTGGCGCAGAAAGAACATTCTTTGTTGTGCTTTTTTGATGACATTTTTGATGTTAGGTGTCCATTTTAGGTCTTGAGATATGATAGAACCTAGAAATTTGAAGGTCTCTACTGTTGATATTCTGTTGTCTAGTACTGTAAGAGGTGGTAGTATGGTAGGGTTTTTCCTAAAGTCTACCACCATTTCTATGGTTTTGAGTGTGTTCAGTTCCAGATTGTTCCAGTCGCACCACGAGTCTAGTTGTTCAACCTCCCGTCTGTATGTGGTTTCATCGTTGTCTCAAATGAGACCAATCACTGTTGTATCATCTGCAAACTTCAGTAGTTTAACAGTTGTATCATATGAGATGCAGTCATTGGTATAGAGAGAGAAGAGAAGTGGAGAAAGCACACAGCCCTGGGGGGCTCCTGTGCTAATGGTACAGTGCGGTGATCCCAGGGGGCCCCACTAGCCGTGGCAACCTGAGGGATTTTGGCCTGGTTCGAGGCTGCCTCTCGCACCGGGGGCGAGACCCATGAAAAGAAGGCTCTGAACACAAAGTCGTTCGTGATGAGATCGCCGCCCCGAGCAGTCTCGGGGAGCTGTTTTTATTAGGGTAGCAAAAAGGCAGGGTTCAGCGAATCATGCTATATGACGTACATAATATTTTCCTGTGCAGGTGCAGCAAGGCATGGAAACATCACAGTTCATGGTTATGTGGTTGGAACAGGATATACAGAAATGCACACAGTGCAGCTACATTTTCCGCTTGCTATTTTCCGCATTGCTTTGCAAGCTGTTACTTTGCAAACACAGCTTTCTAAATGGGGCCCTCCCAGTGGGCATCCAGCTCAACCCGTGTTCACTACTCAATTTATTTCAGTCCCAAATTCCGTATATGTGTTCCAATCAGGAAAACTGATCTGCACATATACCATGGTGACCTCATTCCCACATCCTAGTTTTCTTGTCTGACAAGAATCTACATCTACAAGCTTATGTTGCTTATGCAAAAGATTATATGGCTAATACAAAGCAAAGTTACTTGACCATTGTAGTAATGATTCCCAACAGTACAGGTATCTGATGTGATTTTGCCTAGCTTCACCTGCTGCTTCCTGTCTGTTAGGAAGCTTGTGATCCACTCACAAGTGTGTTCAGGTACCGCTAGCTGATTTATAGTTAGAAGAATGTCCGGTATGATGGTATTGAATGCTGAACTAAAGTCTACAAAGAAGACCCTTGCGTAGGTCTTTGGAGATTCAAGATGTTGTAGGATGTAGTGCAGAGCCATATTAACAGCATCATCTGCCGATCTATTTGCTCCGTATGCAAATTGCAGGGGGTCTAACAGCAGATCTGTGATGGTATTCAAGTGGGACATCACTAGCCTTTCAAACGTTTTCATAACTACAGATGTTAGAGCAACTGGTCTGTAGTCATTCAGTTCCTTGATGGAGGGCTTCTACAGCACTGGGATGATAGTAGAGTGTTTGAAGCAAGAAGGAACATGGCACATCTCTAGTGGTTTGTTGAAGATTTGGGTGAAGATGGGGGCGCAGACTTTTAAGCAAGAAGGAGCTATCTTGTCTGGGCCTGGTGCTTTTCCTGGCTTCTGTCTGTGAAATAGATCTTGCACTTCCTTTTCTGTGATCACCAGGGGTTGTGAACCCAATGGGATGGGGTCAGTTGTAGGAGGTTTGGCTGTTGTTTCTGTATCTGGGATGGTGGTTGTGGAGATAGGTGGCTGTAGTTTCCTTTCACACCTGCAGTAAAACACATTCAGGTCATCTGTCAACAAGTCTGTTTCATTCGTTTAAAGACTATTTTTTTTCTCCAACCCTTCTCCCCTCATTAACGGAATACTATTTCCTGGAAATGCTTGAAAAGAGTGCTTAAAAATAAAGTTGAGGTTTTATTTCTATGTTTTCATGTCTGCTGAGCTGAAGAAATGTTTTTTCTTCTCCCAGATTTATAGCGGGCAATCTTTGTGATCTTTACTGAGAACTCAGCCTCACTGTTTCCTTAATAACTAAGCTGCAAACTTTCCAAGGTTTACCTGTGAACTGCAGTGTAACTGCACTGAACTTAATAGGTTTTATCTCTGAATTGCTCCATAAGCTTTCTCAAAAATGATTTACCACTACTAGTATGTATTCACAACCAGGCCTCAAATACATAGGATTTGCTGGCATTTGTTAAAAAAGTTCTACCTGACTGGCATCTCAGAACACATAGCTGAGTTGTCTTGGAAGTTAACATTTTAACCAAAGTGCAGGGCAATTTAGTGTTTCATATCTTATGAAGAATCAGTCATCAGCATTAAATCATTGGTATACTGTACTTGGGTCCTCTGATGAAAGGCAAATGTTTCTTTTATAGGGGAGTGGGGAGAGGGGAAAAAACAGGAGAGAAAGTGAGAATATAATTTCCAAATACCCAGCAGAGGGAAGATTTCATTAGAAAATCTTTTCCCCAAAGACATCACTTGGTAAATTATAAGTTCTTATTGTTTTATAGTTCTGTGAGTGGATTTTTTTTAAAAAAAGAGAGGGTTTCTATTAATTAGCACAAAGTACATCAGGTTAGAAGATTGCAGCTTTTATCTATTTTAGACTTGCTGAACATTGCCTGGAATTGCAGTAAAAAGGGAATGATGGGACTCTATTTTTTTGTTTTCTGACTACACACATTCAATCTCCCTCTTTTTCCTTGAAGTTCAATTTTGTAACATAGGAAACCTCTGGTGTTGTTTAATCAATTTGTACAATATTGACTCTGTGACATTTTTTGTACATTTTAAAAATAAAACATCTGTAGGAAGTTATCACCCAGCCCTCTCCCAGAAAAATGAAATATCCTAGGTCTAGGAAATATTGAAAAGGCAGAATATTTCTCTGGATGTGAATAGAAACATGTTTCAAAAAGACAAGGTAACTCTCCCTGCAGCTTCCTGCCCCCGTGAGCCATTAAAGCCTGAGCCAGTCCCTTTACATAATAAAAGAGTTCTCCCCTTCAGCTCCAGGGGGATGGGAATGAAGGCATGATAATATAAGCCTTTACTCAACTGACCACATGGCATCTGAACTCAACCAAACCTGGATTCAAAACTCAGCCTAGAGGGTTGCCCTTGCATGGGCCCATGGGAGTCTGAAACCAATCAGAATACATTTCTTACACAGGAACAGGAAACAGATAGGTGGGGCCAAACAGTTTATAAAAAGGCCTGCAAGCCCTTCTTTGATACTTCTTCCCTGTTCTTCTTCTTCACCCAACACCTGGAAGCATGTGATCACCTTTTTCCCCAGGACCTCCATGTCAGGGGAAATTTCACCCTGAGCTAACGAGGTCTAGAATCGACGGCTTTCCAAACAGCATATCTTCAGAAAAAGCAAAAATAAAAACCCGAGAACATGTTCTAATGAAAACAAAACTTTTAATATGAAAATAAGAAAATAAACAAATCTATCTAATTGTTACATTTTGGCAAGAGCAATTATCGTCCACCTTCTTGGCAGACGAACAGGAGATAAAGTAAAGAAGTCTCTGGAATGTGTGTGAGCAGGCGCAGTACATCACTTGCTGATAAGGCCTATGACCTGCCTATGACTTGCGCAGTAACTGTTCAGTTCAGCTAGCAAACAATTAACGCAGTGACACCCCTTGTTTTGCTAGTTGGGCTGATGTCATCAAATCATCAAATAAGGCACATCTTCTTTCGCAGATACTCGTGTTGTGCTGCTGAAAGTGGTTTGTTGAGCATGTCAGCAATCTGATCATGTGTAGAAACATATTGCAATTTAACAAAACCTTGCTTAACTAATTGCTTTGTGTTTTGATAACAAATGTCAATGTGTCTGGACCTAGAACCTGTAAAATGTGACTCAGAAATATAAACCACCAATTCATTATCTTCCATCACGGTGATTGGTCGAATCGGACGTGTCCATATATCTGTGATCAAAGCATCAAACCACGTTAGAGAATTACAAGCATCTGAAACACAAGCATATTCAGCTTCAGTAGATGAACAAGAAACAAAATTCTGTTTTCTCACTTGCCAGTAAACAGGACATCCATTCATGAACATCATGTAACCAGAAGTACTTTTGCGTGATTTCTTATCACTTGCCCAATCAGAATCTGCATAACAACATAACTTTGCATGATCAGTATGTGTTGGTTCTAGCAATAATTTCATGTGTTTAGTGTGATTCAGGTATTTCAATAACTTCTTAATGCATGTCCAATGAAATTGTGTTGCCTTACCTACGTGTCGTGATAAAAGATTAATACTAAGTGCAATGTCGGGTCTGGTCCAACTACTAATATATAACAGTGACCCAATGACTGAACAATAAAGTGTTTGGTCCTCGAACTCAGGACTTGGTTCATGTGTTAAGTTGTGAAAATCTGTTTGCATGGGTGTCTTTGTTGTGTTAGCATCTTTCATGTTGCAATGATGCAAAATGTGGTCAATTTTCTCCTCTTGTGAAAGGCTAAACCCCTTCTGTGTTTTTTCAACCTGAACACCTAAATAAGTGCTAATGTGTCCTAAAGATTTCAGTGTGAAATATCTCTGCAAACTTTTAGCAAAAATCTCACTCATTTTCTTATTTGGACCAATGTAAACAATATCATCAACATAAACAAGATGTCAGGCCTGTAGTTATATTCTTTTTAGGATCTTTGGCCTGCTACACTTTCTTATAATTTTCTATGCTGTTTCAATAGTGTAGCAGTTGGGAGGGGGGAATAGAAAGGAGTAGGATTGTGGAATGTATTGTTATGGATTTTCTTAGAAGCTCAAGGTCGTCTTTTGTCTCCGCACCTCGACACCTGGCCGGAAGAAGATGGGTGTACATGCCAGCGTGGAAGATGATGATTGGAACATGTGATGGATTTGTGGGTGTGGGGATAGATCATGAACTTTTAACTGGGTGGAATTTCAGGATGTAATTCAGAGTTGGAATTTTCCATAGAGGTGCTAACATGCCTGTAGAATAAATTGGACTTTTAAAGATGGTTTTGCCTTGGACAATGATTTAATTCTGCATGGTAATTAGAACCCTAACATTATTCCAACTCTCTTTCTTTAAAATAATTCACTAGCACCCTCCCCCTCTCAAGGGGCGAGGGGCTGGTGATGGCGGAAGTGATGGGGGGGTTGTTACATTCCCAACGCTGACCGGGGCAGCGTAAAATATCAGCGAAGAAATAATGAGAAAGGTTTTGGTGATAAGATGCTGAGTGCCGGAACTTCAAAGGCAATGGAATGCTGCTTCCAGTTTAATTGCATCTGGAGGAATGCAGGAGGAGACACAACAAGACGAAGGAAAGTCTCAGACGTACTTCTTCAGCAAAACGTGAGTGCATGCTCCCCCTCCTTCCCCCAGCTTGGAGAAAAAAAAACACAAAAACCCTAGAACGAAGGTTTGGGCTCCTTCCAGACGGCGATAAATGAAATGGCTTATTACCCTGCAACTAGCTGGGAGAAAGATTCCCTTTCAAAATGGGAATTTCAAAGGAGGCAGGAAGAAGGGATTTTGCCAGCATCTTTCACTTGCAAGCCACCACAAATGGGGCTGCAACCAGTAAATGAAGCAAAACCAGATTGGGCTTTCTTCCCAGGATTTGGATGGAAGAGATGCTACTGGCCACCTCCTTTGCCATCAGCATGGGGAAATGCTCCAAGCCAGCAGAGGGCACCTACTTGGCCCATAACTCCTCCAAGCCAGCAGAGGGCACCTACGTGGCCCATAACTCCTCCTAGCCAGCAGGAGGGTCCTTGGCACATAAAACCCCCTAGCCAGCCATCATTGGTTGAGCTGCAACCTGTGAAGCAGGCAACCCCGGGAAGGGTCTTAACCCCAGGTCATGGATGGGAGGGATGCCAGTGGGCACCTGCCCTCCCTCAGCAGACTGCACCATGACAGAAAGCTGGGCAGTGGC